>NC_045961.1:54419457-54720490 GCF_010909765.2 Amblyraja radiata
TTAATTTTTGGCCATATTGAAGAGAAATTTGCCCTCGTGATAAGAAATTGTATCTTTGATCAGCAAGTGATACTTTGAGTCTTGACTGAGGTGCTTCTTGAGGGCCAATGAAAGGCTGCGGTTGCTGGCACTGAGATCTTGTCGGCATGTTACTCAAATGTGGGCGATCGGTTGTTAGAATTTGTGAACGCGAGTCATTCATTATTCCAGATGTACATTTCATGTCTGCAATTCTTTTACAAACCTTGTTAGTTCTATGTTTCTTCACTCTAACGTTTTTGCTTTCTGCTGAGTCTTGTGAATCATCTACATTTCCATTTGCAAGCAAATCAGTCCCACTTTCAATTTGATTCAATTCCTGATAAAACAACTTCAATTCGGTTTCCATTTGAGGTGGTTTTTCGGGTACAGTAATGCAATTCTTCTCTTTATACTGCTCAGTCTCCTCCTGAAGTAAAGAAACAGATGACAGTTCTTTGTCCTTGCTTTCTTCCTGCAAGTTCTGATTGCTGTGTGGGGTAAGGTCATCAGTTTCATTCTGTTGGTGAGCATAGTGAGTTTTTTCCTTCACAGCCAGATCGGAAGAGTTGCTTTCAATTTGTGCAGAAGTGTTCTCTGTCTTTTGTCTTTTGGAACTTGGAATATTTGCTCCTTCATCACTTAATTCTAAAGACTCTGTATTGATTTCTGAACCAGGCATCTGATAAATAAGGTAAACACCGATTAAATTATAATACATTTTAACTGTTCAAATACAATTTTTAAAGCATAACTACATAAAATATATATTTAAATGCTTACATTCTCCCCCACAACTAAAACGATTAAGGAACTTAAAAATATACATAATGCAAACATTTGGTGCTGTTTCATAGTTTAAATCATCTGCATAGAAAAAAAATCTGTTGTAGGAATGATGTGCATGCAATAAAATATATTTATTTTACAATGTTTTACTTGGCAAACGATTTCTAATTTCATGCCTTGATTCTCTACAAATAAAAGATGTGATATTTTACATTTCAAACATGATTAATTTCTTCCTTCTTCAAAGTGTTGGGAAATATATTTTTAATTGTGAATCAGGTTATCATTCCTACTTTAACCAGCAACAACAACTGCCCTGCTACATTTCCATTCTGCTGTGGGTTTATACGGCAGAGAGCACTGCTACACAGTAACTAGGTGGCATTATTTCTTCCAAACCACTCAATGCATATATTAAAAAAAACTTCAAGAATTTTATTATTTGAAAATGATTCTTTAACAAGGAAGTTTAGCCATGTATGAGGCAAGTTAACAGTTTAAGAATTTGCATTAGTTTTGTAAGTCAGTAATTTGCAACTGAATAGTGCCAAAATATTAACAATAGTAGGACCATGATATATCCTCAGTTATACAGTGCCCTCCATAATGTTTGGGGCAAAGACCCATCACTTATTTATTTGCTTCTGTACTCCACAATTTGAGATTTGTAATAGAAAAAAATTACATGTGCTTAAAGTGCACGTTGTCTGATTTTAATAAAGGCCATTTTTTATACATTTTGGTTTCACCATGTAGACATTACAGCAGTGTTTATACATAGTCCCCCCATTTCAGGGCACCATAATGTTTGGGACACAGCAAGTCACATAAATGAAAGTAGTCATGTTTAGTATTTTGATGCATATCCTTTGCATGCAATGACTGCTTGAAGTCTGCGATTCATGGACATCACCAGTTGCTGGTTGTCTTCTCTGGTGGTGCTCTGCCAGGCCTGTATTGCAGCCATCTTTAGCTTATGCTTGTTTTGGGGGTTAGTCCCCTTCAGTTTTCTCTTCAGCATATAAAAGACATGCTCAATTGGGTTCAGATTGGGTGATTGACTTGGCTTCACAGGTGTTTGTAATTGCTCAGGTGTGTTTAATTGCCTCCTTAATGCAGGTAAAAGACAGTTCTCAGCACCTAGCCTTTCCTCCAGTCTTTCCATCACCTTTGAAAACTTTTATTGCTGTTTACCAACATGAGGACCAAAGTTGTGCCAATGAAAGAAGCCATTATGTCAGTCTGGACTGACATCTTCAACCTGTCACTTGCCCAAGCAGCTGTCCCCACGTGCCTTAAAACCACCTCCATCGTGCCGGTGTCAAAACACACAACTGCGGCAAGCCTCAACGACTTCCGCCCAGTTGCACTTATTCCAATCATCACTAAGTGCTCCGAGAGGCTGGTCCAGGCACACCTCAAAGGCTGCCTACCTCCCACACTGGACCCCTATCAGTTCGCCTACCGCAAGGACAGGAGTACAGAGGATGCCATCTCCACGGCACTTCACTCCGCCCTCTCCCACCTCGACAACAGAGACACCTACGTGAGAATGCTGTTCATCGACTTTAGCTCAGCATTTAACACCATTATCCCCTCCAAACTGATCACCAAATTGATCAACCTGGGCATCGACCCTTCCCTCTGCAACTGGATACTGGGCTTTCTAACCAATAGACCCCAGTCTGTTAGGTTAGACAACCACACCTCTTCAACCCTCACCCTGAACACCGGCGTTCCACAGGGCTGTGTGCTGAGCCCTCTCCTCTACTCCCTCTTCACCTACGACTGCACACCTGTACATGGCACTAACACCATCATCAAGTATGCAGATGATACAACGGTGATTGGCCTCATCAGCGACAATCATGAGTCGGCCTATAGGGAGGAGGTCCAGCTCCTATCGGCATGGTGCGCTGACAACAACCTGGCCCTTAACTCCAAGAAGATCAAGGAGCTCATTGTGGACTACAGAAGGTCTAAGGGTGGCACGCACACCCCCATCCATATTAACGGGACGGAGGTGGAACGTGTTTCCAGCTTCAGGTTTCTGGGTGTCAATATCTCTGATGACCTCTCTTGGACCCACAACACCTCAAAATGATCAACAAGGCTCACCAGCGTCTCTTCTTCCTGAGGAGACTAAAGAAGGTCCATCTGTCTCCTCAGATTTTGGTGAACTTCTACCACTGCGCCATTGAGAGCATCCTTATTAACTATCACAGTATGGTATGGCAACTGCTCTGTCTCCAACCGGAAAGCAGGTGAAAACTGCCCAACGCATCATCGGTTCCTCACTCCCCTCCAGTGAGTCTGTCCAGAGCATTGATGTCTGCGAAGGGTGCAAAGCATCGCCAAGGACTGCTCTCACCCCAACCACAGACTGTTTACCCTCCTCCCATCTGAGAGGCGCAACAGGTCTCTCCGTTGCCAGACCAGCAGGATCAAGAACAGCTTCTTCCCTGTGGCTGTTGCCCTACTTAACTCTGCACCTTGGTGATTGCCAGACATTTCTCTCCCCCCCCCCCCCCCCCCCCCCTGAAAATTGCAATACTGCTACTGTATATACATATATATATTTTACTGTTCCATTATTCTGTGTTCGCACTTCTGGGTGAGATACTAACTGCATTTCGTTGTCTCTGTACTTGTACACTGCAAAATGACAATAAAGTTTGAATCTTGAATGAGACCGAGAAACAAGAATAAAACTGTTATAGAGAAATACCAAACCTTAGGTGTACCAAAATCAACTGCTGGAACATCATTAAGAAGGAAGAGAGCACTAGTGATCTTACTAATCGCAAAGAGACTGGCAGGCCAAGGAAGACTTCCACAACTGATGACAGAATAATTCTCTCTATAATAAAGAAAAAAAACCCCAGCAGATTGTTGCTCCAAATCTACAATCTCTTGTGTCCCCTTGCTTTGAAATATGTATGTTTGCTTCTCTAAACGCGGGTGCTTTCAGAGAAATTCCAACAACTTTCTGTTTCCGGTAATCGGCCTCGATCATACTAATTAGTGATATGTTGTAAGACACTCACTTAGACGTAAGAAATAAGAGTATAAGGCATAGAATTGAAGTGACAACGATTTCACAATAAACGAAGAGTGTATAAATGTTGCTTTTTGATCAGTGAATTATTGAAAAATTAAGATTTTCGTTAAAAAGTGTGAAGACCAAACAAACAAAATACATATGTTCTCGTTAGTTTCGACGTTTGATATAAGCAACTTTAAGGCCGTGGCTTCGTTTCTTCAAATAAAATTCAGAATCACCTAGATCTTTTCTTCAGCCAGCCTCATTATCCAAAAACAACTAAGGAACTAGAAGAACGCTGGCAGACTACAAAGTTCGTTGTAAGGCCGGGGCATCAGAGAGCCGTAACTAGGCCTAAGCTTCAATCCGTTCGCCGCCATTTCTCAGTGTTTTCAACCAAATAAATCAGCATAACATTGAAAGACAATAGAAAAATCCAGAACTAGTCACAAAATAAACTCACCATTACCAGGAGAGGTTTAAGGGTGAAAATCCTTTAAAAATAAATTGGCCTCCTATGCCATCACCCCAACTAAACGCCGACCGTAAAACAACGGGAAAATGGCCACCCTGCCGTCGTCATTGGCCCACTGCTTGCTGGGAGTTGTAGTTCAAGCGGCGAAGGGCTCCGCAAACAAAGTGCTGGAGGAACACAGTCACTCGTGCTGGAGGAACACAGCCGGTCAGGAAACATCTGTTGAAGAAATGGACAGGCGACCTTTCGGTTCGGGCCATTCTTCAGATTGATACAGATTAACACGCGCCTGTAAACCGTGCAGCTTCGTGTTGGATCAACTGGGTGTTAATATAAACTCGTACAGCAGCATCAAGAACGGAAGTCACTATCAAAACACAATGTTTTGTCGGCCGCGCGCGCATGCACACACTCACACACTCACGCGAGGCTTCGGAGGCTGAATCCAGCGCTAAATGCAGCTCATCTCTGCCTGTCTCACCGGGTTAACTAACAGCCCTGGCTGCACTGACGGGACATCAGCGCTGCTTCCCTGCGCTGGCCATATTTCCCGCAAGCCCAGGCAGGTTAACCTGGCGGGGATGTCGCCCACCTCTCAAAACATGGGGTGGGGTGGGGGGGACGTGTCCCCTCTGGGTTTTACGCCCCTGAGCAGCATGTTATGAGAAGAACCAAGAAAAAAAAATGTCTGAAGGGTCCCGACCCGAAACGCCGCCTGTCCATGTTCTCCATATATGCTGCCTTACCCGCTGAGCTACTTCAGCATTCTGTATCTACTTTTGTAAACCAACACCTGCAGTTCCTTGTCTCTTTGGGGGGTTGCACGTAAGGTCATCGGGTCAAAGGGCGTGACGCATGGATCAGATCAATCCATGTGGAGGACATGGCGGCCTCGGTATAGCGTGATTTCACGAAAGGTCACTGGAGCGTAGCACCGCACCTACGTGACCGCAAATTTTAACTGGGGGACAAGCGTCACTTCCGGTACATGTTAGTGAATGGGAAAACACGCACTTTCACACCCGTTAAAAACATCGAAAACGGCCAGTTTTTGAGCTGCAATTAACTGTACCAGTCGGGGTGGCCGTGAGGCACAGGGACCTAAATTTACAGTTTAAAAAAAAGATAGAAACTAAGGTAAATTCAAAAGGGAGCTGAAGGTGCAAAAACGGCGGAAGTTGCTAGCGGACATTTGCCGTGGACATTTAAAGATCAAAAATATCGGGAATTATCGCGTTTGCTCGCTGCATTTCATCAAAAGTAAGGCATTATTGGCTTTGTTATCTTTATTCATTTGTTAGATGAAAAGTATTAAAAGTTAGAAATCCTTCAGTAAAATTGCAAAATCGCCCATTGTTCTCAGGTGGGTTTTAACATGCAAAATGAAAACGCTTCTGAAGCTCCATTTACCATTTAAATAATCGTAAACTCTCAATGCGTTTGGAAATAAATTTTACTCAGATGCAAGCTAAGGAATGGGATAATTGTCAGCTGTTAGTTGGACAAAATCAGGAGATTTTATTATTTGCCAAAATATATTTCTCAATGCAGTGCCCACTGTGATTGCAAGGCAGGGCTTGGGGAAGTTTGTACTCACATTGCGACATAAATAAATAAGTAGTTTGGGTGATTGTGCAGGCTTTAAACAAGAAACATTGAGAAATATATTTTGGCAAATAATAAAATCTCCTGATTTTGTCCAACTAACAGCTGACAATTATCCCATTCCTTAGCTTGCATCCGAGTAAAATTTATTTCCAAATGCATTGAGAGTTTACGATTATTTAAATGGTAAATGGAGCTTCAGAAGCGTTTTCATTTTGCATGTTAAAACCCACCTGAGAACAATGGGCGATTTTGCAATTTTACTGAAGGATTTCTAACTTTTAATACTTTTCATCTAACAAATGAATAAAGATAACAAAGCCAATAATGCCTTACTTTTGATGAAATGCAGCGAGCAAACGCGATAATTCCCGATATTTTGGATCTTTAAATCTCCACGGCAAATGTCCGCTATCAACTTCCGCCGTTTTTGCACCTTCAGCTCCCTCTTGAATTTACCTTAGTTTCTATCTTTTTTTTTACTGTAAATTTAGGTAGCTGTGCCTCACGGTCACCCCGACTGGTACAGTTAATTGCAGCTCAAAAACTGGCCGTTTTCGATGTTTTTAACGGGTGTGAAAGTGCGTGTTTTCCCATTCACTAACATGTACCGGAAGTAACGCTTGTCCCCCAGTTAAAATTTGCGGTCACGTGGGTACGGATCTACGCTCCAGTGACCTTTCGTGAAATCACCCTATACTTAACACTTGGACAGCCCCCACTCTCCCTCCCGAAGTCAGCGCTGTCTGGCCACGGCTGCCCTCCACCCCGTCTCCACCTGTGAGCCGCTCTGTCAGGGGCTGTGGGTCGGCAGCGCCCACACACAGGGCCGGGGGGAGCGGGGCCGGGTGAGGTGGGGCTGTGGCTCTGGGCAACGTCAGCTGCAGCAAAGTTGGGGACGGTCTGCTCCCTCCGCCCACCCAGAGTTACTAACAGCGCTGCACCGACACCCCGACCCCTTCCTCCCCCTCCAGCCGCGGGGATAGACGGCCCGGGGTCCGCGAGTGTGCAACCAGTCCGGATGCTGGGCCAGAAGGGCCGGCTGTGCTGGCAGCCATAGTAAATGCTTACCTGCAGTTCATCGCATGTACTCCAGTTGGCGTTGCGTGGCTACAGTACGGGTGCAACCTCCCTATACTTAACTCTGCTTTCCTCTGTATATTAAAATTGTTTCTGGTATATAAACTCTGTTAATGCAGCACGGGGTAAGAGTTGGTAATACAAACTATCCTGTTTTCCGGACTATTGGGTGTTACTCGTATTAATATTAAACACATTTGATTTCATTGGTTCTACAGTCATACAGGAGTAATTATATATAGGCTATTAGGCTTCAGCTATAAATCTACCAATATTTGCCTTGTGTTCATCAAACACGAAACCTGGCTCCAGCTGTACACTAACAGCCCCACTCTGGCACACACCCCACATGCACTGGACCTTGTATAAGCGAGTTCGGTATTCCAACTGCGCATGCCCAGGTCATAGGTCACTCGCTATAAACATTCTTGGCAGCTATGGTGCTGCGCTGTGTGCAGGCCGGTGTTTTGTCTGTGGTCGGGGTCGGTCCCGAGTCTCCGGCGCTGTTGAGTTGCTGCTGGGCCATCCCGTCCCCTCCTGGGGGTCCTGGCCCTGTCCGGGGTGGCCCTGCGCTGGTGGGGCCGTGGCAGCCCCGCACTTGCAGCCGGCACGGGTGGGAGGCGCTGGCTCCAGCTCGGCGCTGCCTGTCCAGCCGGCAGTCGGGGCGCAGGTCTGGAGCGATGCCAGCCCTGGACTTGCAGCCGGCGCAGGGGGGAGGCACTGACTCCAGCTCGGCTCTGCATTTCCAGCTGGGTTGGCCGTCAGCCGGAGCGCAGGCCTGGAGCGGTGGCAGCGCCAGACTTGTAGCCAGCGCGGGGATGAGGCGCTGGCTCCAGTTGTCGGCTGGCCCGGCGGAGTTGGCGCTTCTCCGCACTGGCTGTGGGCCTGGCGGCCGCTGCTCTGGACCGGTCCCGTTGGTCGGGGATGGGACACTCAGGGGGACAGGGATGGTCCAGTGGTGTTTCGGCAGCACTTGCGGCATTGGGGACCCGGGTTCGATCCTGGATGCGGATGAGTTGTGGGTCTGTGTACGTGCAGCTGCCGAGAATGTCTCTCCGCCGGTCCAGTCTCCCCCCCCCCCCCCTGTTCCCCACTCGCATCTGCCCTCTCTATCTCGCTGTTACACCCTGCTCTCCCGCTACCTGGCACCCCCGTTCCTCAGATTTGATATATTTTTACATATAAATCATGAATAAAGATAAGAATTTATACAGTTTATGCAGTCAACGCTTCGTACACTTTTTCTTTATAGCGAGTGACCTTCGACAAATCCGATGATTCCTTGCATTTTTACGGAATACCGAATTCGCTTATTCCAGTATACGGTCACTGTGTCTCGATGCACCTTAGGAAATATTACACAATAGAATTGATCAAATGATAACTTCTGTGTGAGGAACTTATGTTAAGTTGCAAGAGAAGGACTTGGTGCTGAGGTTTTCAGAAATACATAGCCCACAAAGGAATAAAGAACACACACACATAGGAGAACAGATGGCTTATCATAACATGGAGATGTTGATGTAAATAGGCATAGCTTTGTTTGCTTTGAAGTGGCTATAACTGTCAGAAGTTGTATTTGGTTTAGTTTGGTGTTTAGAGTATAGGTTATTGACGGGTTTCTTCTCAATACATGAGCATCATGTGTCCTTTCTTTATGGCACATCTTTGAGCTCGGGTGTGTCATAAAGGGGATTTATGGTTGTCTATATTGGGTTTTGGGCACCAAGGCTAGATAATAGTCTGTGATCTGGTTTGTGCTGTTTAAATGTATTTCTGTTGAGATAAGAGATAAGGCATTGGTGATGGTTGTGTGACCTTTGTATAAGGGTGGTTTCTTATGTTTATAGAAAACTGAGACAGTAACTCTGTTTTGATAATCTTCCATTTGCTGTGTGGAATGCTATTAGTGAGGAGGCCTTACATTCCTTTCGTCCAGAGATAGAAGGGGAGGTTGTAATTCAGAATGAAATTAGACCCGAGCTTGGGAAGAAGCGATTATAATTAAGCAAGTGTGGCCTTTGTGTGGTTGGGGGTTGTAGAAATAACTTAAGTCCTTACCACTTTGTAAGAATGGGGCAAAACTCATATTTAATCCATCTATCTATCTATATTACTAAAAGTCTGTTCTTGACCGGTTTTGGCGATCTGTGCTGCGATTTCCGAGAGATCGCCGCCACCTACGGCCGTCATTTTTGGCCACCTCGCTCAGAGCCCCCCTCCGCCGCATGTGTGCCGAGGATTTTTCCAGTCGATGAAAAATGACAGAGATATTAATGATTTTACAAAATTCCCCATTCTCTCTGCTGCCCCCGCTGGCGGCAGGGGGGATGGACTATAAAACCAGGAAGTGGTGTGCCTCAATCAGTCTCTGCAAGTGGTGTGCCTCAATCAGAGCTCTGAATAACACTGAACAAATGTCTCCACAGCTGTGAGTACCCATAATGTGGTTTGAAAATGAAAATATGGTTAAAGTAAAAAAGCACTGCCTGCAAATGGTTGTTTGGAGGGGTTTGGGTTGAAATAAAAAGGCACTCTCTCTCCCCCCCCCCCCTCCTCTCCACTCCCCCCTCCTCTCCCCCTCCATCCCCTACCCCACCGTCCCTCCCCTAAACCCCCCTCCCCTCCACACACCCATACCTCCTTCCCTCCCCCTCCCTGCTCCCCACCTCCCCCCTCTCTTTCTCCCACTCCTCCCCATCCCCTCCCCCACCGTCCCTCCCCTAAACCCCCCTCCCCTCCACACACCCCTTCCCTCCACCCTCCCTGCTCCCCACCTCTCCCCCTCCCCCTCTCTGCCCTCACTCTCTATCCCCACCCCCCTCCCCCCCCTCTCTAGATGTGACTGCAAGTTGGGGGCTATGCGTCAATAGATAGGGTGGTTATGGGGTAAAAGGAGCAAATTAATAATATTAATATAATATCAAGGGGGGTAATTAGCGTGAGTGCGGGGATAGTTAGTGTGTGTGACGCTGCATGCCGCCTCCCCCCCCCCACAACCGCACGTTGGGGGAACAGACCCAACGGGTCTGCACTTGGTCTAGTAAGTAACTGTATTTTAACTATGTAGGGAAATTATTTGTGAAGTGTATTGTGTTTTAATTAGGATTGTGAGTATTAGACTTTGTTTAAAACTGAAGTTTTAGAAATAACTTTCTTTTCCAAAAGTGAAAATAAATGTTTTGTGTGTATGTATTGTGCGATTGCTGTATGATGTGTATTTTATATTCTGAGAGGTGGTCTCTGAGAATTAGTTTATATTTCTGTGGTTTTACTTCATTGAAATAAAATGATTTTGAGCAAAGAGGTTAAAGAAAACCAGAGGGAAAAAGGGTTATAAAGGGGCCAGAAAAGGGAAAACCATGTGACTATATGTGTTGTCAATCACTGGAAAGAATTTGGTTGATTGGTTAATGCAAATAAACTAAATATATGGTAAACCAAAATGATTGGTTAATAGTTTGCCACTCCTTTTGTACCATAATTGTCCAATATCTATATAATGTGTTACGTTTGTATCAAAGCAGTAGTTCTTTCGACCTGCTCCAGAGTTTCTAGCTCTGTGTTGGAACGTTTAAAGAATTATCCAGCGCTGTCAGAATAATGAATCGATTTCAACAACAAGAGTTTGAATCAAGTTTTCTTGAATTGGACTGACAAAAGAACTCAGTTTAACACACATGGCAATAATAAACCAATACAAACACCCTAAAAAAAGACAAGTGCTGGAGTAACTCAGCGGGTCAGGCAGGATCTCTGGAGAACATGGATAGGTGAGGTTTTGTATCAGGACCCTTCAGACTCTGCAGGAATCGGAGAGGGTGAGCAGTGAGAGTCTCACACAATTTCCTTCGGAGAGAGGAGAACTTCTTCAATGTAGGCAGTAAGATGTAGTCATAAGAAATTGCAGATGCTAAGCCTCAGCCATATTCCAGATTAAAGACATGCCAAACCATCTGAATATCTGAACAATCAGATGTCAGATTATTTACTTTTACTGCAAAACAGAAAATGTCTCTCCAGCTACAGAAACTTGTAACCTCCAATAACAACATTTAAAAGACATCTGGACAGGTATGTGGATAGGAAAAGTAAAGAGGGATTTGGACCAAATGCAGAAACACTGAACCAGCTAAGACAGGGCATAGAAAATAGGTGCAGGAGTAGGCCATTCGAGCCTGCACCGCCATTCAATATGATCATGGCTGATCATCCAACTCAGTATCCTGTACCTGCCTTCTCTCCATACCCCCTGATCCCTTTAGCCACAAGGGCCACATCTAACTCCCTCTTAAATACAGCCAATGAACTGGCCTAAACTACCTTCTGTGGCAGAGAATTCCACAGATTCACCACTCTCTGTGTGAAAAATGTTTTCCTCATCTCGGTCCTAACATCTTGGTTGACATGGGTGAGTTGGGCTGAAGGGCCTGTTTCTGTGCTGTGTGACTAGTCAAACTCAAGGATAGATAAAAAGGTGATTTATGAATCATCAATACCCTCCTTTTATGAGTAAGAAGGAACTGCAGATTCTGGTTTAAACCAAAGATAGACACAAAAAGCTGCAGTAACTCAGCGGGACAGGCAGCATCTCTGGAAAGAAGGAATGGGTGACGTTTCGGGTCGAGACCACACCACGGGGTCTGACTGTGTTGGGTCCAACTGCTCCCCCCTCCTACAGGGAACCTCAGTCGTGATGGGTCTTCCCCTTCTCCCTCTTTTAACCAGGTTACCCCAACCACACCCCCCCCCCCCCCCCCCCCAGTACAATAGACCACACGCCCCCCTCCTCTCTGAACCTCTTTATTTCTAACTGCCGGAGTGACAGCAACCGTCTCAACTTTTGCACTCCCTTTACCAACTCCAACCTCACCCCCTCGGAACGCACAACCCTCCGCTCACTCTGCAGCAACCCTTCCATTATAGTCAAACCCGCCAACAAGGGAGGTGCCGTGGTAGTCTGGCGCGCTGACCTCTACCGGGCCGAGACCAGGCGACAACTCTCAGACACCTCCTCCTACCTATCCTTGGACTATGATCCCACAGACGAGCATCAGGCCTTAATCTCAAACACCATTACTGATTTCATCACTTCTGGCTGTCTGCCTTCCGCAGCCTCCAACCTTATCGTTTCCCAGTCCCACAGCCCATTTTTACCTTCTCCCCAAAATCCACAAACACAACTGCCCTGGCAGTCCCATTGTTTCTGCCTGCTCCTGTCCCACGGAAATCATTTCCACCTACCTCGACTACATCCTATCCCCCTGGTCAAATCTCTGCCGACCTATGTCCATGGTACCTGATATGCCCTTTGTCTCTTTAATGACTTCCGCTTTCCGAGCCCCCACTTCTTCATCTTTACTATGGACATCCAGTCACTCTACACCTTCATCCCCCACAAGGGCCTGCCCCCCCCCCCCCCGGTTCTTCCTCAACAGAACCATTCAATTTCCCTCTGCTAACACTCTACTCGGCTGGTCCTCACCCTCAACAACTTCTCCTTAGACGCCTCCCACTTCCTCCAAGACCAAGGCATAGTTATGCCTCCCTCTTTGTTGGAGTCTGAAGAAGTGTTTCAACCCAAAACATCACCCATTCTTTCTCTCCAGAGATGCTGCCTGGCCCGCTGAGTCACTCCTGATTTTTGTGTCTACCCTCCTTTTATGACCTGAGTTCTGCATCCATGTGGGTGAACCATCCTTTGTATGGGCCTACCAAGTTAACTAACTGCAGATCATTTTCAGCAGTTCATAAAATCATTCTAACAACTTCGAGTTGTTAACAATAAATGTCTGTCTAGACAATCATGAACACATGCTTTGAATGATTAAAATTGGGGCAGCACAGTGAAGCAGGTAATAGAGCTACTGTCTCATATTGCCGGAGATCCTGACCTCGTATGCTATCCGTGTGGAGTTTGCACGTTCTCCTTGTGACTGGGTGGGTTTGCTCCATTTTCCTTCTAGATCCCAAAGACATGTGAGTTTGTAGGTTAATTGGCCTCTATAAATTGCATCTAGTGTGCAGGGAGTGGATGCAAAAGTGTGATAAGATAGTACTGCTATGAACGGTGATTGATGATCGGTGTGGACACACGGGGTAAGAAAATAAAAAATAATTATGAACCTTCTAATGCCTTGTAGAGTACATTTGATGTAAATGTTTGCCTAAAAAAAGAGTGAAATAACACCATTTACAACTAATGTACAAGGCATTAGAAGGTTCATAATCATATTTTTATTTTCTTACTCAGTGAGCTTTGAGCACCAACTTCAAGTGAAAGTAGACAAAAAATGCTGGAGAAACTGAGGGTGAGGCATCTATGGAGAAAAGGAGTAGGTGACATTTCGGGTCGAGACCCTTGGTGCATCTGCAGTTCCTTCTTAAAATTCATTTTTCATTTAAAAATAGAGGTTCTACTGCCATCTCTGGAGGAAATAAGAACAGGTGTCTGGTATGAGTACAGGCCTTGTGCAATAGCACCATCGGCAGTCTGAGGAACTAATAGCATATATAAAAATATCTACTGGAAAATAACTGGAAGATTGCAATTGAATATAACTTAACATACCTGATATTTCTTCCTGAAATCTCACCACGTTGTTTTGTAAACAAGTTGCTTCCTAAATCCATACCAATTTTGTCACAAATTTGCACGTGAATTTTTCAAGTCAGGTTTGCAGAATAGTCTCCGAAATAGTTCTTATCCTGCCGACACAGTTGACCTTATGCTCTCCACTCTCATGGTCTGGCAGGTTGCAGCTACTTTTAGTCTCCAAGAATGAGTCATGGCTTATATACTTTTCATCAACTAAACTGATCTAAGTGTTGTTTTTTTGCTGACAGTATACAAAAAACATTATATCAAATGTTATGCTTAAGCTGATTACGCCCAGTTTAATGTGAACACCATAACTCTCATCTACTATTTATAAATTCTTACTTCTCCAATAAACTATTAGGAATATCACATTATTTTAAGTACTCACCACAAATTTCATTTACCTTTTAATTAAATTTCTCCCTCTTCCTTGCAACTGCCTGAGGCTATCCAAGATGTGCAAACAACAATTTAGCTTCTGCATCATTAAGTTTAGTTTGGGGATACAACAGCATGGAAACAAGCCCTTTGGCCCACCAATGCCATGCTGACCACCCATTCACACTAGTTCTGTTATCCCATTTTCTCATCCTCTCCCTACACACTGGGGGAAATTTACAGAGGTTAAGTAACCTATAACCCACATGTATTTGGGATGTGGGAGGAATCCCACTTGGTTTCAGGGAGAATGTGCAACCTCCACACCCGAGAGCAGGATCGAACATGGGTCTCTGACGCTGAGGCAGCAACTCTACCAGCTGAACCACTGTGGAATTCTCTCTAAATCTATCTGCCTCACTCTCCCTAATAAAGACCAAACAATGTGTAGGAAAGAACTGCAGATGCTGGTTTAAATCGAAGGTAGACACAAAATGCTGGAGTAACTCAGCAGGACGGGCAGCATCTCTGGAGAGAGGGAATGGATGACATTTCGGGTCAAGGGTCTCGACCCGAAACGTCACTCATTTCTTCTCTCCAGAGATGCTGCCCATCCCGCTGAGTTACACCAGCATTTTGTGTCTACCTAAGGCCAAACATTACCTTTTAAGACCTGCACAAGATCATCTCTCTCACTGCCTTGGTTAATCAATTGCTGGAATCCTTCTCCTTGTCTTCATTGCTTCTAGACTATTCCAATGCTCTCTAAACTGTCTTTACACCATCCATAAACATCTGATCTAAAACTTTGCAGTCTGTATTTTAATACATCAACTCTTATTCAATCATTGATACCATGCCGGTCATTATACACTGATTCCTGATCCAGCAAAATTTCAATTTCAGAATTCTTCCACGTGACTTCAATTTCTCTCGTATTTTTCTTGGTCTCTGGAAAACTTTCAGTCATTTAATAACCCTTTGAAATCACTGTACTTCATCAGTTATTCTATTGTAATCATTCCAGCACTGGTGAATCTGATACTGCAATAAGTTGCTTTGGGACATTTTCTTAGATTGAAGGGGTGAAATAATGCAAGCTGTGACCTTAAACTTTAAGTAATACCGTCGCAATGATACAACAACATCATTCGTATCATTGTGGGGGAGCAGGGAAGAAAACAAAAGTTAAAAGGGAGGAGTGAAATAAATGACAACAGGAGACATCCATGACAAAACGTCATTATTACGATTTTTAATGCTTAAAGCTGATTATGAACATATGCTATACATCTTTAAACAAATGAATCAAAATTCCATCGCTCTGTAAATAAATCCATTGTATACGATTTGGAGACCTTTCTCTACACGAACCTATTAATTCTGTCGAAATATATTCACGTTGTTGCGAACAAGGCTCGCACAGTGTGAACGTCTTGCATAGCAAGATGCATAACATATTAGCATCTAAACTCAATCTTCAAACACTTTTGAAAGGTTTTTGCATCGAACTACTTTGTTGAAGCCTCGATACTTTGTTTTTTTTCTCCAAGCTTGCAATGCCTTTCTCTCGACGTTTGGAGATGCTCTTGCCTCAGTTTTCCAGCAAAGTGGCACGAATCATAAAGTTCCTTCGGCTAAACTTTTATTAATGTTGTAGATATATTTTTAAGCGTGCACGGTAATAGTGAACACGCCACCCGCTAGTTTCCATGTTTAGTCTTGTGTTTTGCTTCACACCCTGCTGCAATTCCTAGTTAACTCCCATGATTTACAGCGAGTACAAGGTTGTTGGAGACCCCTCCCTTTTGTTTTGTTTTGTTTCGTGCCTCCCCCCCTCACACACACATTTCTGCATATCAAAGAAACGGTCTGTGGGGAACTCACGTCGCTGCAGCGTCTCGGTGAAGGAGCGGTGCCGTCCACTTTACGCGTTGACAGCATCCCTCCCTCTCCATCCACCTCCCGTTGCCCCCTCTCACTCTCACCCTCCCGCCTCCTCCCATCGCCCTCGTTCATTGGTGCAGCCAGAGACAAATTGGCGCCATTTTGAAGCTTTCCGGGGGTAGGCGGTGGCGGCGGCGGCGCTGAGGGCTGAGCTGAGCTGAGCTGAGCTGAGGCACTGGGCTCGGGATCGGACACGGGTGAGTGCGGGAGGCGAGGGCTTTGTCGGAGAGTGAGATGAGGAGCTTTTTTTATATATGTTGTATCCTGCCTTTGATGTTCGATGGGCATAGTTTTGCAGGCAGTCGGCATGCTGAGGGACACGTTGCCCGAGTTTGCGGTGCGGGCGCAGCGGCGAATCGGCTCGGTTCTCCCTCCCCTCCCCTCCCCTGCCCGCCTGTCCTCCCGCCCGCTACTCCAACTCGCCTCCCTTGTCGTTTTGTTTCAGCGATCGGACAGACTGTCTGTCTCTCAGCCCATGGACACCGTGCCCAGGATCGCTTACTAAAAGCTCTCTGGATTCCGCTGGAAGCCATGGGGCGAGATGATTATGATTGCAGTGTGTGTGTACGCGAGAGAGATTGAACATTTCTGTGTGGTTGATTGGTCTATTTTACCCCCTAAAGGGTGAGTTTGCAGGGTTTCAATGGCCTGTTTTTCCTCTGGAGCTTGACGTATTTTCGCTCCTCCACATATGTATACAACCCTCTTTTCGGCAAAAATATCACCGATTCCATTTAAAGTAATTAAGATCGAATTGTAGTCTAATTCTGTTGGTTTATATAATTGTGTTATCGTTACTGTGGGTGTTGGGTTCAATGTATAAAGTGATCAATAGTGAAGGGTAAATACTGTAAAGTAAAGCAGTGTTTATGTCTTTCATTTCCTACCTGCGACAAACAGCAGCCGCCGTGGATCTAGAATGGTTACAGGTTTTAATGCGCAAGTGTTTTTGCTGCTAAGAAGACCAATTTATTTGTTTTCAATCGGATATCGTGTTTAACTTTTTTTAAACCGAACCTTAGAAATAGTTTTCAAAGGTTCTTGTGCTCATTTCTATCTTTAATTACCAAATTAATTCGAGCTCTGGCATTTTCCAAGTATTTTTTAAACAGCATCTGATTTTTCTGCATGTCAAACTATTTAAACTGACTGAATTTTAAATTGATTCCCCATATCTTAAGGCCCAATATATTTTTTTCCCCTCAAACTGAGGAATACAAATCTTTTTAGACCAGAGGAAAATAGAAAGTCTGTAAACAAATCAATCATCGCTGTTGAAATTGGATTTATTTGATATCTTGTGGAGGTGTAGGTTTTGACCCCATATTTTCAAAACAGAAAGCCGTCAGTATGGTACTGTTTACCCCCCTCCCCCCCCCCCCCACCCCCCCGCCTCCGCCTCCCGTACCTTATCACAATGGAATATATGGAGTTGAGGCAATCCTTGGCATAAGGCAGAAAAATATAGTTTTGGACCAGCTCCATTTAGCTGAATGAAGCTGGCACTTCTTTGGAGTCTTGGAAGACAATCTGTCTGTATAGTTTGAGCATGTATTTTTATTATTTTTTTCTATAACATTTTGATTGCACAACCAGTATTCTGAAATTCTGTAATTTAGTTTTTGAGGCCATAAATCAGATCAGATTCTCTCATTGAATGCTGGAGTGGTCTTGAGGGGGTGTATGATCTTCTCATTTCTTGTGTGCTTGTCTAAGTTAGGGGGTGGGTGGTGACAGTGGTTTTCTCATTCCCCTTTGTTTGATGTCTACATAAAGTATGAATATTTGGGTTTATCAAGTGTTGGAGTTAGATAAACTTTTGCTTTTCTTGCACAATATAATTAGAGATATAATTAGTAAGTTTGCAGAAGACGGAGTGATGTTAGTTGCAGTGTTGTTAATAGACAGGAGGATTGTCTTAAATTACAGAATGCTATTGATCAGTTGGTAAATTGGGCAGAGCAATGGTAGATGGAATTAAATCATGCTAAATGGATGGACAGGAAAGCTTTAGAGGAATATGCACCAAATGTGGGCTGATGGGACTAGTATAGATGAGGCATCTTGGTCGGCATGGGCAATACACACATCCCAGTCTACATAGATGGTGCCGAAGTAGAGATGGTCGAAGGCTTCAAGTTCCTAGGCATACATATCAGTGGTTTGTCCTGGACCCGCCACATCGAAGCTGCGGCAAGAAAGCACACCAATACCTCTACTTCCTCGGGAAGTTCGGCACGTCCCCAACAACCCTCACCAACTTCTACAGATGTGCTGTACAAAGCATCTTATTGGGATACATCATAACCTGTTTTGGGAACAGCTCCATCCAAGACCACGAGCAATTGAAGAGAGTTGTGGACATAGCCTAGACCATCACACAAACCAGCCTCCCTTCCATTAACTCCATCTAAGCTTCACGCTGCCTCGGCAAGGCTGCCAACACGATTGAAGACCCGTCTTGCCCTGGTCACTCGCTCTTCTCCCAGCAGACAAGAGGTACAGAAGTTTGAAAACGATTCAGCAGCAGTTTCTTCCCAGCTGTTACCAAGTAACTGAACGGTCCTGTCATCAGCTAGAGTGCAGTTCTGACCGCCCATCTACCTCTTAATCGGACTTTATCGGGTGTCAGTGTTGTAACTTGCACTGTATGTTGCATCTTTTCTCTGTGGATGACTTGCTTGTAAAAATGTATACTCGTCTTTGATTGGATAGCATGCAAACAAAAGCTTTTCACTATTCCTCAGTACACTTGACAATTATAAAAATATAAAAATAAAAAAATGATATTGGGTGGAAGGGCCTGTTTCCATGCTGTATATGTATAATGGTGTATTTTGAGAAATGTTATAACTTGTTCTATGAAAGTCAGGGCCATTGGATGTTTTGAGGAACAGAGGGGGTGGGCAAGTCCTTATATGTGCAACTCCTTATATCTCTAAATGTGGATGCACAGGTAAATAAGATAGTGTAAAAGGCATATGGGATGCCAGCCTTCATTAGTTGTGGCATAGAATATAAGGTCATGGTCCAACTTTAGAAAATGTTATATTCTTTAAGTTCTCCATGCAGTTCTGGTTGTACCACTGCAGGAAGGATGTAAATGCACTGGAGTGGACACAGGAGATTTACCAGGATGTAGGCTGGGGTGGAGTGCTTCAGTTACGTGGAGGGATTGGGTAGGTTAAGTGCTTTCCTTTGGCATGGAGGAGGTTGAGAGAAGACTTAATCAAAATTGAAGGACATGGGTTGGTTCCATTGTGAGAATTATTCTCCATACCGAGATGTAAAACCAGAGGGGATTGGTGGAAGGTGAGAAGTAAGTGTTAGGATCTGAGGAAACATTGTTTTGCCCAAAAGGTGAATGAAAGACGTGGGGGTAGGTGCCCTCGCAACTTTTAAGTATCTTGATAAGCACTTCAATTGCTAGTCAATGGAATTACGACATAAGCGTGCTTGATAGCTCTTTTCTGTGCTTATGTGTCTATAATATAATTCAACACCACCAAAGAGGAAAGTGCCCATCCACAGTAAATGTTCCTAATTTCAGCTGATTTGTAGTATGACTGTCTGTTTGTCAGTGGTAAACCCTTTGCTTCTGGGATGTAAAGTATAAGTTTGGGCCTTACATCACTACTTAATTCACAGCAGAGATTTTTGATTTATGATACAAGCACAGTTCCATCTTTCCTTTTGTTGTATCTAAATTAATTGCTGCATTTGCCAAGGCAGTAACTATAACAACTATGCAGAAGTAGCTTCAGTGTAGTGTAACATGTGTGACAAGAAGTGTAACAGGTTTGTGATGTTCTAAGAATATGAACGGTGATTTGGAAGTTTGTTTTCTGCATTCTTGCATAGTGAATTTTGGTTTTCCAGGAATTTGATAATAAATTGATCAAAATTCATTGACCTCCTTCGCATCTGTTTGAAGACACCTTCCCTATTACCTTTTGATGATGGGTATATTCAAACTCAAATTTTCCACTTGAAAACATTTGATTTGGTTTTCCCTACCTTGAATTGCGACTAATGTGTCCTGGCAGAAGGAATTTACTTCTGATATCTAGCTAATAGCCAATGAAGAATGCAGATTTATTTTGGTGGCAA
Source organism: Amblyraja radiata (assembly GCF_010909765.2). Classification (NCBI taxonomy): domain Eukaryota; kingdom Metazoa; phylum Chordata; class Chondrichthyes; order Rajiformes; family Rajidae; genus Amblyraja; species Amblyraja radiata. The sequence continues at coordinate 54,439,504 of NC_045961.1, forward strand.
TACAATTTGTGGAACTGAATGTGTTGACCTAAACATGAAAGGACCACTATCTAAAGGCCTATTCAAGTATATAGATAAAATGGTACAATGGCATGTAAATATTGGTGTCATTATAGCATCTAATTTTCAACCTTTCCTGTTTTGGTCACCATGTTAATGGTGACAACTAAACTGTTTAGAATTTTACTTTGATCTTTTCAATGTTTAATAATTGATTGTAATCCTGCAACTAGCTTTTATAAAAAGCAAAACTTAACCACACTTGACTTGGGTAAGGGGAATCTGTATAGTCTTGAATACTTGATATTTGTCTTTATAACCTAATATTGATTTATTAATAACATACTGCAGATGCTGGAAATCTGAACCATAGCCAACACAGGTACAATACACAGAAGGAAAATTAAATGTGCCTCATGTAGGGATTCAAGTTTGCTTAACAAAAACTACCATTTTAGTGGTAAAGTTTGAGGGCCGACAGTTACCTGAGGTTTAAAATGCACCAAAAATAACTTGCTGTATAAATCTCAAAAATTTGCATTCATGCAGTACCTTTTTAATTAAGTAATGGGTCCCATGGTGTCTTGCAGGAACATGACATTATTTCAAGGCAGAAGTCAGTTTAGAAGTGCTTTTGAAGGACAAGGTAGAGATGACAACAGATTTAAGGGGAGCCAGTGCTTGGGCAATAGAAGGTGTGACTGCTTATAAATAAAGCATTTTAAAGTATGGGTGCATGAGATCAGAATTGGAAGTGTATTCATGCATTGAAGGGTAGGAAAAGCGTACAAAATTAAGGAGCGGTAAAGCCATGAAGGAACTGGCTTCTTATATGGATGAACATTTTAAATTTGAGGTGTTACTTAATATGAATCCAGTGTAGGTCAGTGAATATAGATGAGGATGGAATGAGACTTGGTGTGAAGTAAGATACCAATTAAAATAGTTTTAGTGAGCTGATGTTAATATATTTATTTTGGATTTAATATTACAGAAAATATTTTGGAATGGTGCATGACTAATTTGAGTACGTTTAGCAAGTGTAGCTTGCTTTGGAAGAAGGTATGCTTAAGTTGTACAAGATGTTGGTGAAGCACCTTTGGAGTATTGTGGGGATACATGGAACTGCAGATGCTGGTTTGCAGAAAAGGCACAAAGTACTAGAGTAACTCAGTAGCAAGTAACTCAGCTGGTACCACCTCTGCAAAACATGGATGGGTGACTTTTAGGGTCAGGACCTTTCTTTAGGCTGATTGATTGTTGTAGGGATAAGAAAGTTGGAACAGAGATGGGGCAAGATTGAAGCCTGGCGAGTAATAGACATAAAATGCTGGAATAACAGCATCTCTGGAGAGAAGGAATGTGCAATGTTTTGGGTCGATTCTTTTTCAGACCACCTTCAGGGTCACTCATTCCTTCTTTTCAGAGATGCTGCCTGTCCCGCTGAGTTACTCCAGCATTTTGTGACTATCTTCGGTTTAAACCAGCATCTGCAGTTACTTCATACACACCTGACGAGTGATAGCTAGATACAGGTGACTGGGGGGGGGGGGTTACAGGGATTTGTTTGACAGGACAGTGAAATAATACAAAGTGTAAATTATGAAGCTTGTGAAAGGAATATTGGCGTGTATTTTTTGGTGGGGATCAAAAGCTGGAAGAGAGGTTCTGGTGAGTGAAGGGGAACAAAGTTGTATTCCTTCCTCTGGCTTCACAATTCGCACTTCTATGCTTATCTCACACTTTGTGCCTGACCTTTCCCTGACCTTTGTCCAACCATCTGTCTATCAAAAAACTTCCCTCACCTGTAACCACCCATCACTTGCCTCGCTTTCTTCTATCCTCGCCTTTCTTCCAGATTTCGGTTGGAATCGGTCAGTCGGAAGAAGGGTCTCACCCGAAACGTCAGCTATCCATGTTCTCCAGAGATGCTGCCTGACCTACTGAGTTCCTCCAGCACTCCTTATTGGACTATTGAGTTCAGTTTTGATCACATTGCTATGGGATGGATGTCATTAAGCAAGAAAGTGCAGAGAAGATTTACGTGGATGTTGCCAGGACTTGAGGGCCTGAGCTATAAGGACAGGTTGGGCAGGCTAAGACATTATTCATTGTAGTGCAAGAATCTGAGGGCTGAGATTGTAGAAGTGTATAAAATCATGAGGAGAATTGATGGGTGAATGCACAGGGTCTATTTACCTAGGGTAGGGAAATCAAGCTCTGGAGAACTTTGGTTTGTGATGAGAGGGGCAAGATTTAATTGGTACCTGAGGGGTAACTTTTTCACTCTGGGTGGTAGGTATATGGAATGAGTTACCAGTGGAGGCAATTGAGACAGGTACCAGATCACCATCTCAAAGGGTTTTGGAATGGTACGTGATCGAAAATATTTTGAGGGATATGGGTCAAACGCAGGCAAATTGAACTAATTTAGATGAGGCATCTTGGACGACATGGGGAAGTCGGCTTGAGTGTCATGTTCCCAGGTACATTGAACCCATGGATAAGTTTGGGGGAAAGAGGGGAAAGACAGATTTTGCCTACATAAAGCTAGTTTCAGTATCCTTGTAGGGTGGTTTGCTTGTGCTTTAACTAAGCAAAAACAAAGAACATGCCAGCAGCTCAGGCAACACGTGTGGAAAGAGAAACCGTTAAAGTTGAGGATCGGTATTATAGAAAATTGGTGCAGGAGTAGGCCATTCGGCCCTTCAAACCAGCACCGCCATTCAATATGATCATGGCTGATCATCCAAAATCAGTACCCCGTTCCTGTTTTTTCCCCATATCCTTTGATTCCCTTAGCCCTAAGAGCTAAATCTAATTCTCTTGAGAACATCCAGTGAATTGGTCTCCACTGCCTTCTGTGGCAGAGAATTCTACAGATTCACAACTCTCTGGGTGAAAAAGTTTTTCCTCATCTCAATCCTCAATGGCCTCCCCATTCTTAAACTGTGACTCCTGGTTCTGGACTTCCCCCAACATCGGCACCACTGCATCTATCTACCCTGTCCAATCCTCTAAGAATTTTATATTTCTATAAGATCCCCTCGCATCCTTCTAAATTCCAACTAATACAAGCCCAGTCGACCCATTCTTTCATCATACGTCAGTCCCGCCATTCTGTGAATTAACCTGGTGAACCTACGCTGCTCTCCCTCAATAGCAATAATGTCCTTCCTCAAATTAGGCGAACAAAATTGCACACAATACTCCAGGTGCGGTCTCACCAGGCCCCTGTATAACTGCAATAGGGCCTCCTTGCTCCTAAACTCAAATCCTCTTGTAATGAAGGCCAAGATGCAGATACAGCAGGCTTTCTTCACTGCCTGCTGTACCTGCATGCTTACTTTCAATGACTGATGTATAAGCACACCCAGGTCTCGTTGCACCTTCCCGTGTCCTAATTTGACACCATTCTGATAATAATCTGCCTTTCTGTTCTTGCCACCAAAGTGGATAACCTCACATTCATCCACATTATACTGTATCTGCCATGCTTCTGCCCACTCACCCAACCTATCCAAGTCACTCTGCAACCTCCTAGCATCCTCCTCGCAGTTCACACTGCCACCCAGATTTGTTTAATCTGCAAATTTAGAGATATTACATTTAATTCCCTCATTTAAATTGTTAATATTTATTGTATTGAGCACCTTGCTGGGATATTATAGGCTGCCAACTAGTGGGAAGGATATTGTGGAACAAATTTGCAGGGAAATCACAGAAATGTGCAAAAGACATAGGGTAGTGATAGTGGGGGACTTTCAGTTGTTGAGATACAGACTAAGGTAGCAGTAATGTAAGTAGGAAATAGAGGGAAAAGGTTAGAAGCGTGTGCTGGATCAACATTTTTCTGGCGCAGTGAGGGGTTTGCTGTACTATGTTCTGGGAAATGAGCTAAGTAAGTGGAGCAAGCGGACAATGTAAAGGAAACGGGGACTATATTAGATTTTGAATAGCTGTGGAAACAGATATAGAACACTCTAAAAGAAAGGCAATCACATTGGGATGAGAAGAGATCTAGCCTGGATAAATTAGAATCAAGCAGAATCAAAACCACAATTGAACTATGGGAGAGATTTAAGGTGGAAATGTTTAAATGATAGCGTGGTTACAATTGCTTAAGTTGATGCCCATTAACACGTGATAATCAGGATAATTTAAGGGGTACCAAAGGGAGGTGTAAAAGGGAGAATGAGAGAAGACTGGCAGCTGACATCAAGGGAATGGCAAAGTATTTTGTAGGCACATGCACGGATGTCGTCTTGGAAGGGAAGTGTGGCTAATCAGACAGCAAAAACGGTTTTTACTTATTGCAGTAAATATAGCTGAGGAATTAAATGTGTCTGTACTGTTTACCAAGGAAGAAGACTCTTCTGGAGTTCTGCTAACAGAAGATGTAGTGAGATGCTGGGTGAGCGAAAAACATAAACTGGAAAAGCTGGTTGCACTTAATGCGGATAAGACACCGTTTAATGGGATGCCTCTTTGGTTGATGAGGGGAAAAAGATGAAATTTGACAGGTTCTGATATACTTAGAGATGTTTGTTGATTCAGGAGATGACAAAAACAACACATTAAATAAAAAAATAGGGTGCAAGGGTGAATCCAATAACTGTTGTCCATTATGTTTAACATCTGAAGAAAGTTCAAAAAACACTAATCAGTGAGAATCAGCAGTCCCTTTAATAAAAAATCTACATTATGGGGTCTGGACATTGCCCCTGCACCGAGTGGCTTGCAAGGTCATTTGCCAATCAACTACATATTGGAGCTTATATAGACATTTTTCGTACTGATGGAAGCTTTGCATCTTTCGGTCATTAGTGAATCGTATGGATTTTTATGATTATCTGGTAGTTTCTTTTGCAGTCGTCATTTCTAAGATTATTTATTACTTTTGCAAACCATATTCCAGATTATTAATCTCAATTTAAATTCCACAGCTGCAATGGTGTGATTCTGGACTTGGCTCTCTTGATCGTCACACAGGCTTCTGGATTCCTAGTCTGATAACATAATCACTCTGATGCTGGACTGGGAGAGTTTCTTGGATGCACAGAGAGGGCCAATAAAGGAAAAATTGCTATGGACTTCCAAGTGGCATTTGGTAAAGTTCTACCAAATAGGCTTGTTCTCAAAATTGAATTTCATGCAATAAAAGTGTTAAAATTGGTTAAGTAATGGGAAACAGAGAACAAAGTTGTTTTTTTGAGCTGGATGAAATTGTATGGTGCAATTTCTCAAGGGGTTCTACAATCGCTGTATTGAATCGCTACAATTGAACGCCGTAGGCACAATTTTCAAATTTGAAGGTTTATAGATTGTAAAAAGGATAGCAATAAGACTTTAAAGTTACAGATGGGTTGTTGCAATGAGCGGTGAAATTTAATGATGAGAAATGTTCAGTGTTATATTTTGTTGCAAATACTAAATGAAAGGAGATGTTATACATTAGAATGCTTTTCTTAAGATATATGAGCAGAAAAATTGTAAGGCAGATGTACATTGTTTGTTATAAGTGGGAGGGCTAACTGAGGAAGGCATGGGATCTGTTTATAAATGGAGCCATGCAGTACAGGAAGTCATGATGAACCTTAGATAACACACTGGTTCCACAACTGGAGTATCATTTCCAATTCTGAGTGCCATACTTTATGTAAGATGTGAAGGCTTTTCTGAGGCTTCAAAATTTGCAATTGTGGATCCAAATATGAGGAATAAATCTGTGTGAATAAGTGGGGGAGGCTCAAGAGGCTCATTCATGGAACAATGAAGGTTGCAGACTTGCCTGATGAGTTTGTTTGAAAACCATGACGGGTACTGACAGGGTGGCGGTAAGCTCAAGGGTCAAGGGAATACTTGATAAAGGTGATTACAAAGGAGTCAAAACAAAAAGATTTTTTTTATGTGGTGAATGCTTTGAATATGACAAACATTGCCAGAAAGGTTGATGACAGCAGATTTAATTGTTGCATTTGAATAAGCATTGAAAAGGACACAATTTGATGAGTTTGAGAACCAGCTGGATTTTCTTTCATTGAGCTCGGGTGGACGATGGACTAAAGGGCCTGTCCCACTTTGCGATTTAAAAAAAAAAAAAAAAATTTGGCGTCATATCAGTGTCGCCAAAAGATTTTGAACATTTCAAAATTCAGCGGCAACAAAAAAATAAAAGTTGCGACACTTGAAAAAACATCGTGCGCCATACGTCGTCACGCTGCGTGTTTTTCCTTGACCTGATACGTCAGTCAATGATGCCGGCAGTCGCCGAAAAAATCGGCAAGTGGGACAGGCTCTTGAATGTTTTCCTTCTGTGCTTTAACCATTTTCTGATATCAATCCTGGTGCCAGGTGGTTTTGTGTATTCAGAAATGTCATTATAGTCTCAAAGCAGCAGGATGGCCAAAGATTAACAGGAGATAATCAGCCAAGCTTGACACTTTTCTTGAAGTGTTTTCACTGTTCCAGTGCAGAACACCCAGTCAATTTGCAGATAGCAAGGTTTTGCAAACAGCAATATGATTATTAATAATGTTGTCCAGCGCAACAGGAACTAATATTTGCTGCCTTTTGCATTTTGTTATGGTTGTGAAATAAAATCTTGTGATATTATTAATATGATCTTATCTAAAACTTTGTGAAGGAAAGAACTGCAGATGATGGTTTACACTGAAGATAGACACAAAATACTGGAATAACTCAGCGGGCCAAACAGACCTGTCTGAAGAGGAGTCTCAACCTGAAACGTAGCCCATTCCATCTCTCCGGAGATGCTGCTTGTCCTGCCGAGTTATCCCAGCATTTTGTGTCTATCTTAATGTACAACTTTGGTATCGTAACTTCACTGTTCCTTCTCTGTCACCTGTTTACTAATGGGGTGGTATTTAGTTAAGCATTGTCCTGAGTTTTAGTATTTTCATTCATATCTTCAGTGTACATGTCCTATACATGTTTGGGAAAATGTCATTAAAGAGAATTCAACTATTGTAAATAAGTTGGAATGGAAGGCACATTTGCTTAATAATAAGTAATTGAGAATATCAGGAATTGGTTTGGAACAGGATATTCTGTTTTTCAGGTGGCTCATGGTAGAATATTGAAGTAAGCTGGCCTTTTACAGATTGTACAGATTCAGATTGTCCCCAGTTTAATTGATACTGCGAGAATTCAATTAACTTGTTTACTTCGGAGTGAATATTGTAACAGCATGTTAATTAAATACAATGCTGGTGTGAAGGTTTTTATGTAAATGCAGTATTAGAAAGATTCAATTAATTTAGATTTTTGTCATTCTGTTTATGTTGTCTTGTAAAATGCTTTTTACATGATTTGAGATTTTGGGTATATTGAAACTATGTAATATGTGGACTTAACAATTTACCTAAAGTTTGGATGAAAAAGTAAGGTGCTTCCAAATAGTTAATTTGGAATACAATCTTTTTAATGGAGCAGCCAAAATGTTTTATGATGTAAAATGGAGTGATTTCATCAAAATTGTATTTTGTTTATTGCGACAATTCAGATGAGCTAAAGTGTTGTTTTGAATAAAGCTGATTTATTGATTACATTTATTTATGGGAAATATCTTTGCAATTGTCATCATTGGTGTCATTCACCCACATGGATGTCATTTGCACCATGGGTGGTCTGGGTTTATTATTGCCATGTGCACTGAGGGACAGTTGGAAAAACTTTAGTTTTACTTGCTGTATAGGGTGATTTCACCAAAGGTCAAATGAGCGTAGATCCCCACTCACGTGACCGCAAAATTTAACTGGAGGACATATGTCACTTTCGGTACATGTTAGTGAATGGGAAAACACGCACTTTCACACCCGTTAAAAACATGGAAAACGGCCGATTATTGAGCTGAAAATGTCTGTGCTAGTCGGGGTGACCGTGAAGCACAGCGACCTAAATTTTCAGTCCAAAAAAAAGATAGAAAGTAAGGTAAATTCAAGAGGGAGTTGAAGGTGCAAAAAGAGCGGAAGTGCTTAGCAGACATTTGCCGTGGAGATTTAAAGATCCAAAATATCGAGAATTATCGCGTTTGCTCGCTGCATTTCATCAAAAGTATCTTTATTCATTTGTTATATGAAAAGTTTTAAAAGTGAAAAATCTGTCATTAAAATTGCTAAATCGAGGAGAATTCCCTGCTATTGATTTGCACTAATTATGCTGATATCTCGGTTGGGTGGCGTGTCTGATTGAAAGTCCAGGAACCTGAGGGATGGTGAAGAATGTCAGTTGTCGCTCTGTATGTGAGGCTGCCGGGCGGGTGATACCAGAGCACTGGACAAAAACGCCCAGAGTGAGTTGGTTGTTGCAGCGAGGGCGGTGGAAGCGAGCCAAAGGGCTGGCGAGATCTTTCAGCGTGAGTTGAGTGAGAGCCGTGGCGGTGGCCGGACTCAGACTACAGGGCTGTATGTACTCTGCAGTGGGACTGTCTGTCTGGCATCTTCCCTCCGTCCCCAATGCCAATGTAAACAACCCCTCACTGACACAGTCTAGGGTTTATTCCACACACGCAGAATTCCCAACGGGGGAGTCGGGCGAGCAAGGTTGGTCACACACACATTAGAGGTGTAGAGATGAGAGGGAGATGACACCGCCCCAGGGCTCGGTAACAGGCGGCCAGGCAACTCCAAACTCAGGTTCCTGGACTTTCAATCAGACACGCCATCCAACCGAGATATCAGCATAATTAGTGCAAATCAATAGCAGGGAATTCTCCTCGATTTAGCAATTTTAATGACAGATTTTTCACTTTTAAAACTTTTCATATAACTAATGAATAAAGATAAAAAGTCAATAATGCCTTACTTTTGATGAAATGCAGCGAGCAAACGCGATAATTCCCGATATTTTGGATCTTTAAATCTTTACGGCAAATGTCTGCTAAGCACTTCCGCTCTTTTTGCACGTTCAACTCCCTCTTGAATTTACCTTACTTTCTATCTTTTTTTTGGACTGAAAATTTAGGACGCTGTGCTTCACAGTCACCCCGACTAGCACAGAAAATTTCAGCTCAATAATCGGCCGTTTTCCATGTTTATAACAGGTGTGAAAGTGCGTGTTTTCCCATTCACTAACATGTACCGGAAGTGACATATGCCCTCCAGTTAAATTTTGCGGTCACGTGAGTGGGGATCTACGCTCCAGTGACCTTTCGTGAAATCACCCTATAAGCAAATTGTACCAGACATGTCTGCATTCATTTCTACACAACCACAACAGGCAGTGCAAAAAAGAGAAATAAAACAGTGTTACAACTACAGAGAAAGTGGAGATTTTATTGTAAAATTGGAAGGGCAGCAGCAAGGAAGATTGTAAGATTAGAGATATGCTGTTAGCATATGCAAGATCTGTTCAAGAGTCTGAAAACAACAGGGAAAAGGCTGTTCTTGATTTTTGATGGTATGTGCTTTCAAGCTTTTATATCTTCTGCCTGGTGGGAGAGAAGAGAATGATTGGGTGTAAGTTGTCCTTAATTATGTTGCTGTTTTTCTACCGCAGCATGATTTTGATGGGGTGGGCGGCAGAAGGGTAGACTGTTTTGCTGCATCCACAACTCTGCTATTTCTTGCGGTCTTTGGCAGAGCAGCTGCCATACCATTTGTGATGCATCCCAATGGGGTGCTTTCTACAGCACATCTGTAGAAATCGGTAAGAGCCATTGGAAGCATGCCATACCTTCTTGGTCTTCTGAGAAAGTAAGAGTGTTGGTGTGCTTGTTTAGTTGCTGTGATTCAACCATGTCAAATTGTCGGTGATATTTACACTTAGGCTGCCTGAAGCCACTGACCATCTCCACCATCACCATTGATGCAGGGTGGCATGTGTATCTTACCTTGTTTCCTGAAGTTGATGACCAGCTCCTTCATTTTGCTGATATAGACAGAGGTAATTGTCTTAACACCATGCTACTAAGATCTCTCTCTTTCCTGTACTCCACCTTGTAATTGTTCTATATCTGGCCCAATATGACCGTAGAGTTGGAGCAGAATATGGGTTTATAGGGAGTATAGTAAGGGGCTGAGAATGCAGACTTGAGGGGACTTGTGCGAATTATCAATGAGGATGTTTTGTTGCTTATACAGTGCTCTCCATAATGTTTGGGACAAAGACCCATCATTTATTTATTTGCCTCTGTACTCCATAATTTGAAATTTAATAGAAAAAATCACATGTGGTTAAAGTGCACATTGTCAGATTTTATTAAAGGGTTTTTTAATACATTTTGTATTCACCATGTAGAAATTACAGCTGTGTTTATAGTGCCAGGCCTGTATTGCAGCCATCTTTAGTTTATGCTTGTTTTAGTGGCTAGTCCCCTTCAGCATATAAAAGCATGCTCAATTGGGTTCAGATTGGGTGATTGACTTGGCCACTCCCTCTCTCTCCCTCTCTCACTCCCCTCTCCCCCTCCCTCTCCCCCTGAAGAAGATCATTATGAAGAAAGAGAACACTGGTGAACTTACTGATCACAAAGGGACTGGCAGGCCAAGGAAGACCGCCGCAGCTGATGACAGAAGCATTCTCTCTATAATAAAGAAATATCCCCAAACTCCTGACGACAGATCAGAAACGCTCATCAGGAGTCGGGTGTGGATTTGTCAATGATCACTGTCCGCAGAAGACTTCATGAACAAAAATACAGAGGCTACACTGCAAGATGCAAAACACTGGTTAGCCGCAAAAATAAGATGGTCAGGTTACAATTTGCCAAGAAGTACTTAAAAGAACAACCACAGTTCTGGAAAAAAGGTCTTGTGGACAGACGAGACTAAGATTAAATTACAGTGCATTCAGAAAGTATTCAGACTCCTTCACTTTCCCTACATTTTGTTACGTTACAGCCTTATTCTAAAATGGATTAAATTCTTTTATTATCAATCTACACACAATACCCCATAATAAAAAAGCGAAAACAGGTGTTTAGAATTTTTTCCAAAGTAATTTAAAAAGCAATAACTGAAACAAGTGGGATCCGTTGGGTCCCGTCCCCCAACACGGGGTACGACTGCGGCATCACAGAGGCCTGGTCCCTGAACGCAATATTCCACCACTCACCCATAGGTCCCAATACCCGCCACTCCCTAGAAGGGGAGGGGGGGGGTAGAGATGGGGGGAAGGGGGTAGATGGGGAGGGGGAGGGGATGGAGAGGGAGTAGAGCGGGAGGGGGGGTGGAGAGTGGCAGCGAGGGAGGGGGGTAGAGACCCTACCCCATCTCCCTCCTCATTTCTCTCATCCTCGTCCCCCATTCCCTGTCCCAGGACCTACCCAGGTCGTAGAGCAGTGCCAGGGCCTGGACAGCTTGAGAGCCCATTGTGATTGGTGCACTGTGAGAGGCATTGTGACATCATCACTGGATGCTTTCTGAGAAAGCGGTTTTGGCTATTTTTAAAATTTTAAATCATGAATAACTTTGGAAATACAGGTCGGAATGCGATGGGAAGATGTTTATTGCTTAGACGGGGGAAATGTGAGTAGAATGTGAAAATGGGAAGGCTGTGGCCTAGCGTTCGGAAGACGATAGGAAAACGCAGAGCAGAGTGACACATTGCCAGCACAAAGAGTTTTAGTAATATAGATAGCGCATTTACATAAGTATTCAGACCCTTTACTCAGTACCTTGAGGTACCTTTGGCAGCGATTACAGCCTCAAGTCTTCTTGGGTATGATGCTACAAGCTTGGCACACCTGTATTTGGGTAATTTCTCCCATTCTTCTCTGCAGATCCTCTCGAGCTCTGTCAGGTTGGATGTGGAGCGTCGATGCACAGCTATTTTCAGGTCCCTCCAGAGATGTTCGATTGGGTACAAGCCCGGGCTCTGGCTGGGTCACACAATGACATTCACAGACTTGTCATGAAACCACTCCTGCGTTGTCTTGGCAGTGTGCTTAGGGTCGTTGTCCTGTTGGAAGGTGAACCTCTGCCCCAGTCTGAGGTCCAGAATGCTCTGGAGCAGGTTTTCATCAAGGATCTCTCTGTACTTTGCTCCGTTCATCTTTCACACGATCCAGACTAGTCTCCCAGTTCCTGCCGCTGAAAAACATCCCCACAGCATGATGCTGCAACCAACATGCTTCACCGTAGGTGTGGTATTGGCCAGGTGATGAGCGGTGCCTGGTTTCCACCAGACGTGACGCTTGGCATTCAGGCCAAAGAGTTCAATCTTGGTTTCATCAGACCAGAGAATCTGTTTCTCATGGTCTGAGAATCCTTTAGGTGCCTTTTGGCAAACTCCAAGCGAGCTGTCATGTGCCTTTTACTGAGGAGTGGCATCTGGCTGGCCACTCTACCATAAAGGCCTCATTGGTGGAAAGTGCTGCAGATATAGTTGTCCTTCTGGAAGGTTCTCCCATCTCTACAGAGGAACTCTGGAGCTCTGTCAGAGTGACCATCAGCTTCTTGGTCACCTCCCTGACCAAGGCGTTTCTCCCCTGATTGAACAGTTTAGCCGAGCAGCCAGCTCTATGGTGGTTCCATAGTTCATCCATTTAAGGAGGCCACTGTGCTCTTCGGGACGTGCAATGCTGCAGAAATTGTTTTATACCCTTCCCCAGATCTGTGTCTCGACACAATCCTGCCTCGGAGGTCAACGGACAATTCCTTCATCATAATGGCTTGGTTTTTGGTCTGACATACACTGTCAACTGTGGGACCTTATATAGACAGGTGTGTGCCTTTCCAAATCATGTCCAATCAATTTAATTTACCACTGGTGGACTTCAATCAAGTTGTAGAAACATCTCAAGGATAATCAAAGGAAACAGGTTGAACCTAAGCTCAATTTTGAGTGTTATAGCAAAGGGTCTGAATACTTATGTAAATGTGATATTTCTGTTATTTCTTTTTAATTACGTTGCAAAAATTTCTAAACACCTGTTTTCACTTCTTCATTCTGGGGTATTGTGTGAAGATTGACGATTTAAAAAAAAAAAAATAATAATTTAATCCATTTTAAAATAAAGCTGTAACGTAACAAAATGGAAAAAGTGGTTTGAATACTTTCTGAATGGACTGTTTATCAGAGTGATGGCAAGAGCAAAGTATGGAGGAGAGAAGGAACTGCCCAAGTTCCTAAGCATACCACCTCATCTGTGAAACATGGTGGTGGGGGTGTTATGGCCTGGGCATGTATGGCTGCTGTAGGTACTGATTCGCTTATCTTCATTGATGATACAACTGCTGATGGTAGTAGCATAATGAATTCTGAAGTGTATAAACACATCCTATCTGCTCAAGTTCAAACAAATGCCTCAAAGCTTATTTTCCGGCGGTTCATTCTACAGCAAGACAATTATCCCAAACATAATGCAAAAGCAACTAAGGAGTTTTTCAAAGCCAAAAAATGGTCAATTCTTGAGTGGCCAAGTCAATCACCTGATCCGAACCAAATTGAGCATGCCTTTTATATGCTGAAGAGAAAACCTAAGGGAACTAGCCCCCAAAACAAGCATAAGCTAAAGATGGCTGCAATACAGGCTTGGCAGAGCATCACCAGAGAAGACACCCAGCAACCGGTGATGTCCATGAATTGCAGACTTCAAGCAGTCATTGCATGCAAAGGATATGCAACAAAATACTGAACATGATTAGTTTCATTTACATGACATTGCTGTGTCCCAAACATTATGGTGCCCTGAAATGGGGGGGGGGGGGTCTATGTATAAACACTGCTGTAATTTCCACGTGGCGAAACTGTAGATTGGCTATTGCATGCTAGCCAATCATAGTGCTTGTTAATAGTAGCCCTGACTAGTACGTGCTTTATAATATTAAGAACTCGCCTACGTCAGGCAGTAGATGTAGCAGCTCGGAGCTGTGACGTACTGCAGATCCTATCCTGTAAGTGCTTTAATAAAAATGTGTTGTATCTTAACGTGTTTTTTCGGTCACCTTGTTACATAGTGTCAGAAGTGGGATTCGAACCCACGCCACCAATTACTGAAACCAAAATGTATAAAAATGGCCTTTTATTAAAATCTGACAATGTGTACTTAACCATATGTGATTTGATCTATTACAAATCTCAAATTGTGGAGTACAGAGGCAAATAAATAAATGATGGATCTTTGTCCCAAACATTATGGAGGGCACTGTAGGTCAAGATTGTGATTTATTGGCCAGGCTGTCAAGGATCCAATTGTAGAATGGGATGCCGAGTCCTCAGTCCAGGAGTTTGGAGATGAGTTTGGTTGGAATAATGATGTTGAAGATTAATCAGTAGTCAATAGATAGGAGTCTGATGTAGGTGTCCTTGTTATTCAGATATTGCAGGGATGAATGGAGGGCCAGGGCAATTGTGTCTGTTCTGGATCTTTTGCAACGGTAGGTGAATTCCAATGGATCTAGCATGTCTGGGTGGCTGGAGTTGATGTTCCAGCCTCTCTAAGCACTTGATGGTGATGGTGGTGGTCAGAATCACTGGATGGTAGCATGATACCTTGTTTTTGTGATTCCTGCCAGGTTGTGGCAAATGACCATAATTACTCCCACATGTTCATGCAAGGGTAAGTTAAATAAATGTGATTAAGTTTGAAATCATTTTCATTGAATTTCCTCATTAGTTCAGAGATTCTGAAGTAAATATGGGTCTGCTATTTTGTTGGGAACTTTTTTGTGGAGCTGTTCTGTAATGTGCATCATAATGGTATTATAGCGGCGCTTAGTGGTTAAGCCACTCTTGCCATGCGAATCCTCGGCAGTCACGGGAAGGAGTCACGGGATATAAGGGTGTATTCTAGTATATAAGAACTGACCTTCTCGAGAATTAGAATTAGATCCTTTATTTGTCATTCAGACCTTACGGTCTGAACGAAATGTCGTTACCTGCAGCCATACATACAATAATAAACAACAGAACAGACAGTAAACACAAATTAACATCCACCACAGTGAGTCCACCAAGCACCTCCTCACTGTGATGGAGGCAAAAACCTTAGGGCTGCTGTCTGTTCCCTCCTCTTCTCCCTCTGCGCTGAGGCGATACCCCACCGGGCGATGGTAAGTCAGTCCCACGGCTCACCGAGCTCCGCGAACGGGCCGGTTCAAACTCCGTGGCCCGGGGGTGGTCGAAGCTGCTGCCCTCCAGTCCAGCGGACGCAGCTGTTGACGATGTCGTCCACTGGCCCGCGGCCGAACCCCGGACTCAGGCCGCCGCCGCCAGAACGCCATCTCAGCCACCGGAGCACTGTTCCAGCCCCGAGCCGGGTCGCACTCACGTGAGCGCCGTTCCACCCTCGAGCCAGGCCGCCCTCACGGGAGCGTCTCAGCCCCGTGCCAGGCCGCCCTCACGGGAGCGCCGTTACCCTCGAGCCGGGCCGCCCTCACGGGAGCGCCGTTACCCTCGAGCCAGGCCGCCCTCACGGAAACGTCGTTACCCTCGAGCTGGGCCGCCCTCACGGGAGCGCCGTTAACCTCGAGCCGGGCCGCCCTCACGGGAGCGCCGTTACCCTCGAGCCGGGCCGCCCTCACGGGAGCGTCTCAACCCCTCACGGGAGCGCTGTTCCAGCCCCGAGCCGGGCCGCCCTCACGGGAGCGAGCCCAGGGCGAGTCCTGACTGACTCTGCCTCCGGAGCCTCGAGGTCGCCAGCTCCGCCATTAGGCCTCAGCGCAGACAGAGGCAGAGAAGGGGGATACGACAAGAAAGTCGCATTCCCCCGAAGGGAGAGACAGAAAGCCCTGTGGGATCTTTCTAGTATGTATCACATACATTGTAAGTACAGGTCCACCTCTGATCTTCTGGCAGATAGTAAACCAGCACCTCCTTTAATACGGACAAAATTTCCCGAGCGCAATTATTTTGAGCTCTCTTGAAATCTCCTCCCCGCAGGTCCTCCTGAAATTGTTGCACTTAGGCCGGGTGAGGCGACCAATCTAGACCTAGGATAGAACAAAATGCAAAGTAAATCAGCGAGATAGACAGCATCTCTGGAGAGAAGGAATGAGTGACGTTTCGGGTCGAGATCGTTCTTCAGAATCAATCTAGACCCCATCGGGACTTCCATGCCGATCAGCGGGTTAAATTTGGCCCCTGCGGCCAGGGCTCTGGAACTCCGGCCCGCTGGAGCCGGCAGACCTGTTCGTATAGCTAACATCCGAGACTGACTTTTCAGGTCGGTATTTTGGTCCCTGGGTGACCTTGGCGAATGGTTTCAGTACCTTTTGAATTGCTCTCAGAAGCTGTGACCTCTGTCTGTCTGGCAAAACTGATAATCCAGAAAGGCTCTGGAACTGGGAGTGCCGGAAAATCGGTGGTGGATATGTATTCTCTTCAACTGCCTCCTAGTGGCCAAGGAGATTGCTTTCTGTATCACTGGATTTTTAGAGGCACAGTGGACATGATCAGTGGATGCGATCTCGCTGGCCCTCCACTCCCCTCTGGACCACTTGGACAACAAAAACTCATATGTCAAGCTGTTATTCATTGATTACAGCTCAACATTTTATACAATCATCCCCTCCAAGCTTATTACCAAACTCGCAGAACTGGGTCTCTGCACATCCCTCTGCATTGGATCCTCGACTTCCTCATTCACAGACCACAGTCTGTTCGTATTGGTGGAAATGTGTCAGACTCAATAACAATCAGCACAGGAGCACCTCAAGGCTGCGTGCTCAGCCCCCTGCTGTACTCACTCTATACTCATGACTGCGTAGCCGGTCATAGTGCGAACTCCATCAACAAGTTCGCTGACGACACCACTGTTGTGGGACGTATCACGGATGGGGATGAGTCACAGAGTATAGAAGAGAGATCGAGCGACTGTCCATATGGTGCCAGCACAATAACCTGGCCCTCAACACCAGCAAAACCAAGGAACTGATTGTGGACTTTGGAAGGAGTAAGATGGGGACCCACAGTCCCGTTTATATCAAAGGGTCGATGGTTGAAAGGGTCAAGAGCTTCAAGTTCCTGGGCGTGCACATCTCTGAAGATCTTTCCTGGTCCGAGAACACTGATTCAATTATTAAGAAAGCACATTAGCGCCTCTACTTCCTGAAAAGATTACGGAGAGTCGGTTTGTCAAGGAGGACTCTCTCTAACTTCTACAGGTGTACAGTAGAGAGCATGCTGACCGGTTGCATCGTGGCTTGGTTCGGCAACTTGAGCGCCCTGGAGAGGGAAAGACTACAAAAAGTAGTAAACACTGCCCAGTCCATCATCGGCTCTGACCTCCCTGCCATCGAGGGGATCTATCGCAGTCGCTGCCTCAAAAAGGCTGGCACACCATCAAGGACCCACACCATCCTGGCCACACACTCATCTCCCTGCTACCTTCAGGTAGAAGGTACAGGAGCCTGAAGTCTGCAACGACCAGGTTCAGGAATAGCTACTTCCCCACAGCCATCATGCTATTAAACTTGGCTCGGACAAAACTCTGAACATCAATAGCCCATTATCTGTTATTTGCACTTTATCAGTTATTCGTGTGTATATATTTATATAATGGTACAGGTGCACAACCTTTTATCCGAAAGCCTTGGGACCAGACACTTGTCGGATTTCGTAATTTTTCGGATTTCCGAATGGAAGATTTTTAGCGTAGATTAGGTAGGTAGAGCGGGCGGCTTGAAAAGTCTGGAGCAGCTGCCTCCTCCCCGGAGAGCGGGGAATCATTGCATAAATGTTAGTCAGTTAGTTTGGAGGGATTTTATGTGGTGGGGGGGGGGTGAAGGGGGAAACTTTAATTCTTAGTCCCCTACCTGGTCGGAGAGGCGGGGAGCGGGCAATGCCTTACCGGGTCGCCGTGCAGTAAGCTACGGAGTGCTGTGGCCGCCGACTCCCAACATCGCGGAGCTGGGGGCTGCGGGCGTCCGGCCGCGGTTGGAGCTCCGACCCCGGCAACTCTACCCCTGGCTGCGCGGCGCTCCAAATCCAGCGCGGCCCACGGCCGGACGCCCGCAGCCTCAGCGCCGCGATGTTGGGAGTCGGCGGCGTCGCAGCGCTGGGATACCAGCGGGGAGCGGGCAATGCCTTACCAGGTCGCCGTGCGGTAAGCTCCGGAGTGCTGTGGCCGCCGACACACAACATGTCGGCGGGCACAGCGGAGAGGAGGGGAGCGGTCAATGCCTTACCGGGTCGCCGTGCAGTAAGCTCCGGAGCGCTGTGGCCGCCGACTCCCAGCTGGGGCTGCGGGCGTCCGGCCGCGGGCCGCGCTTGATTTGGAGCGCAGCGCAGCCAGGGGTAGAGTTGCCGGGGTCGGAGCTACAACCGGCGCCGCCCGCGGCCGGACGCCCGCAGCCCCAGCTGGGAGTCGGCGGCCACAGCGCTCCGGAGCTTACTGCACGGCGACCCGGTAAGGCATTGACCGCTCCTCTCCGACCAGGTAGGGGACTAAGAATTAAAGCTTCCCCCTTCACATAAAAGCCCTCCAAACTAACTGACTAACATTTAAGCAATGATTTACAGATGTTTAAGTGTCCCCGGTCTCCGGGGAGGAGGCAGCCGCTACAGTAGTACAGACCTGGGTTGACCATGGGTCGTTTCGGGTCCAGTTTGGCGCCAAACGCGAGCTTTGGTGTGCAGACGACATCCTGGAAAAAATGGCCGGTTTTCGGAGTTTTTCGGTTTCCGGAACTCCGGATAAAAGGTTGTGCACCTGTATATGGACACACTGATCTGTTTTGTAGTCATGCCTACTATGTTCTGCTAATTTCATTGTCCTATCAGGGACACATGACAATAAACTCTCTTGAATCTTGAACTTGATCTTCACTATTGACAACTCCCAAGAACAGCATTGTTGATTATACTCGATCTTTTTCATAAAGCTGTGATTGTCAGTTGAGGAGGAGTGTGGGCTATTTATATTAAATTTGGCTGCCCTTGGAAATTCATCTCCATTCTATATTTACTACATGATAACAAGCTGTGATTTTAAACAAGAGGTCCAGAACAAACATTCTTGGTGCAGACTTGTGCAACACCTGCCTCAATCGTTTTCACTCAATAGTGCATCTCATCTCTAGCAAGTTTCCTGCTAGTGTGGATGCAGAATGGTAAATGGGAAAACTGTTAACTTTGTATCCTCCCCAGAAGCTGGGTCTCTTCAACCTTGGTCATTGAGCCATAATAAGTAGACAATTCTTTACATGCTCTTGTTCAGGACCTATGTTCCATGTTATGTTTGATTTGTTTTCAAAGTATATGAGTGAATCTGGCTTGTACAAAATAAACTGCCAGCCGACCAATGCTGCTGCCAGTATTGCTCTCTAAAGGTCCATGACAAGACAGATATGGACCACTTAACCTATCTTGGGATCCACCTGTCAATGAAAGCTGATATTGATAATGAAATTCACAACCCTTAAGATCATCAGCATAACTATCAGAAGAAAATGCATGTTTCACAATCGCAACCTCTAGCCAGCACAATATTTGTACTAAAACAGACTTAGTGAGTCAGGAGCATCTCTGGAGAACATGGGTAGGTGATGTTTCAGGTCAGGACCCTTCTTGAGACTCTGAAGGAGGAGTCTGAAAAATGGTCCCTACGTGAAACATCACCTATCCATGTGACCTATCCATAGATCACTGCCTGAACCACTAAGTTATTCTAGCACTCTCTTTTTTGGTAAATCAGTACCTGCTGTTCCTTGTGTCTCCACAAAACTTGTGGTGATCTCTGCCTGGCTTCTGAGACATGGGCTACCTGCAACAGTTCAATGCATTGGAGAAGTACCAGCAACACTTGTTCTGTGGAATTCTCAGGACCCACTGGTAGGATAAGTGGACATGTTTCAAATTCTCACAGGCCAATGCCCATGTTTCTTAGTCTGTTTTTTCGGGCAGGCCATCCCATTCACCTGCCTGACACAAGACTCCTGAAACAATTGTGTTGAGCTCTGACACTACAATAAATTACCAAGAAGGGAAATAATTTGAGTGTTCTGGAAATCTTTTGTTTAAAAAAATAAATAAATAAAGCATCTCAAGCTTGAGAGAATTTATGTCCCCTGATCATTCAAAATGGATAAAGAATGTTCACAATTGCACTGAAATTCTGGAGGCCCTTGATTGGGAGCCGAACATAAATGTCAGATTATATCCTCCTATCCTGTCGAGCAGCATCTGCTCAACCTGTGATCCAAGTTGCAAGTCCCACATGAAATTTTCACCCAGCAACTTGGAGCTCTTGACCTTCTCCATGTCGGCACTATTAATGTGATTGGGGCCTGTATTCCACCTTCGTTCCTGAAGGTGCAGAAATATATATTTTTTTAATAGATTCTTCTACAATGCAAACACACAATAACTGATTAAATCAGTTGCAAAGTTAAAATAGATGTTTATAACTACATAAACAAACATAAAACTGTTACTCATAATTGCTTGGTGAAGGGAAAATATCTCATACCCATGAACCTCGCACATTCAGTGATAGCAGAACAGTTGTTTGTTAGTTTCTGCTTGTACTCGGCTTGTCATAAGGTCATAAGTGATAGGATCAGAATTAGGCAATTCGGCCCATCAAGTCTACTCTGCCATTCAATCATGACTGATCTATCTTTCCCTGCTAACCACATTCTCCTTCTCCCCATAACCCTTGACACCGGTACTAATCAAGAATCAAGAATCAACCTATCTGTCTTAAAAATAACCATTGACTTGGCCTCCACAGCCTTCTGTGGCAAAGAATTCCACAGATTTGCCGCCCTCTGACTTGTCCGCATCTTCCTTCCTAAAGGAACATCCGTTAATTCTGCAGGGCTTGAAATTAACGGTTGCCCGGGTGCCAATGGCCACCTAAAGTCCCGCCAGGCAACCTAAAAGCCATGCCATTTTGCACGGCTTGGCAAGCACCCGGCACACCTGCCGTTCAACTCTGAGCCGGCCCACTCTCTATATCTCTCTCTCTCTCTCTCTCTCTCTCTCTCTCTCTCTCTCTTTCTCTCTGTCACTCTCCGCCTCCGTCCGCCATCCGTGTCCGGGCAGCCGGGTCGCCGCTCTCCGGCCGCTCCTAATCCGCCGGCTCGGCCGGCCGCCTTGCACATGCGCACTGCCACAGCCTGCACATCCTCCCCCTATACATGCGCACAACCACGGCCAGCACATCATCGGCCGCCCTGCACATGCCATTGTCACGGCAACTGGTCGGCGCCGGGCACTTTCTCCCTCCCCTTGCATTGCGGGAGATCTAGCCGCCATTGCTGTCCGCTCGCCGCGACCGCTGAAACCCAACGCAGAATCACTTCCTGGAGCTGGAGTAACTCCCTGGAGCAACTCTTGCTTCTTGGTTTCCAGGCCCTCCAAAAATATTCCAAATGGAATTTAAACTGGAGGTGTTGGAGGGTCCACCACCAAACTCCAAACTCTGAACAATAACAGCTTATTGCACTTTATCTGTTTTTTTTATTGTTTATATATATGATCTATGGTACATAGACACACTGAACTTTTATCTCCTGTTCTGTATTATGTTTACATATTCTGTTGTGCTGCAGCAAGCAATAATTTCATTGTCCTATCTGGGACACATGACAATAAAACTCTCTTGAATCTTGACTTGGACTTAAGCAAAAGAGGGTTCTTCGGGGGTGGGGGGGGAAAGAGCTACCTTAAATTTAGTTGCGCCTGGTTGGGTAACTATGGTAGGGTGAAAACTAGGGTGAATGCTTTAACCGTGCGGGGGAACTCCATGGAACAGCCACCATCTCTGGATAGGAGAAATTGGGTGACGTTTCGGTTAGAGACCTTTCTTTCGACACGCTCTCGTTTTTGTGTTTTTAGTTTAATTTAAAGATACAGCGTGGAAACAGGCCCTTCGGCCCACTGAGTCCACGCTGACCACTGATCACCCATACACTCGTTCTATCCCACACATTAGCGACATAAGTCAAGAGTCAAGACCCAGTTAGAACAATGAAATCCTTACTTGCAGCAATAATATATAAACTGAAGATAGACACAAAGCTGGAGTAACTCAACAGGTCAGACAGAATCTCTGGACAAAAAGAAAATATTACGTTTTGGGTTGGGTCTGAAATAGGTTCCTGCACACCTTTGGAATGTGGAAGGAAACAAGAGCACCCGGAGAAAACCCATGCAATCAAAGGGAAAAGTAGCAAACTGCATACAGACAGCACCCATATTCAGGATCAATCCCGCATCTCTGGCACTTTTAGGCAGCAACTTTATGGCCAATGTACTGCCCCATAGTCTTGAATTGAATTAAAACATACAGTAGCTGTAAAGGGGGACATAACGTCACTTAGAGATTTAACATAAAAACATAGAAAACAGGTGCAGGAGTAGGCCATTTGGCCCTTCGAGCCTGCACCGCCATTCAATATGATCATGGCTGATTATCCAACTCAGTATCCTGTACCTGCCTTCTCTTCATACCCCCTTATACCTTTAGCCACAAGGGCCTGATCTAATTCCCTCTTAAATATAGCCAATGAACTGGCCTCAACTACCTTCTGTGGCAGAAAATTCCAGAGACTCACCACTCTCTGTGTGAAAAATGGTTTTCTCATCTCGGTCCTAAAAGACTTCCCCCTTATCCTTAAACTGTGACCCCTTGTTCTGGACTTCCCCAACATCGGGAACAATCTTCCTGCATCTAGCCTGTCCAACCGCTTAAGAATTTTGTAAGTTTCTATAAGATCCCCCCCTCAATCTTCTAAATTCTAGCGAGTACAAGCCGAGTCTATCCAGTCTTTCTTCATATGAAAGTCCTGACATCCCAGGAATCAGTCTGGTGAACCTTCTCTGTACTCCCTCTATGGCAAGAATGTCTTTCCTCAGATTAGGAGACCAAAACTGAACACAATACTCCAGGTGTGGTCTCACCAAAACCCTGTACAACTGCAGTAGAACCTCCCTGCTCCTATACTCAAATCCTTTTGCTATGAATGCTAACATACCATTCGCTTTCTTCACTGCCTGCTGCACCTGCATGCCTACTTTCAATGACTGGTGTACTATGACACCCAGGTCTCGTTGCATCTCCCCTTTTCCTAATCGGCCACCATTCAGATAATAGTCTACTTTCCTGTTTTTGCCACCAAAGTGGATAACCTCACATTTATCCACAATATACTGCATCTGCCATGCATTTGCCCACTCACCCAGCCTATCCAAGTCACTTTGCAGCCTCCTAGCATCCTCCTCACAGCTAACACTGCCCCCCCAGCTTCGTGTCATCCGCAAACTTGGAGATGTTGCATTCAAATCCCTCGTGCAAATCATTAATATATATTGTAAATAGCTGGGGTCCCAGCACTGAGCCTTGCGGTACCCCACTAGTCACTGCCTGCCATTCTGACTGAAAATGGATATTTTCTTTTTTTTAGTAACCAAAGTTATCAACGTATAATCTTTTGTGTGTTGGAAAACAAAATATAGCGGCAGAGCTGGTAGACTTGCTGCCTTACACGCCAGAGATATGTGTTGTGTGGTAGACAAAAAAGCTAGAGAAATTCAGCGGGTGAGGCAGCATCTATGGAGCGAAGGAATAGGCGACGTTTCGGGTCGAGACCCTTCTTCAGGCTGATGTTGGGGGGGGGGGGGGAAAGAAAGGAAGAGGCGGAGACAGTAGGCTGTGGGAGAGCTGGGAATGGGAGGGGAAGGAGGGAGAAAGCAAGGACTACCTGAAATTGGAGAAGCCAATGTTCATACCGCTGGGGTGTAAACAACCCAAGCGAAATATGAGGGCCTCCTCCTCTGGCCATGGAGGAGGCCCAGGACAGAAAGGTCGGATTCGGAATGGGCGGGGGAGTTGAAGTGCAGAGCCAACGAGAGAACAGGTTGGTTATTGCGAACTGAGTGGAGGTGCTGTGCGAAGCGATCACCAAGCCTGCGCTTGGTCTCACCGAGGTCGATCATACACTGAATAATCCAACCACATTTTTTGTTTGGAAGTGGAAAGAAATAATAGAAATTGCATTCATTGCAACGTGTAAAAAGAGTTGAGATACTGTATTATAATTTTGCTGCATGTCATTGTGGTATATATCATGTCTTGATTGGTGAATATGTTTAGTTTGTGACTTTATTTGAAGCGGAAATAATATGTGAATGCTTCATTGAGCATAATTCCGACACATTATCGCACGCGTCATGCAAGCCATCTTAAATGACCACCTAAACTGTCATTTGGCAATCTAAAAAGCTGCCTAGGTTGCCTGGCTGGAAACAGAGAAAAAAAGTTAAGTGAGAGCCGTCTGATGCTATGACCCCTGGTCCTAGACTCTCCCACTAGTGGAAACGTCCTCTCCCCATCCACTCTTTCAAAGTCTTTCACTATTCGGTAAGTTTCAATGAGGTCCTCCCTCATCCTTCTAAGCTCCAGTGAGTACAGGCCCAGTACCGTCAAACACTCATCATATGTTAACAGTTAACCCACTCATTCCTGGGATCATTCTTGTAAACCTCATCTCCAGAACCATCACGTATTTCCTCAGATATGGTGCCCAAAATTACTCAATACTCCAAATGGGGCCTGACTAGCTCCTTATAGAGCCTCAGCATTACATCCCTGTTTTTATATTCTAGCTCTCTTGAAATAAATTGTGTTTGCCTTCCTTGCCTTCTTGTGCCAGTGTGGCGATTCTGATGTTATCTGTGAGCCACTTGGTTTTCTGCTTTACACAAAAGCATATTTCATCTGACATGAACAAAGTCATTAAATTGAAAATAAGTTACTAGCCGAGATTTCCAGGAAACTTTTTTAAAAATGACCACTGAAAATAATGATGTAGCAGTTAGCCCAGCAACATGTTTGGAATTATGGGGTGTTTACCAACAATGCCAGCATTTATTGCCTGATCCCAGAGCACTTGTTCTATTAATACTTTACTAAAAAAGAGTCCTTAATTTGCATAAAATTAAATGACATGGTCGACCCGATACCTTTGCTTTAGAATGTTAAAGCATCAACAATTTTGTGTATTAGTTT
This sequence comes from Amblyraja radiata, assembly GCF_010909765.2. NCBI lineage: Eukaryota > Metazoa > Chordata > Chondrichthyes > Rajiformes > Rajidae > Amblyraja > Amblyraja radiata. Next base: position 54,464,423 of record NC_045961.1, read on the forward strand.
ATAAACATTTTACAGTGGGTTAAGCTTACAGCTATAGTACAATGTAAATGCAAAATCTCCAAGAAATAAATGCTTAAAAAAAAAAAAAGATTTGTATATTTGCACAAGATGCAGACCAAAGAATTACTACGTTGACTAAAATGTAGGAGCAATAATATTGCACAGCTGCTAGTATTTTCTAACCAAGAAATATTTGTGATTTTTACTTGACTGCAATAAACAACCCTGAAATGAAAAAAAGGCAGGCAAAATATGTCACTGATGTTCAGTTGCTTGTGCTTTCTATGAACTTGAATGAAGTACATAATTTTTGTGAGTCCCGTTGAAAATATTGAATTCATTAGCCACTTTGAACTTCAGTAAATGAAACAAACGTAAGGAGATGTATCTTTTTTAATTGGGGAAAAATGCATTATGGAATTCTGTGCATAACCGCACGTAAGTAGGTACAGTTCAACCAAATTTGTATTTTTGAAATCTAGCCCCTAGCGTTTAAGAAATTTAGAAAAAAAAAATTTCAGCTTGTGTTACTAAAAGTATATTGAGCATTAGAAATTAAAATTATTGACCTTGTTTCTCACAGCATTAAAATAATCTTGGAATACAACCAAGATTATTCCAATGCTGTGAGAAATAAGATCAATAATTTAAATTCTTAATCTTCTAAGTATTTTTAGCCCAGCGAGAAAGTTAAGTTATACAATTTACAGCCTTTGAAGTAAATACAGCCAGTGGATGTAACTATTCTACAGTACCCTCCATAATGTTTGGGACAAAAACCCATCATTTATTTATATAGCCAGTGTATGGTATGTATGCATTCCTAGGTCAGGACGTTAAATATAAGATATGTAGGAAGGAACTGCAGATGCTAGTTTAAACCGAAGATAGGCACAAAAAGCTGGAGTAACTTAGCGGGTCAGGCAGCATCTCTAGAAGGGTCTCGACCCAAAAGTCACCTATTCCCTTTCTCCAGAGATGTTGCCTGACTTGCTGTGTTACTCCAGCTTTTTCTGTCCTATCCTATATGAGTCAGGAAGTATCTTTATAAATTGAAGGTCATCTTTCCCCATGGGAGAAAAATACAATTATTGTTATGTTCCGTTTATTTTTACAGGTGAGGAGAGGTGAATTTTTACCATGGCTCACACGAAGTCCAAGGCCAATGATGGAAAAATTATATACCCACCTGGGGTTAAGGAAATCTCTGACAAAATATCGAAGGAGGAAATGGTTCGAAGACTAAAGGTTTGTTTTTTTTAAATGTATTATGCAATTTGCTTTCCTTGTGTTACAGCAGTGATTACAACAATGATCAGACATCAAAGTTAATTAGCTGTGGATGTTCCAAACATTAGAGGTTATGCGACATATGACAATAAAACACCCTGTTTTATATATATATATATATATATATATATATAAAAATGATCTATGAGAGGCATAGATCGAGTATGTTTCCCATGGTAGGGATGTCCAAAACTAGAGTACGTCGATTCAGAGTGAGATGGTGATGGAGGCAGAATAGTAACAACATTGAAGAGACATCTTGACAGGTACTTGAATAAGCAGGGCATAGAGGTAAATGAAGTTGATGTAGGCAAGGGGGCTTGGTATAAATGGGTATGATGGTCAGCATAGACATGATGTGCTGAAGGATCTCGGTGAGAAGGGAAAGATCAGGTCAGAAGTGAAACAATTAATAGAAACCCAAGGAGTAAATCTTTCACTTGGGGTGGTAGGTACAGTGCCCTCCATAATATTTTTAGCCCAGCGAGAAAGTTAAGTTATACAATTTACAGCCTTTGAAGTAATTACAGCCAGTACTATTCTACAGTACCCTCCATAATGTTTGGGACATAGACCCATCATTTATTTATTTATCTCTGTACTCCACAATTTGTAATAGAAAGAATCACATGTGGTTAAAGTGCACATTGTCAGATTTTAATAAAGGTCATTTTTACACATTTTGCTTTCACCATGTAGAAATTACAGCAGTGTTTATACATAGTCCCCCCATTTCAGGGCACCATAATGTTTGGGACATAGCAATGTCATTTAAATGAAAGTAGTCATGTTTAGTATTTTGTTGCATATCCTTTGCATGCAATGACTGCTTGAAGTCTGCGATTCATGGACATCACCAGTTGCTGGGTGTCTTCTCTGGTGATGCTCTGCCAGGCCTGTATTGCAGCCATCTTTAGTTTATACTTGTTTTAGTGGCTAGTCCCCTTCAGCATATAAAAGCATGCTCAATTGGGTTCAGATTGGGTGATTGACTTGGCCACTCCCTCTCTCTCCCCCCTCTCCCACTCCCCTCTCCCCCTCCCTCTCCCCCTCCCTCTCCCCCTTAAGAAGATCATTATGAAGAAAGAGAGCACTGGTGAACTTACTGATCACAAAGGGACTGGCAGGCCAAGGAAGACCTCCACAACTGATGACAGAAGAATTCTCTCTATAATAAAGAAAAATCCTCAAACACCTGTCCGACAGATCAGTAACACTCTTCAGGAGTCAGGTGTGGATTTGTCAATGAGCACTGTCTGCAGAAGACTTCATGAACAGAAATACAGAGGCTACACTGCAAGATGCAAACCACTGGTTAGCCGCAAAAATAGGATGGCCAGGTTACAGTTTGACAAGAAGTACTTAAAAGAGCAACCACAGTTCTGTAAAAAGGTCTTGAGGACAGATGAGACGAAGATTAACATATCACAGTGATGGCAAGAGCAACGTATGGAGGAGAGAAGAAACTGCCCAAGATCCAAAGCATACCACCTCATCTGTGAAACACGGTGGTGGAGGTGTTATGGCCTGGGCATTTATGGCTGCTGAAGGTACTGGCTCACTTATCTTCATTGATGATAGAACTGCTGATAATGAATTCTGAAGTGTATAGACACATCCTATCTGCTCAAGTTCAAACAAATGCCACACACCTCATTGGCTGGCGGTTCATTCTACAAAACAAAGGAGCTTTTCAAAGCTAAAAATGGGTCAATTCTTGAGTGGCCAAGTCAATCGCCTGATCTGAACCCAATTGAGCGTACCATGATATGCTGAAGAGAAAACCGAAGGGGACTAGCCCTGGCAAAAATAATCTAGAATTAAATGTCGACAAAACGAAGGAGATGGTTGTCGACTTCAGGAGGGCGCAGCCAAAGAATACACCCTCAACATCAGTGGCACTAGAGTGGAGAGCATAAAGTTCCTCGGTGTGCAAATTACAGACAGCCTCACCTGGTCCAGGAACACCACTGGGACCGTCAAACTGGCCCATCAGCGACTGCACTTCCTGAGGAAACTAAAACAGGCCTCACTCCCCACCAACATCCTCAGGACTTTCTACAGGGGTACGGTGGAGTCTGTACTCACATACTGCATAAATACGTGGTACTCCACCTGCAACTGCTCGGACAGGAAGGCTCTGCAGAGGGTAGTGAGGGGAGCAGAGAGGATCATTGGCGTCTCCCTACCCTCGGTACAAGAACTGTTCCAGAGCCGCTGTCTGAAAAAAGCTCAGAGAATTGCTAAGGACAAACTGCACCCCCTCCACATACACCTGGATCTCCTGCCATCAGGCAAGAGATATCGAAGCATCAAAGCCCGGACTACAAGACTGCTAAACAGCTTCCTACCACAGGCTGTGAGGCTGCTAAACAGCCACTCTGTACTCACAGTCACTTGATTCTGCTGCCGGCACGGACACTTTAATAACTGGCACTGGCCACTTTAATAACTGGCACTGGCCACTCAAATCAGCTGCCCCGGACATTTTTATGATTGGTTTATTGTATTTTAACGTTGTGTTTTACCTGCTTTTAACTATTTATACTGTTCCATCAGGGACTGGATTGTTTTTAGTGTTATTATGTGAAATGTTTTAAATTGCATGTGCGATGCTCCGCTATTCCCTGGGAGACGTCTTTTCATTTTGCACTGTACAACTGTTGCTTGCAAGATGACAATAAAGGTTGATTGATTGATTGATTGATTGAAAACAAGCATAAGCTAAAGATGGCTGCAATACAGTTCTGACAGCAAAAGATGATATTCTAGAAGTTTACATCATGATTTTGTCAATTCAAAGAGGACATTTCCATAACCCAACTGCTACATTGTGTGGAGAGGGGGGGTACTTGTAATTGCTGTTCATCACCTGTAACACTTGTATTAAAGTAAAGCAGTGTGTTGCTGGTTGAATTCCAAAGTATTGTCAGAGACACAAGAAACCGCAGATGCTGGAATCTTGCGTAGAGCACAAAGTGCTGAAGTAACTCAGCGGTTCAAGCAGCGTCTTTGCAGGACATGGATAGGTGATATTTTGGATTGCCACCTTTCTTCTGACTCAACAACACTGAAAAAGGTTATTAAATAAGAATCCTGACCTGAAACATCACTTGTCCATGTGCTGCAGAGATGTGTCGGAAAGAACTGCAGATGCTGGTTTAAATCGAGGGTAGACACAAAATGCTGGAGTAACTGGGGCATGTTCAAATTTGGGAAAGATCAGAAATAATTACAGACTTAAGCTTAATTATTTGTTATTTGAAGGACGTTTTCTGTAGTTTAGTGAAATCAAGTAAAATAGCTGAGAAGTTAAGGGAAACCATTGATCAATGAGATGCTTTGTTGAGATCAGCAAGCCTTTAAGGGATATGATTGTACAATATGCTAAAGAATCAGTGAGCTTAATTGGAGGGATAGCAAAATAATTGCTTGACACAAAGCCATGGTCTTGTAGAGTAGACTGCCATCTAGTGATAAGTGTGCCATAAATTCAAACGAACTGAATTATTTCTTGATTCAGCATATTTGTGTTGGCAATGGGGTTTGGGTACAAAAACAGACACAAAGTGCTGGATTAACTCAGCGTGTCGGGCAGCATCCCCGGAGAACAAGAATAGGAGTTATGGGTCTGGATGATCCTACAGACTTGAAATCATTGGGTCTTGTTTTAAAGATTGTTTTAAAGATTCAAGTCTTAAGTACCCAGAAAATCATTGGAGCTCTTGTTGCACTTTCTTTGATGTACACTATAATCAAAGAGTCAGCATTTTCACAGTGTTGGACCTCTAAGCTATTTGAAGGCTGCATCATAGTTGCATAATTTGCTGTATGGCCCCATTAAACTAAATGAAAGCCAGCATTGTGATCAGCCAGTTTCAAAATCTGCAGCCATGTACTGCCACCTCACACCAGTTGTAGTTAGTTGTTCTTCCTTTTGCTTACTATGTTCTACAGGAATAACAATGCTTTCATTGCTGAGGTGACTGGCAAAAGCTGTTTTAATGGATTTTTGCAGTTAAAGCCAAGGTTGTTGACTTGGCTAGACTCAAAAAGCTGGAGTAACTCAGCGGGACAGGCAGCATCTCTGGAGAGAAGGAATGGGTGATGTTTCGGGTCGAGTCCTTCTATGCTGCCTGTCCCATTGAGTTACTCTAGCTTTTTGTGTCTATCTTCGGTTTAAGAAGGAACTAGCATCTGCAGTTCCTTCTTACACACTTGTTGACTTGGTTGTTGATTTCACCTCCCCCACTCACTTTTTCTGTTTAAAAAAAAAAAAAATTTAAATAATTTTATTTATTAGAAGTAAAGTACATTGCATTAATACAAGCCAAATATAACTTATTACATTTCTTGTACCACTTCATTTTTTAAGATTTAAAAAGAGAAAAAAGTAAAGAAAGTGAGAAAGAGTCGTGATTGTGTGAAAAAGTGATCAAGAAAAAAGACCCATTACACGAAGAGTTAGAGACTTTTTCTGTTTCTAAAGGGCCTGTCCCACTTAGGCTATTTTTTAGGCGACTCCAGCCATGGTCGCCGGGGTGTCGCTTGTATGGTCGTGAGTAGTCTCCTCAGTCACCCAAAGACTCGTTGCGTCTTTCTCGTACCCTCTGGATTTTCAACATGTTCAAAAAATTTTGCCGACAGTGGGTTGACGGTAATGAGCGTAGCTTGACTTCTCCTGACGTAGGTGCTGTCGTAGGTCGTCGCCAGGTGATGCAGGTTGTCGCCAGTGCTGACTTCGGTGAATTCCATTGGCGACTACCTATGTCAACTGGAGACGGGTACCGATGACTGAATTGCCTTCAGTTGTCGCCAACAGGGTCGTAGCTTGTCGCGGGTGGACTTAGGTTGACTTTGGTTGTCATAGGTTGTCGCCTGTGTGGTCGTCCTAATGGGTTGCCGGTTGTCAGTAGCTTGCCATAGCTTGATGTCGACTAGGTGGTAGGTTGTTGTAGCTTGTCGTAGACATTGTCATAGGGGGGGTCCAGTTGCTGTTTTTTCGGCGACCTGCTACGACTATGTCAGTCGCCTAAGTGGGACAAGCCTTTAAGTTGTAAGTATAGACTGAAATGTTTACAAACAAGTCAAATCATGATAATTTTTAAGAACTTGGCAACTTTTTCTTCCAGTAAATGTATATTTGTGCATGCTAAAGATTGAGATGTAATTTTTCACCTTTCTCTCTGAAGTGGCTGATATCTTACTGAATATTATAATGCCGATTAATGTTAAGAATAATTGATTCTGGGAGAATTGGGTTTTGATCTGTAGCTCCTCTCTCTTGTTGAGTTTCAAATTTTGACTTGATGCCCGGTGGTACGAATGATGGGAATGGTGGATCTATGAACTGCCCCGAGTTACAATTCTCATTATCTTTCTGACTGGTTGCATGCTGCAGATATGAATAATTTGAGAGGGAAAATTTTTTCTTTGTCTGACCGTTCAACTTCGGTATTTCATTTATTTAGTTGCTCTGTTTGGGTTTGATGAAGTGGTGAAGTTACGCCTTTGTGCATAAACTTTGTCTTCTCTTAGATGGTTGTTAAAACCTTCATGGACATGGACCAAGATTCGGAGGATGAAAAGGAGTTGTACCTCAATTTAGCACTACATCTTGCTTCTGATTTTTTTCTTAAACATCCTGATAAGGATGTGCGGCTGCTGGTTGCCTGCTGCTTGGCTGATATCTTCAGAATCTATGCCCCTGAAGCACCTTACACATCTCCAGATAAACTTAAGGTATAGTTTGATTTTTATCTGCCTTTACTTCCATGAAGAATGCAAGGATAGTATAAAACTTTATTAGTCATAGAGCATAGAAACAGGCCCTTTGGCTCAACTTGCCCGTGCCGACCAACATGCCCCATCTACACTGGTCCCATCTACCCGTGCTTAGCCTATAACCCTCAAAACTTATCCTTTCTATGTACCTGTCCAAAAGGGAGTACAGAGAAGGTTCACCAGACTGATTCCTGGGATGTCAGGACTTTCATATGAGATAGACTCGGCTTGTACTCGCTAGAATTTAGAAGATTGAGGGGGGATCTTATAGAAACTTACAAAATTCTTTAGGGGTTGGACAGGCTAGATGCAGGAAGATTGTTCCCGATGTTGGGGAAGTCCAGAACAAGGGGTCACAGTTTAAGGATAAGGGGGAAATCTTTTAGGACCGAGATGAGAAAAACATTTTTCACACAGAGAGTGGCGAATCTCCGGAATTCTCTGCCACAGAAGGTAGTTGAGGCCAGTTCATTGGCTATATTTAAGAGGGAGTTAGATGTGGCCCTTGTGGCTAAAGGGATCAGGGGGTATGGAGAGAAGGCAGGTACAGGATACTGAGTTGGATGATCAGCCATGATCATATTGAATGGCGGTGCAGGCTCGAAGGGCCGAATGGCCTACTCCTGCACCTATTTTCTATGTTTCTAGGTTTCTAATGTCTCTTAAATGTTATGATAGTATCTATCTCCTCTAGGTACCCTCCTAGAGGAGAAACATAGAAACAGGAGATAGGAGGTACCTAGAGGAGTACCTAGGTACTCAACTACCTCCTCTGGCAGCTTGTTCCATATACCCACTGTCCTTTGTGTAAAAAAAGCTATCCTCGGGTTCCTGTTAAATCTCCCCCCCTACCTTATTGTGGGTAAGTCTTCAGGGAACAAACCAGCTTTTTTTTTTTTAAATGGGCACATCAAACAGAAAACATCATAATTTATCCTCATTGGTGTAATTTTAAATTGAGTAATTCAATTGATTAAGAACTCTAAATTTGCCTTTTCTTTAAATGTTTCATATCAAGTTTGCACTCGTATAAATTTTGTTTAAATTGAAATATTGTTATGCATTCACTAATCAAGTATTTTTCAAAAATGTTGTTCTATTTAGGATATTTTTATGTTCATAACTAGACAACTAAAGGGATTGGAAGATACAAAAAGTGCACAATTTAACAGATACTTCTATTTACTTGAGGTGAGTGGTATAATATAGTTTTTTAAAACAGTTAATAATAGATTGTTGCTTGAATATCTTGGTACATTCTAATAAACACTATTGCAAAGCACAGATTTCTCAATGACAGCTAATGTAGTTATTACTGGTGCAGAATGAACAACTCTACAGAAATTCTTTCTTGGTGACTCCTGACCTCTGTTGTCTTGTTTGAGGTAATGTTGTTGGCTCAGTCCTTTCAGTTCAGATCTATTATGTCAGCTGGTAATCTGCAGTATTCTTTAAACATCACAACTACATTCCATCTTTGGAAAGGAGGGCAATCTGTGAACTATTCCAAAAGTGGCCCCATGATTGCTTTGCACAGAGTAATGCAACTTATTAGATTTTATGCAATCTTGTTGGAAATATTTGAGCCTTATGGGCCGGAGACACAGGCACACAGACACACACACACGCACGCACGCACACACACACACACACACACACACACACGCGAGTGAAATCCAAACGTTGCAAAGCCAAGGTCATACAGACACACACCGCGATGATCAGGAAGGATTGGGGGGAAAAAACTCGGATTGGTGAACAATTTTAAGTAAAAACTCAGGAGATAATGAACCCATTTTACAGATGGTTGGATTTTTGAAATCATGAGGTCAATCTCTACCAGAATATGTAAAAAGTTCACCGTTTCGGCGTCGGGTTTTCGAGGAGATCTGAGTCAAAGGCGAAATGGCGCACGCACACGCACCCCTCCCTCTCCCCTCCATGCTCCTCCCTTTCCTCCCCCGTCCTCTCTCCCCCCTCCTCTCTCTCCCCCTCATCTCTCTCCCCCCTACTCTCTCTCCCCCCTCCTCTCTCTACCCCCTCCTCTCTCTCCCCCCCTCCTCTCTCTCCCCCCCTCCTCTCTCTCCCCCCCTCCTCTCTCTCCCCCCCCCTCTCTCTCCCCCTCCTCTCTCTCCCCCACCACACTCTCCCCCTCCTCTCTCTCCCCCTCCTCTCCCCTCTCCCCCCTCCTCTCCCCCCCCTCGTGTGTGGGGGGGTAGTTAGTGTGTGTGTGACGCCGCAGGCCTCCCCCTTGGTCTAGTAGTCATTTAAAATTCTCCAACTTGCTTTTTTTTGTTGCATCAGTCTTGATATCTACAATGTCATTTCATCCATGGAGCTATAATCATGATCACATTTTTCTCTTTAGGAATATTACTAACTTGTGTTATGTCTACACAAGCCTTTCTCAGCTTCTCTACAATGTTAATCTATTTTTTATGTAGTGATCTTCTGTTCTTTTGGAAATTTGCTTTATTAACTCTGTCAACATTTGATTGCAGTGTTCATTTACTCATTTTCAATTTCCTGCCTTCAAATAATTATTTTGTTTGGCTTCATGACCAAAACCCTAGAGCCTTATTGCATCTTTTCATATAGGATCTTTGTTTCCCCAACCACCCATCCTCCCATTTAAAGCCTCTGTGATACTATCGATGCAGTTTTAAATGTAGAAACAAGTAATTGCAGATGATGGCTTTAAAATTGGTTGGAGAAGGAAATCATTTCATAGCTGGAAACTACAAAGGTTCAATAGTGTTTTATTTGTCATAAATGCAACTGCACAGTGAAATTCCTTTTGCATATATTACACATGCTGGCACTGCCATTTTTGGTGGCATTATTCAAAGTCTGGTCAGCCCGTCCACTCAATGTACTGGATCAGTTCCTGTGAACTTCCATCCCTCTCCTTTCCTACAGGAGAGGAAGGATCCTTCATAATGGTCTTCATTAAAATTTAAACAAAATTTAAATCATGCTATGGAGGGTTTTTTTCTTTGGGGGCGGGGAAGGGGGGGGAAGGTGGATAAATGTCCATATCTACACGATTAGCAGTTGTGAAATTGCTGCTAACTGCAAAAAACATCTGAAACACTCTGCTGAATGCTTCCATTCATTTCCCTTGGAATAGTAAATGTAATTCCCCAATTATAACACAAAAATTGTTTTGGGCTTGAATCTCACAATTATTAATTGGCCAATGGAAAATGCCTCGGCACTTGCTGGTTGGTTGTTAGTGCTCGGGCAGTTACATCCTACTGTCGTACTTCCCGACATAGCAGAACTAGTACTGATGTAAAGAACAAGCTGCTGGAGGAACTGTGTGAGTCACGTAGTATCAGTGGAGGGAAATGGACAGAAACCAACAAACACTTGCCTTTTGTCCACCATACCAACCTTCTATTTACACCACCTCCATTGCCTGAATGAGGCCACATGGAATCTGGAAGAACAGCAGATTGTATTCTGCTTGGGTAGTTTACAGCCTATTAATTCTCTTAATATCAGCAGATCACTTGAATACCTATCAGTTTCATTCCATGGAAATAAAATGCTTTAGTTTTCTTAATTTTGAAGTGTTGAATAACACAGGAGTGCAGTCAAGCCAGTTGAAGAATTATTAGCTCATCTGCTATGATCATTATAATTATACTGTTTCGCATTCTTGTGCCTAAGTACATTTGACTGGCTTGCCACTGTTCTTTGTTCTAGAGCCATTTATCGATTGCCTTTTGATACCAGTTGCATAATCATATTGAGAACATTTTGGAGTTTTTATAACTTTCTTTTACAGTCATAAGTTAATCAGCTTGACCCAGCTGGATAATCATACTTTTTTTCTTTAACAGAACATTGCTTGGGTAAAGTCATATAACATCTGCTTTGAACTGGAGGATTGCAATGATATCTTCACTCAGTTGTACAGAACGCTTTTTCAAGTGATAAAGTAAGTTTTGCTAGCAAGTGAAATTAACGTGAATTAGTTGGATTCTAAAAAGGATCACATACCATTTTGCATTAAATAATTCTGGTATCTTTTCTTTTGCTTAATATTTTGTGGCTTGAATGTATTTATGTACAGTACTATCTGATCTGATTGGATAACACACAAAATAACTATTCTTTGGTACAGGTGACAATAATAAACCAACATAAATTGTCTTGTCACCTTGTGTACTTCTATTTTCTCAGATAATATTTCAAAATACTGTTTGCATGTTCATCATCTTCTACCGTAACTTCCACAGTTGTTTCAGTATTTGAATAAAATAATTGAAAATTTTAACTTGGTCTAGTTTAGAGATACAGTGCGGAAACAGGTCCTTCGGCTCACCGAGTGTTCACCAGCCCAGCGATCCCCGCACATTAACACTACCCTACACACGCTAGGGACAATTTACATTTATACCGAGCCAATAAACCTACAAGCCTGTACGTCTTTGGTGTGTGGGAGGAAACTGAAGATCTCAGAGAAAACCCATGCAGGTCATGGAGAGAATGTACAAAACTCCGTGCAGACAGCACCTGTAGTCGGGACCAAACCTACGACTGGCGCTATAAGGCAGTAGCTTTACCGCTACGCCACCTGATGCATTTGACTGCTTGGCTTGCTTGATGACCTCGCTTCCACTGGGTGTTGTATCTGACGGTCTCCTATATCTGAGGGCTGCTGGCATTGGGAAAGATGAAATCTATTGCATAAGGTAAATTAGTTGAGTGTCACTGCACAGTGCCATCACTTTGCTGTCTCAAAATCAGGGTCATTTTATTTTTAATCCCTGTCAATGTACAACTATTATTGTAGATTCCAAAGTATTCCAGCGGTGCCTACTCCTGCACCTATTGTAACAGGTAGGAAGGAACTGCAGATGCTGGTTTACACCGAAAATAGACACACTATGCCGGAGTAACTCAGAGGGTCAGGCACCATCTCTGGAGAAAAGGAATAGGTGACGTTTCGGGTCGAGACCCTTCTTATGACTGAGAGTCGGGGGAGAGGGAATCTCGAGTTATATCAAAGCCAGCGCCTCATATTTTGCTTGGTTAGCTTACAGACTAGTGGTATGAATGTTGAAATATCTCATTTCAAGTAACTTCCGGATTTCCTCTCTCTCCGTCCCTCCCTGACCCTAGCCATCCCGTTAGTTTTACCGTTTGTATTCCCTTGTTATCACCTTCTCCACGGCCAACAATGGACCATAGGGGGCTCTTTGGTCATCTGTGCCGCCTCTGATCTATTCCTCAACCGGAAATGTCACCTGTTCCTTTACTCCAGAGACGCTGCCTGACCTGCTGAGTTACTCCAGCATGTTGTGCCTGTCTTCTATTGTAACAGGTATTTTTTTAATAAAAGCTTCATTAAATGATTGCAAAAATCAGACCAGAAAAGTTTCATTGGCATATGTATGGTCCTTCTCATGTTAGAGTTAGGCAGCAGTTAGCAATGCTGCTAATAGCTTCAGAGACCTGGGTTTAATCCTGTTGGAAAAGCAAGAAAAAAATATTTCTCTTTAATGCAGAAGTTTGGTTATCTTTGCACCAAAACTGGGAAAGCATGAGCTGTATTGTTGCTGCTTAGCCACAAAAACAAAGTTAATAGAAGTGCAAGGATTCATATTTGTAAAAGGTCCCGACTTTCCAAAAGTAGTACATCACATTTTTGCTGGTTAGGCAATTAGAATTCAGTAACATTTTCCAATGGTCAATAGGCAGGCAATCATTATAACTTCAGTGCGTCCACTAACTCACCTAGCAGATAATAAGCCACATCACCCATCTGTTCAGTATGCAAAAGGAAAATGGGCAGCTCAATAGTTCAGCAGTTAGCGATGCTGCCTAACAGCTTCAGAGATCAGAGTTCAATTCTCAACTGGAGTCGGTCACGTTTGCATGTTCGCCCTCTTGTGCTCTGGTTTCTTCCCACATGCAAAAGACATGTTAGTTGGTAGGTAAATTGACCCCAATATAAGTTGGTTGCAAGAGAGTTAAAGTGGAGGGGTGTGAAGTCAATGCGAATGCAAGACAAAAAAGTGGGATTGGTTTAGACGAGGCCTTGAGCAGGAGGAACACAATAGAGTGAGTGACTCTTGATGCAGGAGTCACCTGCAGGAGAATTGAAGATGATTGCAACGTTAATGATCAGTCTTAAATGACCAAAGTTACATTCATATTTAAGATAGAACTGCAGATGCTGGAAAAATCAAAGGTTATCAAATATGCTGGAGAAACTCAGCAGGTGAGGCAGCATCTATGGAGCGAAGGAATAGGTGACGTTTCGGGTCGAGACCCTTCTTCAGACAGATGTGGGGGGGGGCGGGGAAGAAGAAAGGAAGAGGCGGAGGCAGAGGGCTGTGGGAGAGCTGGGAAGGGGAGGGGAAGGAGGGAGAAAGCAAGGCCTACCTGAAATTGGAGAAATCAATGTTCATACCGCTGGGGTGTAAACTACCCAAGCGAAATATGAGGTGCTGCTCCTCCAATTTGCAGTGGGACGCACTCTGGCCATGGAGGAGGCCCAGGACAGAAAGGTCGGATACGGAATGCGAGGGGGAGTTGAAGTGCTGAGCCATCGAGAGATTGGGTTCGTTAATGCGAACTGTGCGGAGGTGTTGGGCGAAGCGATCGCCAAGCCTGCGCTTGGTCTAGCAATTTCCGGAAGTGGCGGCGCTGCCAAGCAGCTGCGGCTCGCCTGCAGTCCGTCTGTCTTCCTTTTTTTTGGTTTCCTTTTGTCTTGTTAGATGTATGTTTTAGTTTATTTTTAGTTGGGGGTGGGGGAGACTTTTTAAACCTCTTCAACGGGGATGCGACCTTTTCCTTGTCGTATCTCCGTCTCCGTCTGCGCTGAGGCCTAATATCGTGGAGCTGGCGGCGTCCAACTGGAATCGACCTTGGGGCTCCGGTGGCAGAGCCTGTGGACTCACCATCTGGCTGGCTGACTTCGGAGGCTGGTGGCGTTGTGGCTGCGACCCGACTTCAGAGCTTCGGAGGCTTCGGCCGCGGGCCCTGTGGACGGTAACATCGGGTGCTCGCAGGTCCCAGGTTGGTGACCGATTCTCGGGAGCTCCCACAACAACAGCTTCGTCCGCTGGACTGGAGGGTGGCAGCTTCGTCCGCCCCAGGTCGCGGAGTTTGAATCGGCCCATTGGCGGAGCTTGAAATCGGCCGCGGGACTTACCATCACCCGGCGGGGGACCCAACATCAGAAGTCTGGATCGCCTCAACGCAGCGGGAGAACAAGCAAGGAAGAGATAAGACTTTAAGACTTTTTGTCTTCCATCACAGTGAGGAGGTGCCTGGAGATTCACTGTGATGGATGTTTGTGTTAAACTGTGTTCATTGTGTGTTCTGTTGCTTTTTTTTTCTGTCATGACTGCAAGGTTCGCAATTTCGTTCAAACTATTGTTTGAATGACAATAAAGGAAACTCTCTAAACTCTTTTGACACCTAGAGCAATGGATGCAATAGATGAGGTTGGAGGAGGTGCAGGTGAACCTCTTCCTCACCTGGAAAGACGGCTGGGTCCTTGGATGGAGTCGAGGGGGGAGGTGAAGCGACAAGTGTAGCATTTCCTGCGGTTGCAAGGGAAAGTACCAGTAGCATATAAATCTCTGCCTTGGGTAAATAGTATATTTTTGTTTCCTATTTGGAGTAAAATAGCATCTTCCCACATAATCAGTAGCACCCTGCAGTAATTATATTGTTTGAAATTTGCTTACTTGGTTTAAATATAATAAAGTTACAGATTCTCAAAGCCAAATTAAATTGCCTTTTTCCCCCACCGCCAAGAGGATTTTTTTCTTTAAATTGACAAAGTTGGCTCATTGTAACTTGGCTTAGTGGGAGCACAGTGGTATCTTGAAACCCAATGATAACTGTTCAAAGTTCTACTAATAGAATCTTGCACTGACATGGTTTTCCTGGATCTGACTTTTAAGGTCAGGCATTGTCTACTGTTTTAATGTTCAAGCTGCCACAGTACTATTTGAAAATCAGCAGAGTTCTCTATTTTGCCGTGGCCAATATTTTTCTTTGAATCATTATTTTTAAATGTTGGCTATCTGGATATTGCTGCTATTTTATTGAAGTTTTTAATTATGTTACTGCGCTGATTGTATTTGGTTGGGGAGATGGGGGAATGAAAAGTAAGTAAATTGCCTTTTATTTCCAACACTCGTTTCGTGACGCATGAGCAGATGATTTGGCTTTGCATTATGGAAAACTGCAATACGAACTATTTTCAAGGAACGCAACCCCCACCCTGAAGCTGATATTGAGTCTATGCCATGAATTGCTGCAGTCTGTGTAGTCATGGGCCTGTCCCACTTACGTGACTTTTTCGGCGACTGCCGGCACCCGTCATAGATCGTTGCAGGTCGCTGAAAATTTTCAACATGTTGAAAATCCAGTGGCGGCCAGAACAAGGTACGACTCTTTGGGCGACTACTCACAACCATACAGGCTTCATCCCGCGACATGTCACCAGGGTGTCGCCTGTATGTTCGTGAGTAGTCTCCTCAGTCACCCAAAGAGTCATAGCATCTTTCTGGTTGCTGCTGAATTTTCAACATGTTGAAAATTTTCGCCGATCTGCAACGACCTATGACGGGTGACGGCAGTCGCCGGAAAAGTCGCGTAAGTGGAACAGGCCCTTTACATTGTTGTTGAATTAAGGCATTCCATTGTTTACAACTTGCAGGAATGGCCTGAGATCATAAATTATTTTGTTCAATTTAAATTTGATGCATTTTATCTCTTTTGAATAAATTGCAGTAATGGACATAACCAAAAGGTCCACATGCACATGGTGGATTTGATGAGTTCCATTGTGTGTGAAGGAGACGCTGTTTCTCAGGAACTTTTGGATACTGTTCTTGTCAACCTCGTACCAGCTCACAAGGTGAGTAACCCATTTTTTATAATTAAGATTTCAAAATAATAAATATACTTTGCATAGTTGCATTTTTGCTTTATTTTAGTTGATTACTTTCAATGCTTTTGTTTCTTGTAGAATCTAAACAAGCAAGCATATGATTTGGCAAAAGCTCTATTGAAAAGGACTGCTCAAGCAGTTGAACCATATATTACTAATGTAAGTATTTGATTTAATTTTCCCCTAGGATTCACTGTTTGCAAGTTACAGGTTCTGGTTTGATATTGTGTAATTATCCATTCAAATATAGCTATCTCCATCCCTCTGCTTTTGGTTGAGTTTTACCATCAGATATATTCCAAGTGATTGCAATGCAGAAGCACGTATCTTATTGTTTGCCCATGACTTCTATTTCTTTGTCTTTTTCAGCCACTTAATAACCAGATCAATAATTTATCTTCTGTTCTGTGAATGTGTCAAATACTATTTGAAATCCATAGAAGTAACACTCACAGCCTCCCCCAGCCTGCTGTCATACACTTTAATTGGTGTTCTGAGCAAAAGACCAACCCACTTCCAATTAGGGTAGCCTGCTTTTGACATTATCACCGTAATCAGAAAATGCAAGAAGATTTTGGACGTTAATTGTATTTTTAATTGAAGTGAAATGGTCTACATTAAAATTTACAACAAACAAAATAATTTCAGCTATGATCAAAGAAACCCAATTTTCAAGAGAACGTAAAACATAGAACATAAGAAGTAGAAACACTTCCTTCTCCCTCCTCTGTCACTGAGTACGGCCATAGTTCATCTTTTACTTCAGTGCCATTGTCCTGCAGTGACCCTATGTACTTTGATTTAATTACTGTTGAAAATCTCTGTTGATCTAACTTGAAGAATATACTTGAGCGACCGACACTTTACAGTCCTCTTGGATCAATTCCAAAAAGGTTTCACTTTCTTCTGGATGAAGACATTTCTTGCCTCTGTCCTGAAATACCTCCACCACCTCCCCCTATTTTGAGACAGAATGTCCTGATTTACAGCCTCCCAACCTATGATAATTATCAACTCATCATCCATCATTGTCAATCCCTGTAATAATTTTATTTCAGCTCGATAATTCCCAGTTGTTTAAAATACAAGATTGCGTAAAATAATCTGTTTAATCTCTCCTTGTATGTATTCACCAATTTCAGGAATTAACATTGTGGGCCCTTTGTTGCATTCCCTCCCTGAGGTAGGGAGAGATGACCTGTACAGGATATTTGATATTGGCTCACCAGGGATGTATGTAAGTGGATAAATACATTTCTAGTAGTCTTGCAGTCATACAGCATGGAAACATGCCCTTTGGCCCAACTCATCCATGCAGACCAAAATGCCACATCCAAACTAGTCCCTCCTGCCTGCGTTTGACTCGTATCGCTCTAAGCCTTTCCTATCCATGTGCCTGTTCAAATGTCTTGTAAATGGTGATATAGTACTTGCCTCAACTACGTCCTCTGGAAGCTTGTTCCATATCCCCACCATCCTCTGTGAGGAAAAAAATGTCCCTTGGGTTCTTATTAAATCATTTCCTTTCGCCTTAAACCTACGGCTTCTGGTTCTTGATTCCCCTGCTCTAAAAGACTTGAATTTTTTTTAAATCCCTTGAAGGCCAACATATCTAATTGTTTGCTATACTTTCAGTGAATTTTCCCCCCCCCCCCCCCCCCCTTAATGTAAGAAACAGATGGTTGATATACATAAAAAGCAGAAGTAACTCAGTGGGTCAGGCAGCATCTCTGGAGAAAAGGAATAGGATTTCGGATGGGATTGTGAACAACTGGTAAATTGCTCCAATTCTATTAGTGAGTCCAAACACACAAAAGTAACTGTTTTCTGTCAGATAACTAATTCTCAATCCAGGCTTGTTACCTTCAGTAATATGTGCTCTAATTTTATTGAATAATGTTCTGTTTGGCTCCTTATCAAAGTTCTTTAGAAAGTTCAAAAACACCACATCAGCTGGTTCACATTTATCTATTCCGCCAAGTACAACCCCCCGCCCCCAAAAAAAAGATACGGCAAACATAATTTTTCTTTCATAAATCCATGTTTACTCTGACCAGTTGTATTCTTATTTTCTAAGTGACATCTTTCACTTCCTTCATGATAGATTCTAGTTTTTTCCATACTGCTGACATCGAGCTAACTGGTCCGTTGTGGCTTTGTTCCCCTTCTCTCCTTTTCTTAAATAGTTTGATTGTATTTGCTACCTTTATATCTGTAGGTACTTCTCCAGAATCAAATGAAATATTAGCAGCATGTGACTGGAGGCCAAAGTGGATTTCTATTCCAATTGTGAACAAGGTCATCGTCTGCATTTCAAAGAGAGATGCATACTGTTTTGTGCTTGACATCTTTAAGATAAACTCTTGTACTCTTCTGATCCAAGACAACCCTCCAACATGGTGAGACTCAGAAAACGAGGACAGCTTCCATTCTCTCAGGAGCCAGCTCTCCATAAAGATGTGCATTAATGAGGAAAATTGCAATTGCCTTGGGCAAAAATGTGCAAAATCTCCACTATACTGTAGCCCATGACTGGTGCAATGGAAAATTAGCATTCAGGATGGTACTAAGAACCCTGAAACCATGCATTGGGAGCACACATAAACCTTGTGTAAAATGCAGAAGTAGCACACCAGCTCAGCAAGCTAACTACCAATTGCCAGTTAAGGCTGAAGAAGGGTCCTGACTGTAAACATCTCCTATCCATGTTCTCCAGGGATGTTGTCTGACCCGCTAAGCTACACCAAATTCTGTATCTTTCCTTGGTAAATGGACATCTGCATTTCCTTGTTTCTATCAACTGCCATGTTGTGTATCCCTGTGCCATTAGTGGAAGTATCTGCATATTGGCCCCATCAGTCATCTCATAATCCACAAAACAGTGTAGAAGCTAACCAACCTTGATGAGGATGCATAAGAAGAGTTGACAGATGTTCAGATGCATAAGAAGAGTTTACTGATGTACTGATGTTCAGATTTGTCCCACAGACCAGATTTTAATTGGCAAGAATTCTTAGCGTGCAGTAGTCTGAAATTTCTGCTTAGAGGTTTGATGTTTCCACGCCAACCAGTTCTTTCTTAGTTACTGAACTATGTCCAAGATTGGGATTTCTTGCAATTACGTGGAAGTTACATGCTTGAGGTTTTTTTTAAATGGTGCCCCTATGTTGAGTGCTACATAACCCAGTAGGTGAAACATGAACTTCCACAGTTAACCAGTCATCCCACTGCTCCTTTGCCTTAGACCTGGCTTAGTTTATTGTCTCCCTTCATCTCAAAAGAAAGGAACCTGCAGGACATAAATTAGAAAAAAAAGACAAAGTGCTGGAGTAATTCAGCAGGTCAGACAGCATCTCCATAGAACATGGGTAGGTAATGTTTTGGATCAGGAATCTTCTTCCATAGAATCTGCCTGACCCGTTGAGTTACTCAAGCGCTCTGTGTCTTTTTTTTGTAAACCAACATCTGCAGTTCCTTGTATTTCATATGATGTGAATTAGAGTTAATTTAATTGTTTAATTTCAATTGATCTCTGAATTGTTTGGTCCAGAGGCATGGCTTATTTCTCGAAGCACTTCTGTGGATTGCGTGTTGGTGAAGCATTATAATATGCTACACTTTGCCCATCAGCAAAGTTCTAGTTTTTTTTTTTTGGAAGTTCTTAAATGGACTCGCCTCATTTAAGAACGGGTTTAACAGAGAGGTGAGATTTGGAGCAATTTAAAATTACTGCTTGGTGTGATGGAAGAGTTGAAGAGAGTGATCATTTTTGCTAAAAATTGTTGGGTTTTTTATTTGCAGTCTTTTTCTTTCGGTAGTCATAATATTTGATGTTTATCACAGATCCTACTAACTGCAGAATTTTCTGCCAACAGTTTTTTAACCAGGTTTTGATGCTAGGCAAGACATCCATCAGTGACCTGTCTGAGCATGTCTTTGACTTGATCCTTGAACTCTACAATATTGATAGTCATCTGCTGCTTTCAGTTTTACCACAACTGGAGTTTAAACTTAAGGTACACCTGTTAACTCATTTCTATGTGTTGCATGTTTACTGAAGCGTCTGCTTCATTTTTTATTATTATTCAGTAATGTGTAATAATGTTTTGTTATTAATTTCTGACATTAATTAGGTCATTAAGTTAATTTAAATCTATTCAGCCTTCACTAGGTTGGAACATTTACTCATGACAAATATTTTTTCTGTCAAATTTTCTAGATGCATTGTAAATTGTATTTTGTTTTAGTTAAAATAACTATTCAAGAGGGCGGCACAGTGGCACGGCGGTAGAGCTGTTGACTCTCAGTGCCAGAATCGTGGGTTTGATCATGACCTTGGGTGCTGTCTGTGTGGAGTTTGCGCATTCACCCGTGTGACCGTGTGGGTTTTTCTCAGGTGCTCCGGTTTCCTCTCACATCCCAAAGACTTGTGGGTTTGTAGGCTAATTGACTTCTCTAAAATTTGTCCCGAGTGTCTAGGATAGAACTAGTGTATGGGTGATTGCTGGCTGGCCAGCACGGACTCGATGGGCCGAAGGGCCTGTTTCCATGCTGTATCACTGAAACGAAAACTAAAGATGAATACAAGGAAAGGCAATGCAGACAAGCAGGTGGGCTATGTAATTTCATTATAATGTAGGACAAGATAGAAAGGTTTCATGTCATGTCCAAGATGATAGGATACTAGCGAAGGTTAATGATGTTCAAAACCACTGAAGGAGGGTAACTTTAAGCTGAGTGGTAGCTTTTCCATGAGTAAATTGGAAATCAGTCGAGTGCCACTTGAAAAGGTAGATCTTACAATGTGAGTGCGTAGAGGATTCACTGAGACAATATGATCAGATATCATGGGTTGTACAGTGGTGGATAAATCTGTACTCTTACAACTCCAGGAACCCATGTTTATTCCTGACCTTGGGTGCTAATCGCATGGAAATTGTACATTGACCAGTAGAAACAAGGAACTGCTGATGTTGGTTTACAAAAGAGGACACAAAGAGCTGGAGTAACTCAGTTGGTCATGCCTGACCTGCTGAGTCACTCCAGCACTCTGTATATTGACCATGTAGGCTTCCTCCAGATGCTCCAGTTTCCTCTTGTATCCCCAAGACATTGTGCGCAGGTGAACTGGTTACTATAAATTACCATTTTAGTGTAGCTAAATGGCCAAAAGAATGAAAAGAGTTATTGATGGGTTTGTGTGAGAGAAGACAAGTTGTAGTGGTACAGAGGGGCAGTGGGGGGGGGGGGGGGGGGGGGGGGGGGGGGGGGGATCAAGGGATTAATTCCTCTGCATGGACCTGATGCAGGAAATGACTGCCTTCTGTATTGTTTTTTAACGTAAAATAAGAGAAAACAATTATGTGGAGTTGGGCTGCAGTTTAAAAAAAAAAAACAGTTTGTAGCAAAAAAAGAGCTGCTGCAAGAACCTGGGGGTTAAGCAGTATCTGTGGAGGGAAATGGACAGTCAATATTTTGAAGCTACACAAAATGCTGGAGAAACTCAGCGGGTGCAGCAGCATCTATGGAGCGAAGGAAATAGGCAAAGTTTCGGGCCGAAACCCTTCTTCAGACTGATGGGGGGGGGGGGGGAGAAGGAAGGAAAAGGGGAGGAGGAGGAGCCCGAGGGCGGGGGGATGGGAGGAGACAGCTCGAGGGTTAAGGAAGGGGAGGAGACAGCAAGGGCTAGCAAAACTGGGAGAATTCAATGTTCATGCCCCCAGGATGCATCGGTACCAAAGTCAATATTTTGAGTTGAGACCTTTCTCCGCAACTGGAATGGCAGGGCGGGATAGCCAGTATTAAGGTGGGGGAAAGGTGTGGGCAAGTGATAGATTGAGACAGGTGAGGAGGGATGGGTTGGCAGATTGTGGTCAACAGGGGGGGGGAAGAAGGATAGTTTAGCGAGTTTTAGCAATAAGACCAGATTAGACAAACTTGAATTGTTCTCTCCGATGTGACAAAGGCTGAGGGAAGACATGATAGAAGTTTACAATGTTATGTGAGGCATAGAGAGGGTAGATAGATTTCCCAGGGTGGAAACGTCAAAGACTAGAGGTCATAACTTAAGATGAGAGGAGAAAAGTTTAAAGGAGATGTGTGTAACAAGCTTTTACACAGAGAGTGGTAGGTGTCTGGAAACCTGCCAGGAATAGGTGGGCAGGGGTGAGGTAATGAAAATCAACATGATGATGAAGTTTAAGGGACATTTGGACAGGCTCGTGAATATGTATGATATGATGGGATATAGATCGTGTGCAGGCGGATGCGATTAGTTTAGATTGGCATCATCTTTGGCATGGACATTATAGGCTAAAGAGCCTGTTCCTATGTTGTACTGCTCAATGTTCTTAATTGTTTGATGGGGAATTTCTTTGTTTGCCTTTGAACCTTGCAATTCGATCTCCAAATCATCCTTAAATGCTTGTCGTATTGCTTGTCCTTTCTTTTTGAATTAACTCTGGATTCCTGGGTCTTGAGCAGTTGAGTTTTTTTTACCCATACTGTAAGAATTAATTTTGCCTGCACAATTGCAGTCATCCATCAGTGGCATTTGTTTTACCTTGAGGTTCTTTTTCTGTAATCTTTGGCATTCTGACACACTTTACTTTCCATCTCTTTCAAATTGTGGATCAAGACTCTGAAACCAGATTCTTGGACTAGAATTCTTCCTTTTTCCTCAAAGCAATTCCTATTGTTAGTCACAATATCTGGTAGAACTGAAGAAGGGTCTCGATCTGAAACGTCACATATTCCTTTGCTCCAGCGATGCAGTCTGAGCCAGAGTTACTCCAGCATTTTGTGTCTATTGGTTGACCATATTTGGATAAGATGATGCTTAACTGCAGATACAACAAATTTTAGAAAAAATGTGCATGGCAATTAAGTTCTCCAATTTTCATGTTCACAGAGCAATGATAATGAAGAACGTTTAGCAGTTGTTAAGCTGCTGGCAAAAATGTTTGGAACAAAAGATTCCGAACTAGCATCCCAAAACAAACCGTTGTGGCAGTGTTACTTGGGAAGGTAGGCCACATTTTAACGATGACACACTTTGATAGTATCTCATTATTGCAAAATCCTGGGGAT
This sequence comes from Amblyraja radiata, assembly GCF_010909765.2. Lineage (NCBI taxonomy): Eukaryota > Metazoa > Chordata > Chondrichthyes > Rajiformes > Rajidae > Amblyraja > Amblyraja radiata. The sequence goes on from NC_045961.1 coordinate 54,487,512, forward strand.
GTCCTGAAGCCACGATAGGAGATAATAAATGTCAATTCTTCCAATAATATGTGAATGGCTAGTTTAAGAACTATCAATAGTACCCTAATTGTCACATTTAAATGGTCCTGTATACAGAAAAAGAGGTGATGAATCTGTTCAGTATTATTCAGGTTGAAGATGGATATGTTGTTGTACATTGCCTTATGAGGGAAAAATATTAAAGTCATTGCAAGATTTCCAGTATGGATTTGCTAATTTGATCAAAGGATGCAGATTTTTTTATTTTTCAGTATATTTTAGGGTCAATTATTTTGATTCTTGTAAAAGATGTAATTCCTATCTATTTACTAGGAAAGTTACATCTATCTCCAGGGTCCTGCTTGCTGAAAATGAAATGCATTTAGTTTTAGTTAAAAGTTTGCAGAGCCTACAAAGATTTCATGGCTAAGGCTTTGGAGCCTCTAGTGTAAACAGCTTCGTTTTAAAAATACATTTATAGTACGTGGGTGTGACTGTCAAGGCCAGGATTTATTGCCCATCTCTATTTGCCTTTAGGAGGATAGGGGTGAACTACCTCCTTGAATTGCTGCTGTCCCTCCAGAGAAGGTATTTTCAGTGTTTTAGATGTTCCTTCATTGGCAATACCAGTTTATTTCCAAGTTAGTATGTAAGCGGTATGCCTCTTCTTCCTTGTGGATTTGTGAGGTGTTAGAGTAGTTACTCAAGTAAATAACTTTAGTGCGCAGTGCACTAGTGATGGAGGTAATACATCTGTGGTTTGTGGCTATGCATTCAAACAAGCAACTTTGTCTTGGGTGGTGGTGCTTATTTTCAGCCAGGCAGGTGGAAGGTATTCCATCGCACTCCTAACTTGGACCATGTTCATCGTGTAAAGGTTCAAGCATCACAGCACACGCACTGCAGGATGTCCAGCATCCAACCTGCGTTTTATAACTGCATTATTATATATGTAGCTAAAACTCTGGACATTGGTGATCCCCAGGTAATAAAAGTCTTTTGAATGTCCAGGATTAGAGGCCTATCAGTCTTATTGCAGATGTACACTGCTTGGCACACGTGATTTAAGTGACTTGTCACCTGTCAGCTTGTGTCTGACTGTTGTCCAGATTGTGCTGTGTGCAGGCATTGATTATTTTACTTCCTGAGGAATAGTGAATAGAATTAAATAACGTATAGTCATCAAGACAATCTTCACGGAAAGAAAATAATTAATAAAGCAGCTGAATTTCCTGGCTTGAATATTCCACAGTGGATGTTGTAATGTTTACTAGGATTGTTTCCTCGTTGAATTACTGTTTGGCTCCTGCATAGTACTTACACTCTGGTCTTTCTACTTTTGGTTGTAGATAGATACTTGGGATAGTGTGATTGGGAAACACTGATGCCCCTGCATGGTGCTCTCACTGTTCTGGTCACCTTTTTTTTAAAGAAGGATAAAGCCTCTGGAATAATTACAACAGCTATACAAAGATAACAATGACATTACAAGATATTAGGAAATATGGCAGGATCTGGCCAAAGAATCATTATTTTTTTTAATTGACCAGTTTTGAGAGGTGGAAACATTCATGTTGTCTGCATTATGAATTCAGCACTCAGCAAAAAATTCTCTCGGGGTTTTGTTGAAACTACCTTTCCCATACAGCAGCAAAAACCTTGTTACCATAATTAACATTGCACTTATGGGTGGATTTAAGGGAAACAATGCTGAAGGAAAAGGAGCAGAGGTTAATGATGTTTGTTTGAAGATATATGGGGTTTGAGCAAACATAAATGTTGGCATGCATTGAGGTTTATTTCCGCGGTGTAGATTTGGTTTAGTTGATCATCATCCTTTACAGCAATTCATAAAAGATCAAGATTTAACCATTAAGGACATCACATTTTTCTGAACAGTAGTTGTTTCCTTTGTAGGATTGACTCGACTGCAATTAGTGTAGGAGCAACTGACAAATTAGCTTCAACTAAAGAGAAATATTGTCCTTGAAAATGCAAAATGTTTCAGATAAAATCATGCATTTATAAAATTGTTAATATTATAAGAACATCAATTCTGTATGACTGCTCCACTATCCAGCAAATGTCACATTTAATTGTTATGCAATAAACTATAATTTTGCTATATTCCTCCATGTTGTTTTCAAGCGTACTGATCATTAAAATTAATGATGCTATTGGGTGATTAGAAATATAATGGTTAAATGCCCATGAAATAAATAGTTTCTATCTTTGCATTATCACTGTTCTTCCTGTAGATTCAATGACATCCATGTTCCTATCCGGCTTGAATGTGTGAAGTTTGCAAGCCACTGTCTTATGAACCATCCGGATTTAGCGAAAGACCTTACTGGTAAGTATGCAGTTGAATTTAATTTGTCAAATATGTACTGATTTTTGTAACCAGGAAAAGATAAAGAGGGGGTTGCAAAGAACTGCAGATGCTGGAACTCTGCTGGAACTGCAGATGCTGGATGCTACCCTAGTCTGAAGAAGGATCCCAACATGAAATTTCACCTGTCCATTCCCCCCACAGATGCTGCTTGACTTCAGCACTTTGTGTTTTACTCAAGAAGAGGATAAAAATGTTTTTTTGTTGCTGCGAATATGGGAATTTTGATCTTGCACAATTGTGGCATTTTTATTTTAAAATGAGCAAAATAATATATTTAATACCTGTAGGTGAAATTAATGTAGTTTAAATACATTACAAAATTTGTCATTCCCCCATGCTGGATTCCATCTGCCCATCACCCGTTCCTTATTTGGTTCCACGTATCACCTTCTAGCCTCTGTTTCTACCTAACCCTTCACCCTCCCCACACATGGCTCCATTGCCCATATTTATTTCCATTGTCTGTTTCCACCTGTAGCCCACTAGCATCTATCTCTTTCTCAGTTCCCCTGCTCCCTCTTACTACCTGGCTTTATCAGAAAGTAAATGCAACGTTTTACTAAATTTTGGAGGGTGATGAAAGGAATGACTTGGGAGTGAAAAGTTGTATTCGTCATGTTGTGTTTGGAGTTGATTTTACCTTCCTCTATCTATTACAGAGTTTCTCAAAGTCAGATCGCATGATCCTGAAGAAGCGATAAGGCACGATGTAATTGTATCCATTGTAACTGCTGCTAAAAAGGATCTTTCACTTGTGAATGACCACATGCTAAATTTTGTAAGAGAGAGGACGTTAGACAAGCGGGTGAGAAGAATTTAGTTTTTCTTCGAAATGCTTCGTACTGCTGCATATTTAAATTTTTACCAACCACCCACTGACCTTAAACTATCCCTCAAGTACTCTCCATGATGTTTACAGTTTGGATTTAGAAACCATTGTTTTCCATGACTCCCTTGGCCTCTCATGACCTTTTTCTTTCTTTATTTTAGGGAATTATCAGGTCTTAGTTTTGTTGTAAAGTCTTGGATATGTCAGTTGAACATGATTTACTGTGAACCAGATCTACAAATGTTGCTTCTTGTCGTTGATTGTTTTGCATATTTTATGCTTCAGTGCTTTGTGTTCATGTTTGGAACCTTGCAAATCATTTCTTTGTCCGCTGTTCAGAGGCTAGAACAAGATTGAACTAAAGATTTCTTAAATTGCAACATTACGGTCATTTGTGCTGACAGAAAAAGAGGCTGGTATTTATGTATTATTAAATAGCTGAATACATTATCTGAGATTTTCCCTATTTAGGACGACACAGCTAGTAAAGCTGCTGCCACACGCACAAATTTAGTCCTGACATTTGATGCTGTTTGTGTGGTTTGCACTTTTTGTGATCTCATGGGTCTCCTCTGAGCTTTGGTTTCCTCCCACATCCCAAAGCCACGGTGCTTGATAGGCTAAAGATAGACACTAAGTGCTGGAGTAACTTAGCAGGTCAGGCAGCATCTCTGGAGAAAAATATTCCTTTTTCTCCAGCGATGCTACCTGACCCACTGAATTACTCCAGCACTTTGTGTCTATGGTATAAACCAGCATCTATACTTCTTTGTTTCTACATTTTGTCTGCTCCACTGCGAAATCTACTTTGCTTAGATATGCCTGCTTTGAATACGTTCACTTCCTCTCTCCGGGATAATTCTGCAACACCCTCTCACAGCTTCCCCTCTGTGATTCCTACATGCTTTTTCTCCAGAGATGCTGCCTGACCCATTACTCTAGCACTTTGTATCTATCTTTGGTATAAACCAGCATCTGCAGTACTTTGTCTCTAGATTGATAGAACGATTTGCCACTATATTTTCCACAGTGCGTAGATGGGTGGTAGTATCTGAGGGGAGTTGATGAGTCATAGAATGGCTCCTTCAACCCAACTTGTCCGTGCCGACCAAGATACCACTCTAAGCTCGTTCCATTTGCCAGCGTTTGATCATATCCTTCTAAACCTTTCATATCCATGTACCATCAAAACAACTTTCAATGTTATTGTACCAGCCTCAATTACTTCATTTAGCAGCTTTTGCCATATATCCACCATCCTCTGTGGAAAAGCTGCTCCTCAGATTCCTATTAAATTTTCCCCCTCGTCTTTAACCTATGCCCTCGAGTTTTTGATTTCCCCTACACTGGAAAAAAGGTTCTGTGCATTCACCCTATTTTCCCTCATGCTTTTCTACACCTGTAAGAACACTGCAGAGCGTCCTGTGCTCTGAGGAACAAAGTCCTAGACTACAAAATCTCTCCTCCTAACTCAGGCGCTTGAGTCCTGGCAACATGCTCGTAAATCTTCTCTGCACTCATTCCAGCTTAATGACAATAAAAAAGGGGTTAAAACAGCAGTAGTGTAAATGGGTGGGTGATGGTTGGCATGGGATCAGCCAGCTGTAGGGCCTGTTTCCATGCTCTTTGTCTCTGTCTATGACTACTGTGTGATCCTCATGAAGTTGCCAATGGGAAAATTGAGAACATTCCACATTTTAATGGACTTGGAGAGGTTGCATCAGGATCTGCGTATACTAAATGTCACAATGGGGTTTCCAGGCTCGCTTTTTGTAGTTAAACCAAACATCTGTACTTACTGATTGTAATAATAAGTAACTGCAGATGCTAATTATACCAAAGAAAGACACCAAATGCTGTATTGATTGCTTGTATACAATGCACTACCCCCAATATGAGTTGAAATTTTGTCCAGGCTCAGAATTTTTTCACAGTGCTGCTCATGCACTTACTCAACACTTTGTGGCTTCTTACTGGCAATGAATTATTTTGCTATGCTTTTTTCTGAAGAATCATATTACTATAAATCTTTTCCCCTCCCTCACACACGTGCGTGCACACACACACACACACACACACACACACACACACACACACACACACACACACACACACGAATAAAAACTATATTTACAAATGCATAAATCCAAAGCTTTAATGTTTATATAGTAATACGTTTTTCCCCTCCACAGTGGAGAGTAAGAAGAGAAGCTATGATGGGCCTGGCACAGATCTATAAAAAGTATTGTTTACAAGCTGAGGCAGGAAAAGAGGCTTCCAAACAAATTTCATGGATTAAGGACAAACTTCTGCATATATACTATCAAAACAGCATTGATGACAAGTACGTGATAACTTTCAGACCTAAATGTAAGGCAGATAACTGGGAATTGGTGTTGCTGCAGATCTATAATATTGTGCTTACATTGTTGTAGAAGAATATTTGTTTTGTATTAACCGCCAAATTCTAACAGATTTTGTAAATCTGAAATGAAAAATCATGCCAACCTATCACAGATCTCTTTTTCATCGTTACCTGCTCATTAACTGGCTCTGTCCATTTGTAGCATCTTCCAATTCCAGTGAAAAGCCACCCACTTTCTCGGTGCTCAGATACTGTATGACGGACTGACTATTTGGAGTGTTTTTTATTCCTAAAGTTTACCTAATTTAAAATATAATGGAAAAGTGATGTAAATAGATTATGCAAAGAAGATGGGTAATATTCCTACTATTTGTATACTTGAATATCTTCACAATGTTCAGTTCTATTCCCATTTAAACACAAGCTTTGCTTTATATCACATTCTAGTGTGAACTTGTTTCTAATCAACAGTATTGCAGCATATCTGAAGGTCTCAGTGCGTTCTCCTTGACTTTTTATTTGCCCTGGATCTTTTGTTTAGGATCGTTTTGCCTTTTATTCCAATGAACATTTTTGTTCTTTCTTATTTTGTTGATTCTCTGTGGTGATACCACATGAAGGAAATGGAAAGAGTTTCTTTATGATCGCATGACCTATAATCTGTTTAATAACTGCAGCAGACTGGCACATAGTAACTTAATTGCCTGGTATAGTAGAAGATTAAGCGGTTTATCGATTGCCATTTACAAAATAGTAACATTGTCTAAAGATATATATGTATATTATAATTATTTACAATTTCAGCCATTATCAACTTTATACTTTTCTAGTATTACTTAAAGCCCTGTCCCACGGTACGAGTTCATTCCAAGAGCTCTCCCGAGTTTGCCCTGATTCGAACTCGGAGATTTACGGTAATGGCCACTCGTCGGTACTCGGGGCTCTCGTGGACATTTTTCAACATGTTGAAAAATCTTCACGAGTCTTCCCGCGCTTACCTGCCGATAGCGAGTCCTCTCAAGTACCTGCCGTAGCGTAACGAGCCGCTAAGAGAAGTCCCCAAGCTCTGACGTACCCGCTACGTTCATTCTCCATGCTTACCACGAGTTTGATTTTTTAAACTCCGGAGAGCTCTTGGAATTAACTCGTACAGTGGGACAGGGCTTTTACTGTTCTATGCGCAATTATTACATTCAACCAATTGGGCAGACTACCAAAAGTTGCTCGCATGTCAGACACCAGACTCCCAAAACAGACACACTGGTGGTTTGAGGAATAAATTCAAACATTTTCAAAATTACCTTAAGAAAAATTGTAAAATTCCACCTGACTTGCAGTAATCACCAGCCTTCCATTTAACATAGCTGCCAAGTAGTACGGATTTTCCGTATTTTGTACGGAAATGCAATACGAATACGGAAACATGAATTCGCGTTATTAAATACGGATTTAAAAAAAAAAAATTCTCGTTGTTAAATACGGATTTTTAAAAAAAACGACCATGGATAATCGTTACAACGAGTCGCTGCTGCACTGGCCATGAGACGAAAACGATTTGTTAACTACCACTGTTAGCACTTGTTAACAGGCAGAAGTTAACACGTAGTTATACAATGTGTCAACAATACATCGATCCACATTCCTCAGTAAATGTAATTGTGTTTTGACCAAGTATTAATGACGCCGCGTTCCTTTGAATAAAATTCACGGGAGAATTTCTTAAAACTCACTTTCATTGAGGGCTCCGGACCGCGAGCACGAGCTTCTTCCTGGTGTGCAGGTAAAGTCATTCACCCACGTTATTTTTAAAAGGAACTGCAGATGCTGGAACAATCGAAGGTAGAAAAAATTGCTGTAGAAACTCAGCGGCTGAGACAAAAATGCTGGAGAAACTCAGCGGCTGAGACAAAAATGCTGGAGAAACTCAGCGGGTTAGACAAAAATGCTGGAGAAACTCAGCGGGTGAGGCAAAAATGCTGGAGAAATTCAGCGAGTGAGAAAAGAATGCTGGAGAAACTCAGCTGGCGAGGCAAAAATGCTGAGAATGCGATGAGGCAAAAATGCTGAGAAACTCAGCGGTGAGGCAAAAATGCTGGAGAAACTCAATGAGTGAGATTTTGTGAGATTCTGTCTCACCTGCTGAGTTTCTCCAGCATTTTTGTCTCACCCGCTAAGTTTCTCCAGCATTTTTGCCTCCAACCTCATCTATTGCATCCGCTGCTCTAGATGTCAGCTGATCTACATCGGTGAGACCAATGTCCGCATTAACCAACCTGACCTCCCGGTGACTCAGCACTTCAACTTCCCCTCCCATTCCGTATCCGACCTCTCTGTCCTGGGTCTCCTCCATGGCCAGAGCGAGCACCACCGGAAATTGGAGGAACAGCACCTCATATTCCGCTTGGGGAGTCTGCATCTGGGGGGCATGAACATTGAATTCTCCCAATTTTGCTAGCCCTTGCTGTCTCCTCCCCTTCCTATCTCTCCCTCAGCCCTCGGGATCCTCCTCCTCTTTTTTCCTTTCTTCACCCTGCCCCCCCCCCCCCCCCCCCCCCCCCCCCCCCCCCCCCCCCCCCCCCCATCAGTCTGAAGAAGGGTTTCGGCCCGAAATGTTGCCTATTTCCTTTGCTCCATAGATGCTGCTGCACCCGCTGAGTTTCTCCAACATTTTTGTGTACCTTTTTGCTTTCCTATTTGTCCATTTTTTGTGCCCGATTATTTGGTGGCCAATCAACCGCTGTCTCTAAGGGGGTTGCGTCCAATCACCGACCAGCTTCCCTTACAATTCCCGTCCAATCAACGAATCGGTTTCCTCCCGTCCAATCAGCCGCTATCTCCAAGGGCATTGTGTCCAATAACATAATGCGCTGGTCACTCGACGGCCAATCAGATGCAGTTTCCGAGGGGTGTTGCGACCAATCACCGTCCTGCTTCCCGAAGCAGACGATGGCTGCAGCCAACAGAGAGAGAGAGAGAGAGAGAGAGAGAGAGATGCAATAAAGCAGCTATGACATATAATACACAATAAACTGTATTACAAATACACAATAAACAAGTTATGCATTCTAGTACTCTTACATGGGTATGGCCGCATATAAAAAAAGTTTTCAGCAAAATGTCAGCGCGTAAAAATACTGATTTCCTCAGCAAAATACTGATTTTCAGGTACGAGAATACTGAAATGCTCTGACAAAACTTGGCAGCTCTGATTTAATCCATTTGCTGGGAACGCACAGAAACCCAGTGTGAATGCACACCATCTCCCAAACCACCCCATGTCTAGCACTTCCTGACCCACATGGACAGAGTCAACTATTCTGACCAGTCCTCCAGAACCCAAATAATGTGGGAGGTTCCCCTCCCATTATACCTGGCTTGTATAGACCCATACAGCAGCCACTAATCTTCAGCACTTGGATATCTCCATGGGAAGATACTGTCTAATCACTTTTGGCCAGATAATCATACTGATCGAGATGTGAAGGCAGTAACTAGTGGTTGGAGGCAGTGAGTCCTGCTAGAACTGGAGACCAGACACCAAGGGCCACGACTAGCAGAGGCTATTGCGTAAGGCATTGGAACCTGGAAGCAGGATTATGGAGGAGGAACAATACCACAGTTGGCAGGGGCTGGGGGACGAGTTGTCAGCTGTATAAGAGGAGTGAATTGTTCCTCGGCAATGGCCATCGCTCAGCGTAGCTATCAGCAGGTGACCAGAGCATTCTTGCTTCCTGACCAACACCAAGTGCCCTTTTCACCACCACCCTCTCCATGAAGAAAGTGCTTTCTACCATTTCTTTCCCAGGTAACGTGAGAGAATGGCTGGTTATGTTAAATGTTGACAGAGTATATTAGACTACATCAGGTTTTGTAAATAAAAGGGCTAACAATCTAGTTAGTTGTGAGTACCTATTATTGGATATGTTGTAGTGTAACGTAGTAGTGATGTGTTCCATAATATCCTGTGAAATGATTTTAGTGATAAATTGAGCTTGTCAGTGATCCATGTTAATAATTAATTATACCCGCCACCTGTGTGGAAAACGTTTTCCCTCTGGTTCCTATTAGATCTTTCACCTCTCACCCTAAACTTAAGTACTCTGATTCTTGATTTCCCTTACGCTGTGCATTCACCCTATCTATTTCCCTCATGATTTTATGTACCTCTATAAGATCATCCCTCTGCCTTCTGCACTCCAAGGAATAAAGTTCTAGCCTAATCAACCTCTCCTTATAGCTCAGGCCCTCAAGTCCTGGCAACAACCCTGCCTTTAAACATCATTGTCACTGAGGCTGAGGGAAGAAAATAGATGAGCACTCGCCTGAACTTTCTGTGATGCATCAAGCTGACTCTGTGTGAAGGTTTGACACACCAAGCAGAGGGTCTTCTATGCTGTAAAACTAATAAACAAGTGTCACTTATAGGTAGGATGTGTAGGAATGAGCTGCAGATGCTGGTTGAAACCGAAGATAGACACAAAATGCAGGAGTAATTCAGCGGGTCAGGCAGCATCTCTGGACAGAAGTAATGGGTGACGTTTCGGGTTGAGACCCTTCTTCAGACTCGTCAGACTAGACCAGAGATGCTGCCTGAGTTACTCCAGCATTTTGTGTCTATTGTCGCTTTTTGGTCCAGCCCCTAAATTGACTCGACCTTCCTCCAAATTCACTCCCCTACTCCCCATCGTCCGACAAGGAATCATTGGCTCAAAGCGAACTGCTACTTTTCCCCCAACTTCTTACTCTGGCCAAAGCATATAATTCCTAATAGGATGTGCTGTTCAACCCTGAGCCAAGTTTGGTACCCGTATCCTCTCCCAGATAACATTGGTATGACCTCTATTCCATCTTAACTTCTACTGCAAAAATTCTCATGCTTGGATTTGTTACCTTTTTGATCTTGACAGTTTCAGGAGTATTATTATTTTTCTGTCCGTCACCTTTCCTGCCCTGTACTAAGACCTATTTATTTTTTGTGTATTGGGTCTCTGCCACTTAATACAAGTGTAATGTTTTGAGACTCCAATACAGCTCTGTTTTGCAATCACATCTGTCCCATTGAATGTATAGTTACAATAGAAAACATGAAGAACAAGAGTGAGAAAGTGAACTTAGAGAGAAATCTCACAGGTATTGGGAGGAAGATAGTGCAAACAATTCTTTAGTATATGTTAATAAACTGAGAGCTCTGTTAGACATTTTTCCCATCCAAAGCTGTTGCTCTTTGACTTTGGCATCCGGTCGCCAGACCAATGGACATGTTAAACTTGCTTCCTTATGATTCCTCCCTAAGTCGCAACAGTCACACCTTCAGAAAGTTGCTTTAAAACCCAGCTTGTGTGTAAAGCTTTGTCCTTTTTAAAAATATTCTTAACATCATCCTGATTTACACCTGTCTGTGATTTTTGAATTAAGGATTCTATAAATAAACAACTTTTTCTTTGCATCTTGACTTGGCTCAGAGTGAATCTCTACTTGCAGTAATTTTTAATCAGGATTGTATGAAAATCAAGACTTAAATCTGGGACGATATAATCTCTTGTTTATCTTTATTCCGTTACATCTCTTCTCATGGGCTGTAATTGCAGAGTCATTCAGAATTTTAATTGAAATTGCTTTTTATTTAATCTGCAAGTCAAACTGGTGGCCAAAGGCTTATAAAGTTATTTTTTATCTTGATTAGAATTTGTGCTCTACACATGACTAGATTTTGATAGATGAATGTTCAGTCACTCTGCACCTCCATGCCGCACTTAAAGCCCTCCGTTTCTTCCTTGATCGCAGAACCAGCCAATTTCCGTCTACTAACGCTCTCCTCCGCGTAACAGTCTGGTCCTTACGCGTAACAACTTCTCCTTCGACTCATCCCACATCCTCCAAATCCAAGGCGTAGCCATGGGTACTCGCATGGGCCCCAGCTATGCCTGCCTCTTTGTAGGGTACGTTGAACAATCACTGTTCCAGGCGTACACTGGCCCTATCCCCGAACTCTACTTCCGCTACATTGATGACTGCATCTGTGCTACCTCCTGCACCCTTGCAGAACTCACTGACAATCAACTTCACAACTAATTTCCATCCTGCACCCAAATTCACTTGGACCATCTCCGACATCTCCCTACCATTTTCACCGTCTCCATCACAGGAGACAGACTATCGACTGACCTATTACAAACCCACTGGCTCCCATAGCTATGTAGACTACACTTCTTCCCACCCTGCTTCCTGTAAAGACTCTATCCCCTACTCCCAATTCTTCCATCTCCGCCACATCCCAGAATGAAGTGTTCCATACCAGGTCATCGTAGATGTCCTAATTCTTTAGGGAATGGGGGTTCCCCTCTTCCATTATAGATGAGGCTCTCATTAGGGTTTCCTTGATATCCCGCAGCTCCGCTCTTGCTTCCTCTCCCCCCCCCCCATCATAACAAGGACAGGTGTCCTCACCTTCCACCCCATCAGCCGTCGCATACATCATATAATCCTCCGACATTTTCGTCACCTCCAATGGGCTCCCACTATTAGCCACGTCTTCCCATCTCCACCCTTTTCTGCTTTCCGCAGAGACCGTTCCCGCCGCATCTCCCTGGTCAGGTCGTCCCTTCCCACCCAAACCACCCCCCACCCCACCAGGTACTTTCTCCTGCAACCGTCCAAGGACCTCGGCAGTCTTTTCAGGTAAGGTGGAGGTTTATTTGCACCTCCTCCAACCTCATCTACTGTATCCGCTGTTCCTATGGGTGGACTCCTGTATGTCGGCGAGACCAAGCGCAGGCTCGGTGATTGTTTCGCTAAACACCTCCGCTTAGTCTGCATAAACCTGATCTCCCAGGTTTCTCAACGCTTTAACTCCCCCTCCAATTCCCACACGGTCTTCTGTCTTGGGCCTCCTCCATTGTCAGTGAGGCCCAATGCAAATTGGAGGAACATATTTCGCTTGGGTAGCTTACACCCCAGCGGTATGAAGATTGACTTCTCTAACTTCAAGTAACCCTTGCTTTCCCTCTCTCCATCCCCTCACCCTTCCCAGTTCTCCCACCAGTCTTACAGTCTCCGACTATATTTTATCTTTGTACCGCCCACTCCCCTGACATCAGTCTGAAGAATGGTCTTGGCCCGAAACATCACCCATTCCTTCTCTTCAGAGATGCTGCCTGTCCCGCTGAGTTACTCCAGCATTTTGTGTCTACACTAGATTATGAGGGTGGCTTTGCTCTGTATATATTGACTGATAATCCTTGGTATCCAAATGGTATTCGGGGAAATTGTAATTTTCAAAATGAGCTGCCATTGAAATTTTCTGACCTGATATTCGGAAAGGGGTTTGAATTGTGCCAGTAATTGATGCATTACATTAATCATTTTTTATAAATGCAAACCCTTTAAAGATTGGAGATTAAAATATTCAGCCTTTATTGCAAAGTGTTCATCCATTTCAGCGCAGTCTGTACACATCATAACATCATAAACCGTTCTTTTGCTTGGCATATATTTTGCATTTATGTATTTGAGCTTTTTAAATACTGTAGTGTGCAGGGCTGATCAACCAAAGTAAAACATGTCAGAAAAATGATAGGACAATCTGTTTGTTTACAGATGAAAAGACATGGTGGCTATTTTTATGTGAATACAAATAATCCACATTGAAGAGTTTAGCATAGATACGTAGCCAGATAAACTTGCCCCTGGATTGGAAGAGTGACCTCTTGTGTGCAATGTTGGTTACGATACACTTGTTGGCAACATCTGTTTTGAATGTGTTAATCACTATGCTCACTTTTATAAATTTACCTTTTGAATACATACTGCAATATTTTTAAAACCAAACCAAATGTGCTGTTAAATTGTTAAACCTGCTTTTAATTCTAACTTGCAGGTTACTTGTTGAACGGATATTTGCACAGTATATGGTGCCTCACAATTTGGAGACTTCAGAAAGAATGAAGTGTTTATACTATCTTTATGCAACCCTGGACACCAATGCTGTGAAGTATGTTTTTAAAATTAGTTCAACTAAAGTGTATGATTCTGAGTAATCTACTGCCTTCTCTTTGACCTGACTAAGTTTTCAAGAAAACAATGTTCTCCAAATGCAATTATATAATGCTAATCAAAGTTTAAGTATAATTTAAACAAGTAATTTAAATAATTTAAAGCAATTTGAATAAACAGTAACTTGAGGATAGCTGAAAATCTGATCTGAACAAGCATCTGAACAAGCATCACGTCAATTGCTGAAGTGTTGTACAGTGAAGTATCCTGATCCTCGAGGTATAACTTTCTACTTCAGAAGGGGCATGGCTTAATGTGGAGTTTGTTATAAGTGTTGGTAAACACAAAATGCTGCAGTAACTCAGCGGGACAGGTAGCAGCTCTGGAGAGAAGGAATGGGTGACGTTTCGGGTCGAGACCCTTCTTCAGACTGATGTCAGGGGATTGGGCGGGACAGAGCAACTTTGAAATCCATGAATTCGAAAAGTAATTATTAAGGCTGTAAAATTCTCTTGATCCATTGCATCATGAATGCTTTTTAAAGTTTGAACTGAAATCTTACAACTGCATGGCATGACATTTTCTTTTATATAAATTACAAATAACCATCCATCCATGAAATTTCCCTTTAAATTACAAATTACCGTATGAGATTCATCAACCTGAGCTACTCTGTTACACTTAGAGAAAATGCTAAGCTTCACAGTTAATTTGTCCTGTTGTGGCGAATTTACTTCCACCATCATGGGCTACTACTCAGAGGTGGTAGTTTCACTAAAACGTAAGACCATTTTTGTTATTAGCAATGATGTCGTTTTGAAGTTGTACAGTAATATATAGAGGTGCATGAAAAGTCACCAGGGGAAGGGAGAGAATGTTCAGTTTTTACAAACATATCGATCAATAATTTAAAAAATGATTTATTTTACTCTAGGAATATGATATTGTTTGTACTGTTACTTAACATTTAAAAGTAGGATAACAAGTTTTCACTAAAGGAAAATGTACTGAACTGCATTAGATTAATATAGTTTAGTTTCCATAATTTTACCATGAGGCAGTCTTAGATAGGAGATGTCTGGGATTTGCATTTTCTTGGCACGATTAAAATTAGCAGTTGAGTACAGAAATAGTTCTTGCAAATGAAATGTAATGCTGGGAAGATGGAGTTTTTGGTAGTGAACAAAATATTAAACGTAGTACATGTGTGTTTCAGTTTAAATGCCAGCAATGTAATTTTTCTAGCATTCATCTACATATGGAAAGTTCTATGTAAAAAGAACATTAATGTAACATTAGTGCTATATCTTTTGATGAAGAAATAATGATAACAGAACAAAAAAAAAAAGGTGTATTAACCTAGTAATAACTTGCCTGGTGCCAGAGGAGGATGGCTAAAAAAGTACTACTTGTGAAATAGTAAACAATTTCTGAACAGGATGTTTTTCTTATGTGTATTTGGAATTCACTATCAATAGGTCAGAGTTGTGGATTGGACCAAAAGTCTGCTACATGACATTCAGTCTGTTCACTGAAGCATACATGACGTTGGGTCATCTTAAGTTCTAGGAACAGAATTAGTGCCATTCAGCCCATCAAGTCTACTCCGTCTTTCAATCATGGCTGATCTATCTTTCCTCTCAACCCCATTCATTCTCCTGCCTCCTCCCCATAACCCTTGACACCTTGCTCTGAACACCCACAAGACCAAGATCTTTTATCAAACTGTCACAGCTGCCTTCTGACAATAAATAGAAAACATGGAAAATGTCCCATACCTCAGTACATACTTCTTAGCAAGGGCAGATATCGATGAACCTTGCCACATTAAGTTGTTAAATTTAAGTTTATTGGCCAAGTATGTACACATACAAGGAACTTGCCTTGATGCTTCACTCGCAAGTAACGACACGACATACAGTAAACAATTAAGAATAAAACATTAAACATTAAAACATTAAGAATAAAACATTATAGCTTAAACATGTGAATGAAATAAAATACCAGAGCAAAAGGAAGCTGCAGGCTTTTAGTTATTGAGTAAAGCTACTGCTTGAGGAAAAAAGCTGTTTTTATGTCTGGCAGTGGCGGCTTTGACAGTCTGGAGTCGCCTTCCAGAAGGAAGTGCCTCAAATAGTTTGTGGCCAGGGTGAGAGCTGTCAGAGATCTTACCCGCTCGCTTCCTGGCCCTTGCAGTGTACAGTTCGTCAATGGGGGGGAAGGTTGCAGCCAACAACCTTCTCAGCTGATCGTACGATTTGCTGCATCCTCCGGATGTTGTGCTTGGTGGCTAAGCCAAATCAGACCATGATGGAGAAGGTGAGGACAGACTCTACGATGGCAGTATAGAATTGAACCATCATTGCCTGTGGCAGATTGTGTTTCTTCAGCTACCGCAGGAAGTACATCCTCTGATGGGCCTTTTTGACTGGAGTCGATGGTAGCCCCACTTAAGGTCCTTGGAGATGATGGTTCCAAGGAACTTAAAAGACTCCACAGATGTGACTGTTGTTGATGATGAGTGGGGGGAGGGGGAGCTTTCCTAAAGTCTACAATCAATTCCACCGTCTTAAGAGCATTGAGCTCCAGGTTGGTACGAAGGCACCAGGACGCCAGCTGTGTCACTTCCTGTCTGTAGGCAGAGTCCTCCCAATCCTGGATCAGTCCAATCAGGGTTGTGTCGTCCACAAACTTGAGAAGCTTGATGGAGATGCAGTCATTGGTGAGAGAGAGTAGAGGAGAGGGGAGAGTACGCAGCCTTGCGATGCTCCTATGCTGAGGGTCTGCGGGTCCGAGATGTGCTTTCCCAGCCTCACATGCTGCTTCCTGTCTGTCCACTGACAGAGGGGTTCAGGCACAGTCAACTGGGAGAGTTTGGAGTGTAGTAGCTCTGGCACAATGTTGTTGAATGCAGAGCTAAAATCACCAAACAAAATCCTTGCATAGGTCCACTGGCAGTCTAGGTGCTGGAGGATGAAGTGCAGGCCTAGGTTAACTGCGTCATCCACTGATCTATTGGCCCAGTATGCAAACTTCAGAGGGTCCAGCAAGGGGTTTGTTTAAATTGAGGAAAATGGAATTTAAGGTTTATTTGAGGAAAATGGAATTTAACAATCAAGATTCAAGAGAGTTTATTGTCATGTGTCCCAGATAGGACAATGAAATTCTTGCTTTGCTTTAGCACAACAGAATATAGTGGCATAAATAAATACAGAACTGATCAGTGTGATCATATACCATTGAATTATATATACACACATAAATAAGCAGATAAAGTGCAATCAGGTCCTCAGACTTAGTACAAAATATTTTCTTGCTGACTGAGCAACATAATTCCCTGCCCTCCTATGCGCATCGGAAAGCTGGACAACAGAGCGCAGGCATATTGAGGCACTGGAAAAATACCACCTGTCCTGTGTCTGCAAAATTCTGATTCGCTGGAAAGATAAGTGAACCAATGTCAAGGTAGTTGAAAGCCTTGAGGCTATGCATGGAGAGGACACAGAAGTCCTACGTAAGTGGCAGGAGCGCAGCACTTCACAACCTACTCACCCGCCCCTCAGCCACCTCGTGTTCTGTTTAGTAAAAGAGTCTGCAGTTCTCATGTTGGCTGTCTCACAACTCACAAAAGCAAAGTGGAAGCAAATCATCCTCCATACTAAAGAGCAACCCAAGAAGAAGTGTATTGTGTCGTAGGCAAAGTCAAATTAATTAGTAAGCAGTGTATAAAGAGCAGCAGAGATGGAAACTACTGTACTTTTCCCATTAAAGCATGAAACATGTAGTGAGTGTAGACTATTTTCATATAAATAAATGCCTAAAATTTCTTGGGTACAAATAAGACATTAGTTACCAAGCATGACTGACTGGGAAAATTAGCCACTCATCTTTTTTGTAACTGACTTTAACATGGACACGTGTAACATTTCCCTTATGGCTGCGATGAGTTTATTTCCCACGGAACTGAAAGGATTTTAAAGCATGGGAGAAATTTATGGAAGAAATTCTTAATTCTTGCCTCCAGCAATATCGAGATAGGAATTGCCATTGTTCGTCTAACTTTAATCAGATAAGGGTAATCTCATGCAACTGGACAAGAGATGCATTAAATAAAGATGATCAGAATGAGAATTTTTAAAGATGCAATGAGATAGAGAAGGGTAAGAAGCAATTTGCACCATGGTCATAATTATTGGGATGTAATTTGTGCATTTTCACAAATTAAAGCCTTTTCAGTGACACAGTGGTCAAAAACTTGATTGGATAAATTCAAAGTCTTGGTTGCAGAAGTGATTGGCACAGATATGAGAGCCAACAACGTGCTCAAGCACCGCTAACTAAATAAAGTGTATGAATTAATTGGATCTGTTGTGCTACAGAAGGGCATAAGAAATTTAAGAGGATTTCTGTAGTGGATCTGAAAATAATAATGCAATGATGCTGTAGTTGGGTTGAAATTAACTGCTTATATCGTCCTTGCTTTCTATTTCAAATTTTAACAGGGCATTAAACGAAATGTGGAAGTGTCAAAATATGCTGAGACATCATGTACGCGACTTGCTTGATTTGCACAAACAACAGAAAGTAAGTGCGTTTTTCCACTTCGTATGCAGAGAATAAGGGAGAAATACTGTGCCACCAGGGAGGTTATGCTGATCGTGAAATGTGTCAATTATATATGTTTTTTATATTTTTGGCTCGACGACTTTCAGTTCAAGCTTATCCTTGTATTTTGGTTCTTGAGAGGTCAAACTGAGGCAGAGGTTGCAAATCTGCTATTCTAATATACATCAATGGTTTAGATGGAGGGATTCAAAGTAACATTAGCAAATTTGCAGATGACACAAAGCTGGGTGGCAGTGTGAACTGTGAGGACTATGCTATGAGGATGCAGGGTGACTTGGACAGGTTGGGTTAGTGGGTAGATGCATGGCAGATGCAGTTTAATGTGGATACATGTGAGGTTATCCACTTTGGTAGCAAAAAGAGGAAGGCAGATTACTATATAAATGGTGTCCAGTTGGGGGTCCTTGTTCATCAGTCAGTGAAAGTAAGCATGCAGGTACAGCAGGCAGTGAAGAAAGCGAATGGCATGTTGGCCTTTATAACAAGCGGAGTTGAATATAGGAGCAAAGAGGTTCTTCTGCAGTTGTATAGGGCCCTAGTGAGACAACACCTGGAGTGTTGTATGCAGTTTGGCCCCCTAATTTGAGGAAGGACATTCATGCTATTGAGGGAGTGCAACGTAATTTACAAGGTTAATTCCCGGGATGGCAGGACTGTCATATGCTGAGAGAATGGAGCGGCTGGGCTTGTATACTCTGGCGTTTAGAAGGATGAGAGGAGATCTTATTGAAACATACGATTATTAAGGGTTTGGACACACTAGAGGCAGGAAACATGTCCCGATGTTGGGGGAGTCCAGAACCAGGGGCCACAGTTTAAGAATAAAGGGTAAGCCATTTAGAACGGAGATGAGGAAACGCTTTTTCTCACAGAGTCGTGAGCCTGTGGAATTCTCAGCCTCAGATGGTGGTGGAGGCCGGTTCTCTGGATACTTTCAAGAGAGAGCTAGATAGGGCTCTTAAAGATAGCGGAGTCAGGGGATATGGCAAAGCTGCCAAGTCGTACGGATTTTCCGTATTTTGTACGGAAATGCGATAAGAATACGGATGTATGGATGTACTTTGTAAAATACGGATTTTTAAAAAATCAGCCCAACTTCCTGTTTCATCTTGCTGCTTAAAAATGCATGGATATAAAAAGTCATATGGTAACTAAAAATTATAGCAGATTAAATCTATTAGTATTTTAAATTTCAAGATCTGGATGATTATTTTTGTACGCTTTGATTTGCCCGTCCCGCTATAGGTTTAATCAGCGCTGTCAGTTTAGCGTGTGGGAATTTAAACGAACAGCGCTATGGGTTCTAATTATAGCGCTACCAGCTGGAGCGCTATTGCCTTTACACATAGCGCTATCGGTCACAGACTGTTTGGGGAGGGAGAAGGGGAGATGGAGGGCGGGTATAAGAGAGGGAGGGAGAAAAAAAGGAGGAAGAGGGAGGGAAAGGGGGAGGGAGAGGGAGGCTTCCAAAATGGCTTCTACGTCATCATCTGGTGCTAAAAGCAGGAAGCAGCCATTCAAACAGAAGTATACAAAGAGATGGCAATGAATTCACTGTCAAGTAAGGTGCGTAGAAAACATGTCAATTGCTAGCAAAGTTATGCATTCTTGTACTCTTACATGGGTATGACCGCACATAAAAAACATTTTTTTCAGCAAAATGGCACCGCGTAAAAATACTGATTTCCTCAGCAAAATACTGATTTTCAGGTACTAGAATACTGAAATGCTCTGACAAAACTTGGCAGCTCTGATATGGGGAGAAGGCAGGAATGGGGTACTGATTGGGGATGATCAGCCATGATCACATTGAATGGCTGGCTCGAAGGGCCGAATGGCCTACTCCTGCACCTATTGTCTATTGTCTAATAACCAAGACTGTAAATTATATTTTTTGTGTGCTGCTGCACCAAATGTAATTCTTCAAATACATTCTTCCCATTAATTTTGTATCGAGTGTCTACTGAGTTTTTTTTTAAACAAATTGCCACATTTTTAATTGGAGGATAATATTTGGGGAAGTTCTAATTCTGTTCATAGAACTTTTGAACTTGTGAACTCCATAGTGAGTCCAATGGTACTCCTTGCATTGACATCTGGCCTGTAGGATTTTTATGGCCTTCTGCGTTTCAATGCGCTTTAAAGTTCGAGTCAAATTGGACAAGTCGCGTTAAGCCAGCAGTTTCTTTTGGAATTACTGGCTGTAAGTGCAATTTGGCCTATCATAAATTAATTTTGTTCATAAGTTCTAGGAGCAGAATTAGGCCATTCGGTCCATCAAGTCTACGCCGACATTCAATCATGCCTGGTGTAGCTTTCCCTCTCTACCCCATTCTCCTGCCTTCGCCTCATAACTCTGACAACCTCATTAACTAAGAATCTGTCAATCTCCGCCTTAAGAATATCCATTGACTTGGCCTCCACAGCTGTCTGTGGCAATGAATTCCAATGAATTTTATTCAGAGACACAATGCGGAAACGGGCCTTTTGGCCCACTGAGTCTGCGCCAACGAGCGATTCCTGTTACACCAGCACATACGACACAAGGGACAATTTAACATTTTTAATGAAGCCAATTAACCTACAAACCTGTCTTTGGAGTGTGGGAGCAATCGAAGCACCCAGGGAAACCCCACGCAGTCACGGATAGAACGTACAAACTCCGCAGAGTCAGCACCCATAGTCAGGATCGAATATGGGTCTCTGGCGCCTTGAGGCAGCAACGCAATCACTGCACCCCTAAATTTATCACCGCTTTGTCTGAAATCAATTTTGTTCGTCAGCTAGTTTATCCCTGATGCAATAAAGTGCAATATTCTGCCTTGTTTGTTGATGGTAAGCAAACGTGTGGTGTGTAAACAATGTTTTATTTTTAATTGGAGTGAACTCTTAAATGCTTTCCATTGGGCAATTGTCTGTGGTTTTAATTGTTAAACGAATTACCATTGTATGTGAAAATCTATTAATTTCTTTATATTTTACATTTTAGTCTGATCCCACTGATAAAGCCATATTCTCAAAAGTAATGATCATTGCCAGTAAGTACTTACAATTGCATGTCTTTGCAAGCCTGTTGTTTATAATATTGTGCTCTTAATTGGATGTAATGAATATAATGATCTTTAAGAAGCAACAAGGATGAACAATATAATTATTATATCAGGAGGTCTGATCAAAACAATATTTTGTTGTCAGAAAACTTACCTGATCCAGGAAAAGCCCAGGACTTCATGAAGAAATTTGATCAATTTTTAGAAGAAGATGAACGAATCAGGTCTCAACTGGATGTGCTTGTTAGTCCAAACTGTTCCTGCAAGCTGGCAGAAGGATGTGTGGTAATAGCAGAAATCATTAAATACACAAGTGCATTGAACATTTCTAACAATACACTTTCTTCGTTTAAATATTTTTTCTTCTTCTTTGTGGACAGCGTGAAATAACCCGAAAATTAAGTAACCCCAAACAACCGACAAACCCATTTTTGGAAATGGTGAAGTTTCTCCTGGAGAGGATAGCACCTGTGCATATAGACACCGAATCCATTAGGTATTATTTTAATATAATAGGGAAAAGTCTATAATTTATTTTGGTATTGGAACTGCTTTTCATTATTACAATTCCTGAACATATGCTACTGGTTAAAACAGGGTCCACGCAGCTGGCTACAACACCAATCCAGGACCATTTTTACCAATAGGTTATGATACAAGTTTTAACTAACTTTTTATCACAAAATATGATAAATGTGTTAAATGATAAGAATATACGGCGCTGAAATGGAATAATTGAACCATGTAATGTAGAAATATGACGCTCTCGGCAGCCCCATTATGCTCTCAGCGGCACGGCCTTCCCCAACACTACGTGGACTCCTCGCTCTCGGCGGTGCAGATTCCTCCTCTCATTCCGACTTTGCCTTCTGCCACCACACGTGCATCCCGGGCTTTTCACTGGCCTTGATGTGCTCAATGCTTTGGCTTGGTTTGGCCAAGCCAGTAAACATCAAAATTAAGAGTCTTCTCAGCCACTTCTATTCCAAACAAAGCAAACCTATCGTAGCACAGAAACAGATTTTTTTTCTGTCCTAGCAACATCCTTGTAAATCTCTGCACAATCTCTAACTCAATCATTTTTTGTAGAAGTTGTGACCAAAATTTAACATATTGCTCAAACTGTAATATAACTGTTGTACACAGTGCCCTGTGTAATATAACTCTTGTATACGGCATAACTGCCCAGATCTTGTACTCTCTGCCTCACTGAAGGAAAACCTTTTTAACAGTCTTGTAAACTTCAGCCCCAAGCTCCTTCTGTTTCTTAACCTCGCTGACTACCTTAACACTTATTGTGTGTTCTGTAGCCATTTTGCAGTTCCTCAAATATACTACTTCATGCTATTCTAGCTTGAATTCCATTTGGTACTTTTCTGTACAATTGACCAATTTAATTTTTCGCGCATTAAAACGTTTTTAAAAATGAGGCATAAATGCAAGAGCAGGGTGGTTGACCACACTGCCTAATTTAGTGCCGGGCGTCTTTTTTTTGCCTCTTTTATGCCCTGTCTATCAGCAAAGAGCAATGTACTGAAGTCAGTGAAAAGTGACCTTGGATCTATCAGTAAATGCCGAGGAAAGCCATGCTGGTTTAAATCGAAGGTAGACACAAAATGCTGGAGTAACTCAGAGGGACAGACAGCTTCTCTGGAGAGAAGGGATGGGTGATGTTTCGGGTCGAGACCCTTCTTCACTGATGCTTCGGTTCCCAAAACATCACCCATCCTTTTTCTCCAGTGATGCTGCCTGACCCGCAGAGTTATTCCAACACTTTGTGTCTATCTTTGATATAAGCCAGAATCTGCAGTTCATTGTTTCTCTGCATTGTATTTTTGGAAATATCTTTCACAAGCTCTTCTATCCAGGAGTTAAGTAATTCAAGGGTTAAGTAATTCTATTTCATGGGTTAAGTAATTCCAAGATTCACTGACGTAAGCGGTGATTATCTTGATATTGTTCCTCTTTTAACTTTCCAAAATAGTGGGTTTTTGATTGCAGTTCAACCTTGACATGACATCCACATTACAATCTGCAGGTAGTAGGCCTTGAATATATAAATAACACTCTGGTCTATAAAGTAACTTTAGGGAGAAAGCAGGCTACCTTAATTTTGAGCAAAATATTAAAGCTGAAATGTCATCTGTCCCTCCACAGAGGCTGCCTGACCCACTGGTTTCAGTGTCTGCAGTCTCTTTTGTCTCCATGCAATCTATTTCTTGTCTGTTCAATAACTTGCAATTAGTGGGAATGGGTGGTCGATTGTCAACGTGGACTTTGTGGGCCGAAGGGCCTGTAACCATGTTTATCTTTCAATCAATCTAAAACATTACCTTCAAGGAGAAGAGTAAGATGATCTTTGACTGCTTTCGAGCCTCGAGCAGTCTTCTCAACATTTGAGATGAACAGACTTTAAGGTATATTCTCCCAAATAAACCCTGTCTCATTTATATTAAACGCATGTGTGTGAGTGAGTAGAAAGGAACTGCAGATGCTGGTTTATACCGAAGATGGACACAAAACGCTGGAGTAACTTAGCAGGTCAGGCTGCATCTCGGGAAAAAAGAATAGATGACGTTTGGGGTTGGAACCCTTCTTCAGTTTCGACCCAAAGCGTCATGTATTATTTTTCTCCAGAGATGTTACCTGACCCACTAAGTCACAGCATTTTGTGTCTGTCTGTTTTAGGGGTAAGTCTGATCATCTGGTTCATTTGGGGATAGTTGTCTACTGCCACAGTATTTACACCTGAAATATTCAAACCCATCATGACTAGAATTGAGCATATTGTATTTTCAGAATTCCATCGGTCTCCTTGCCTTCTCAAGTCTTGCCATAATACTCTCTTTTTTCTTGGATCGTCAAAATTGGAGCTATAAACCTTTGATAATGATCTTCTAACCACATGCTTAAGCTCGTTTCAATTTTTCCATTGTAACATCACTCTTTCTTGTAACACATCATACACTTCCAGATATAACATTTAGGATAGAAGTAGAAACAAGGAACTGCAGATGCTGGTTTCCAAAAAAGTCTTGAGTAACTCAGCGGGTCAGGCAGCATCTAGAGAACATGGATTGGTGACGCTTTGGGATACTAAGTATTTTGGATACCAAGTTTTATTTTTCTAGTTTTGCTAAAGCTTGTACACTCTGCAAGATTTAATGAATGACCAATGTCACCAAGACTTCATTGTTACCCCTTTTAATTATATTTGACTTTGCATTAATGGTTGTGGCTTGCCACGATTCATAGGGAGGTGCAATGTTTTAAGCTGCTAGAATGGTTAAAGCCATCTTGATGGATATATAAAGTACATTTTAATAAATTGCAATAACCATGATCATTCAGTGGTAGGGGGGGAAATGCCAAATCCATTATGAATGGACAGTGTTATAGCAAAAAATATATCTTTGAAAATTGTGATATGTATAGCCCATAGAGTCAATTCATAATCCAAATGATGAATTACTATAGATATTGACCTGCCACTTGCCCATTTATGTATAGTGGGTATTATGCTGAAATGTGCAGTGAGGATGTATCGACGGTCTTGATTTGTTTTTTTTTAAAGTCCTATTAAATGAGTTGGTTTGTTTCTGGTTTTTAACAGCGCATTAATCAGACAAATTAATAAATCTATTGACGGTACAGCAGATGATGAAGAGGAGGGCGTGCAAACTGATGAAGCAATTCGAGCAGGCCTTGAATTGCTTAAGGTAAATGTCTGAGGCACTGGAACTTGAATTTATTCATCGTTTAACACAGTAGTAATATCCTGAATAATATTTCGGCAATTTAGTGATTTCTTTTAAGAATCTCTATAACTCCGTAAAATGAATCCTTCAGAAAAATAGGAACTCGATTCAATGTCATTAAGGCATTTGAGTGGGATGTCACACTACACCATAGAATATTGTTACCTATATTATGCTTTGAATCTTCATAATTGGTTGTAAAGTGTTTCCGAATGTCAATATATTGTGATGAGCATTATAATTGGTTACTTATCCTGCAATGTCTTTCTTCTGGAATTATAGCAGTATTTTTGCAGTGCATTTGAGTGTGTTGATTACTCTTGTACCTGGTAAAGCCCCAGCTTTGACATTTATCCACTATAACCATAATCAAGTGTATTGAAATGCAGTGGAAATTCTCCCCTGTCAGTGTTCTGCCAGACCTACAATCAAATTTGCAGTTTTCCCCATTTTTCTATTTATTTATTTCCTGGTGGGGATAAAAAGTGAAATCAGCTGTTCAGAAAGCTATGTCTTGCATACCATTTCTCTAAAAGAAAACAACCTGATTTTATTAGTTGTCTGGAGAAATCTTAATTGAAAATCCAGATATTTATAGAGGAAGGTGACAATTTAAAAAATATATTTAACAAGAAACACGGATATTTTTAATGAATTTTATGCGTGGAATTTCCCTACAAGTCTTTAAACATGCACAAACAATTCATTCTTCTGTGGATCTGATTATAAAGAATACCTTAAATTAACTGCTGTAATTGTAAGTCTGATGGATTTATGATGCAATTGCATTTATTTTTGTTTCATTCTGATAAAAAATGTGCTGGGAAAGTTTTAACACATTTCCTGAACACCATACCACTGTATTCCATAAAGATCGAGAGAGATTTTCAGCTTGCTGCCTGGTGTAAATCTGGCATTAATAGCATAAACGAAACAGGGAAATGAAGCCATGTGTTTCCTTGACCTTTAGCTGCCATGAATGATCTGATTTTGGCCTCTGTTCTACTTTCTTGCTTGTTCCTCAAACCATTTGGCAATGTATGCAAAATCTGACCTCCTTAGCTTTGAATATCTCTGCCTTAAATATTTTCCATGATCCAACTTCATTGGATCTCTGGGATAGACAATTCACAAGCTTCTGGCTACCAGCATAATCAAGGATCAGTCTCACCCTGGCCACTCCCCCTTCTCCCCTCTCCCATCAGGCAAGAGGTACAGAAGTTTAAAAACATACCTCCAGATTCAGGGACAGTTTCCTCCCAGCTGTTATCAGCAACTGAACCATCCTCTCACCAACTAGAGAGCAGTCCTGACCTCCCATCTACCTCATTGGAGACCTTCAAACTATCTTTAAGTGGACTTTACTGAACTTTATCTTACACTAAACATTATACTCTTTATCCTGTATCTGTACACTACGGACAGCTTGATTGCAATCATGTATAGTCTTTTCGCAGACTGGATAGCATACAAAACAAAAAAAGCTTTTCTCTGTACCTATATATTTAGGCATGGTATGTATTATCTGATCATTTGGATAGCATGCAAAACAAAACCTTTCACCGTACCTGGATGCACGTGACAATAATAAACATAAATAGTCACAGGCAGAAAGTGCAAACTAATCTGACAATTCCCAAGATTACTGGATCTGCATGCTGTCACATTTACCCTACAGTTCCATTCAAAATATTAAGAACATGCAAACCAGTTTTACAATATGGAGTATTGCATAAGATGCACATACGATCACAACATTTAAGAAGCAATTAGATGGGTACATAGATAGGATAGGTTTAGAGGGATATTGGCCAAATGTAGGCAGGTTGGACAAGTGTAGATGGGCCATGTTGATCAGTGAAGCAAATTGGGCCAAAGGACTTGTTTGCATGTTGTGTGACTCTTGACTCCATATTTCAATTTATAAATGTATGCTTTAATTAAATTATTAAAAGGATTTCAAAATTACCGTTTATTTTAGAACGCCTTTTCCATGAAATAATTTTCTTTGTTCCAGGTGTTATCATTTACTCATTCAATCTCTTTTCACTCTGCGGAAACGTTTGAATCCCTCCTCCAGTGTTTGAAAATGGATGACGAGAAGGTGGCAGAAGCAGGTTTACAGATCTTCCGAAATACTGGGCAGAAAATTGAAGATGACTTTCCTCACATCAGATCGTATGTTTCATTGCCATTGCTCGATGTAGAACAGTGACATATAAGTATGGAAAGATCTGCAGTTGCTGGTTTAAATCGATGGTAGACTCAAAATGCTAGAGTAACTCAGCGGGACAGGCAGCATCTCTGGAGAGAAGGAATGGGTGACGTTTTGGGTCGAGACTCTTCTTCAGACTGATCGGTGACATATGTGATTCTTTCAGAATCAGTATGAGGACAATATTTTTTCTGTATTGCAAGATTCAAGTGTTTTATGGAGATTCATATCAAAATAGCTATTCAAGCCAATTAGTTTTCAGAAATTTGAACAAATGAAATGCTTTGTGCTCTGAATTGCAGATTAGCTTTCTTTTGATTTCTAGATGTTTTATCTTAATATTCAATGGATGCATCTTTCACTAAGTTTACTGCAGTATGTTTTTGTATGCTGGAATGTTGTTGTAGAAAACAAAAGTGAGTGGAGAGGATGTATTGTGATTTGCTAGTAATTTTTTGTAATCAATTGAAGATGAGCTTTTATTGCTAACTAGATAGTTGAAAGTCTGCGATGCAAAACTGGCAAATTAAACATTCTTCCTTTACATCAAGAATTGGCTTATGAATTCCATGTCAAATTCACCAGAAAATAAACTGTTGTTGATTGGAGATGGGGCGGGTAAGAAAGTCAAATATCAAGAATGTCCATAAAATTTAAAAATCTGTGTTGGTGCATCCCAGCCCTACTGCATTCAACATTCATAAGACAACTGAATAAGAGTCAAAAGCAATTATCAAAAAATTGAAATAAAATCTGTTCAGTTGCAAAATGGTGAATGTGTCACTGGATGGAAGCAAAATGCTGGAGTAACAGGGTTTGGTAGCATCTTTGGAGAAAATGGGCAGATGACATTTTGGGTCAGGACCCGACTTAAGACTGATTGTAGTCAGAAGAGTGTGGCAAAAAATTGAGGTTTAAAAAAAAAAAAGCAGGACAAATCCGGGCCAGCAACAGATGACCTCGGACAAGGTTCCCTGATAGACAAATTGTTGGATGGAGACAGTTGTGAGCTCAAGAAGGATTGATCATTACGAACTCTGGAGCTGGCAAACAGACTTTTAGTGGAGACGGGGAGGGAGGTGTTTGTAGAAGTTACCTAAAATTGTGAGCTACCCAAGTGAAATATGAGATGCTGTTTGCGTATGCCCTCGCTCTGGCAATGGAGGAGGCCCAGGACAGGGGTGTCAGTGTGGGAATGGGAAGTGGAATGTGTCACTAGATTCAGTATTGCTTGCTCTGTGATAAAAGAACTTTCAAATTAATTTCTTACTGCAGAATTAATGTTTGGCCTGTAAAGTCTTGCACGCATGTGAAATAAGGTAGACAAATCTATTGACAGCAGAGGGTGCTATTCCATGATTGGGGTTCTTGGAGATATTCAGGTCAGTGCCAAAGGGAATTTGGCACTGGTGTCAACCTTATGCATCAGATGCAAAATCAATTCAATTTTCCCTGATTTTGTGAAGCCACAATTTGTCAACATTATGCTTTCTTCTTTCCTAGTGCTTTGCTACCAGTGTTGCAGCAAAAGGCCAAGAAAGGCACCGCTCGACAGGCCAAGCATGCTATTCATTGCATTCATGCAATATTCTCCAGCAAAGAGACACAATTTGCACAAATATTTGAGGTAAAACATCCACCATTTAAACTGCACTTCAATTATAGTAGTAATCATCTTAATTGAATTTAAACAGTCCCTTTGGTCCAGATGTAGTAATCTACCTTGATGAGCTTCTAAAAGATCCTATGTAAAATCCAAAATGGAGCAGAAATGTTTTTTTTATAAACCAAATCAATATGATCAACTGTATTTCTCTAGTTGATTAATCTCCTAACACCATTGGCGACAGTTCCTCCAGTAGTTAGAGCTAACGTGCTCTGACTCGTTCCTAATCAAACCTTTGTTAGACAAGTAGAATTTTCTAATCCTTCTTAATTTGGCCAAAAGGACTGGGAAGGCAATGTTTTGTATCTGCAAAATAATCCTATCCATTTGCCTACTTGGGAAGATGTATATGGTACTCCTGAGTTTATCTTATTTATTGTAGTACAGGTAGTTCTATCAGAATCTGCAAATAATTGTTTTTAAAAGTGCATTTCCATTTGTTTTTTGATACAATACTCATTCTAACTGGGGTAATTTAATTGATTAACAAAAGGACTCAACTATTTTTTACTGCTGAGAGAACGTCTTTCAATCCCTTGTTACTCTTTCCAGAAATGTAATATTTAGAAAGTGAATTTTTCCAGTGAAGGATACATAATCTTGCTGAATTGTTTAAGTGATCTGTACTGTTAAAATATCTTTATAGATTCCTTTACAGTTTTCATTGTTCTTTACAATAATTGTGCTTTCGGAGTGTGGATCTGGGGAAATCATAATCTGTAGTTTTCAGGAACTAGAACTAAATCAATTACCAATTGTGCACACACAATCTCCTGTGAAGCATTTCCTGACAGTATCACTGGACAGTGTCTGTAGACGGCAGAATCACATCTGTGGTGTTTGCAGAAAAAGACATTGTAAACTGATCGCTTGTGTTTTTTTTATTTTAGCCTTTACACAAGAATTTGGATCCGAGCAACCCAGAGCAGCTCATTACGCCTTTGATTTCAATTGGGCATATAGCTACGCTGGCTCCAGAACAGTTTTCTGCACCTTTGAAGTCCCTGGTGGCTGGTTTTGTTGTGAAAGATTTGTTAATGAGTGACCGGGTAAGTACAGATGTAGTAGTGTGCTGTTTCTATTGATTTAACTAGTCGTACCTGCCACCAATTTCAAACCAGGAAGGTGAAATATTTCACTAATTGCACGAAACCAGGTATCACTAAAGCAAATGTCAGTGGTTGACGTAAATGCCAAACCACTGTGGATGCTCTTGTTCTTTGTGCCAGGATTCCAACATCTGCATTCCTTTGTGCCTCCAGCAGTCTTACTTTGTACTACTTCCTAGTCTTTTTAGATTGGGAGCTCTTTGTTTGGAGGGCATTAAGCCTTTGCTGATTTCCATTTGGTCAGTGTTTTACAATTCTGGCATATCACACTTCCTTTCTCAATACTGGACAATATTAAGAAAGCATAAGCAGAGAGTTTTCCTGAAAGGAAAAGCTAAAGAAATCCTGATGGAATCCTCTACTTTCCTCAATTCTTGTTCGTCATTGTACTGGAGTAGTCATTCTAGTGTTGCGCACACCTTTTTGGTACTTTATTTGGCACAGTGGCGCAGCAGTAGAGTTGCTGCCTTATAGTGCCAGAGACTCTGGTGCAATCATGACTATGGGTGCTATCTATATGGAGGTTTTACAATCTCTTTGTGACCACATGGGTTTTCTCCGGATGCTCCGGTTTTCTCACACATTCCAAAGATGTGCAGGTTTGTAGGTTAATTAGCTTCTGAAAATTGTCTTTGGAGTGTAGGATAGAACTAATGTATGGGTGATCGCTGGTCGGTGTGGGCCGGAGGGCCTGTTTCCATGCTGTATCCATCGGTCAGGCAGCATGCATGGAGGGAATGCACATCCTGCATTTTGAGGTGTCCTTTTTTCAGACTGATAAAGGATCCTGACCAAAATGTTGTCTGTCTACCCTCCAAAGATGGTGTCTAACCCACTGAGTTTCACCAGCACTTTGATTATTGTTTAAAAGATACGCTGCCACTCACTTCACATGGTGGAAAAAGTCTGTTCTTAAATTTACTTTTTAAAAGGTGGAAGATTTGGGCTTTCATGATGGTGCTTTATTGAAAATAGTATAGGTTTTTAATCAAACATAGTTTGCAAAGTGCCAGAGAATTGGTATGACAGCAGAAGGGCGGCACAGTGGCGCGGCAGTGTTGCAGCACCAGAGACCTGGGTTCGATCCTAACTACGTGTGCTGTAAGTATGGAGTTTGTACGTTCTCCCAGTGGTCGTGCGGGTTTTCTCCGGGTACTCTGGTTTCCTCCCACACGCTAAAGAAGTACAGGTTTGTAGATTAATTGGCTACAGTAAAATTGTAAATTATCCCTAGTGTGTAGGATAGAGCTAGGATAGCAGGATGATCATATTGAATGGCGGTGCTGGCTCAAAGGGCCGAATGGCCTACTCCTGCACCTGTTTTCTATGTTTCTAGTCTACGGGGTGATCACTGGTTGGCACGGACTTGGTGGGTTTGTTTCTGCACTGTATCTCTGAACTAAAGTCTTGAAAATTAAAAAAAAATGTGATTCTTGAAATCCGAAATAAAACAGAAAATGTGAGGAGCACTTGGTAGGTCATGCAACATCTGTCCAAAGAGAAGTAGATTAATGTATCAGGTCGATGGGACTTGCTATTTTCTGTAAGGAGGAACGGCAGATGTTACTTTACATCAAAGATAGATACAAAATGCTGGAGTAACTCAGCAGGTCAGGCAGCATCTCTGGAGAAAAGGAATAGGTGTAGGGTCTGGGCCCGAAACGTCACTTATTCCTTTTCTCTAGAGATTTTGCCTGACCCGCTGAGTTACTCCAGTATTTTGTGTCTATCTTCATATTTTCTGTTTTTAGATACATCTTTTATTTTTTATTTTTATTTTTTTATTTTGAAATCTTTTTATTTGAATTTCACATCAATTTGCATACATACAATGATAACAGACAGTGACACTCAAGGCATAATTGTGCAACAGTATGTAAGCGGCCCTCAAAGCCCTTACACTTACCCACCTTCAACCCACCCGAATCAGGTCGAAACCAAACGGGGACAAACAACACTCACATACGTACACATCCACACAAATACGTAGAGATAAACAAAACAAAATGTACTGGGGGAAAAAAAAAAAGGAAAAAAAGTCACTAATAACAGTAAATAAGTAGGTAATTAAATAAATAAGTGTGGGGAGGGGGGGCTAAGGGGGGAGCAGCTGCAGTAAAGTAGGACAGTGATGGAAAGCACTCAGTCCTCTTCCGAATTCGGGGACAAGTTAAGAGAGTTAACAAGTTCCAGGAAAGGGTTCCATGTGTCTAGGAATGTCTTGGTAGAGCCTTTGAGAGAGAACCTAAGTTTTTCAAGCTTTAAATTGTAGAGCACCTCCTTGATCCAGCGGGCGTGTATCGGGGGACAGGTGAGCCTCCAGTTAAGCAAGATCAGTCTCCGGGCTAACAAGGTTGTAAAAGCCAGGACCCGCTTCAACGCAACAGAGAGGTTGGTGTTGGGAGGAGTACCCAAAATGGCTGACAGTGGGTTTGGAGGAATAGTCTTGCCATAGGCTCTGCTTATCACGTCGAAAGCACTCCTCCAAAAGGCTGCTAGCTTAGGGCAAGACCAGAACATATGGCTATGGTTGGCAGGGGATTGATTACATCTGTTGCAGGTGTCCCTAACAGCGGGGTAAATTCTAGATAATCTTGCATTTGTGTAGTGGACTTTGTGAAGGACTTTGCATTGGATTAGGCCATGACGGGCACATATGGAGGAAGAATGGATCAAATCCAAGGCAGAGTCCCATTGCTGGTCTGTTAGTTTCGTATTCAGCTCGCCCTCCCACGCAGCTTTTAATGAGGTTTCAATATAACCGACCCTAACAAGTTATACAAAACAGAGATGCATTTCTTCCGGTTGGGGTCTAGCGCTAGGATGGTATCGGTCAGGGTTTCAGGGGGGCGATTTGGGAAATGGGGGAATGTCTTCTTCACAAAATCCCTAATCTGGAAAAAACGAAAAAGGTGGGAGTTTAGGAGGCTGTAGTTGGACGAGAGCTCCGCAAAGGACGAGAAAATGCCATCCTTGTATAGGTTTTTGATACTACTGATACCGTTACCGTGCCAAGTTTTGAATGCGGGGTCTGTACTTGAAGGTTTAAAGATGTGATTTTTAAGCAGTGGGGTCAAGATGGAAGGGCCTTGTAAACCGAAGTTTTTCCTGAGTTGGCTCCATATCTTGAGCGAAAGGGACGCAATTGGGCCTGCACCCACAGATGTTATAGGAAGGGGGAGTTGGGAGCATAGGACAGACCGCAACGGGAGACGTGAACTCGCCTTTTCCATGTGTACCCAGGCCGGTAGGTGGTCGCAATCGTCATTCATCCAATACAGGAGTAAAGATTTAGTGATAAGTATAGGGACGTGCTGAAAAAGATACAGGAATTTGGGTAGGACGACCATCTTGACCAGATTTATCCGGCCTGCGAGGGACAGCGGTAAAACTGACCAGCGGTCAAAATCTCTTTCAGCTTTCTCAACCAGAGGCAGAAAGTTTGTGCGGAACATATCAGATATAGGTGTTGTAATAAAAACGCCGAGGTAGCGAAATCCGTCCTCCGCCCATTTGAATGAGGTTAAAGAGCGAGGGAGCTGCTTAACCAATGAGTTAATCGGTAATAGCTCACTTTTTTGGTAGTTAAGTTTATAACCAGAATACGCACCGAACCGTTCCAAAATATTCGTAATCACAGGGAGAGAGCTGACTGGATTCGAGATGTACAGGAGCAGGTCATCCGCATACAATGAGACTTTACGAGTTGTGTTGAACCGTGTAATACCTTTAAAGCCCTTCTCTAAGCGTAACCAAACCGCCAAGGGTTCTATCGTGACAGCAAACAGGAGTGGTGATAACGGGCAACTCTGCCTGGTACCTCTCCGAAGGGGGAAGTGGGGGCGACAGTGTGCCGTTTGTTTGTACTGAGGCCACCGGGAACGAGTATAACAGACTGACCCAAAGAATATCTTGTTGGTGTACTTTTGCTAAAGTTGTATGGTGTTCAGAATTTTTGCTGAATAGCACAGAGAACCCTCAAACTATACAGCTGTCACCTTGAAGGAAAATAGTGTTTTTTAGTTACCCGCTCAAGTTTGTATCACGACCTAAAAGGTGATGTAGCCCATGTTCATAAGGAATTCATTAGACTGGAATGGGAATCAAAGCAAGGCTTTAAAAAAAGAGATCTGACGATAGCCGTTAATGAACCTGAAACTAAAGTTTCCACAAAATCCCAACCATTCGAAGCATTTGAAAAGCTTGAAACGTCTTTTTTCTATGGTTACCAAATCACAGGTAACAGCAGGACAGATACAAAATGCTGGAGTAACTCAGTGGCTCAGGCAGCATCCTGACCGGCTGTGTTACTCCAGTGTTTTATGGCTTTCCTTGGTAAACCAGCATCCACAGTTCCTTGTTTCTACAGGTAACAGCAAGCCATTAAGGCGAGGTGCTGCAATTCTAGGGGAAGATTTAATGTGTGTTAATGTGCAAGCCAGTGATTCTCCACACAAGGAACCATTTTTCCTAACATTTGTTGATTAGAGATTCATTTTTAATTGGTTTGCACAGAGGAAGATCAAGACGTGGTGCAAAATCTGTTTAAAGGAATATACAAATTAGATGCTGTGGCACTGGCACACTAGAAAGGGAAATGTGCACATTAACAAGTGTTTTTGTTTCGGCTGCCTCCGATTGCTTGGGTTCTTTCTGATTGGCATTATCAATGCTTGCAGTTATACAGACTCCTTCACAGCGAATGCCTTGGGACCATGTGGGTTTCCTCCGGGTGTTCCGGTTTCCTCCTGCATTCCAGGGACGTGCAAGTTGCTAGGTTAATTTACCTCTGTAAACTGACCCTGGTGTATAGGTGGGCAGTGCAACCTAAAATTGATGGGAACGTTAAATGTGAAACATTTAAAGCATAATTTCTTTGAGTCTGAAGAAAGGTCGTAAAAGCCGAAAAGCCATTTGTTCATTCCCTCCACAGATGCTGCCTGACCCACAGCACGTTATGTTTTGCCTGAAATTCCAGTATATGTAGTTTCTCGTGTCTTCATTTCAGAGATGTCCTTCAAACTTTTCATACACTAAATAGGTCCATTGATGGTTTATTTTGGGGTTTAGGTTTATTATTGTCACGTGTACTAGGGTACAAAATGAAGAGCAAAAGAAAAGGTGCTGATTACAGAATATAGTTCTCAGCCTTGCAGTGCACCAGTTCCATAGACAGTCATAGAGTCAGAGAAGTGATACAGTGTGGAAACAGGCCCTTCGGCCCAAGTTGCCCACACCGGCCAACATATCCCAGCTACACAAGTCCCACCTGCCTGCTCCTGGTCCGTATCCCTCCAAACTTGTCCTATCCATGCACCTGTCCAACTGCTTCTTAAATCATCGGAGTCCCAGCCTCAACGACCTCATCTGGCAGCTTGTTCCATACATCCACCACCCTAGGTGTGAAAAAGTTACCCCTCGGATTCCTACTAAATCTTTTCCCCTTCACCTTGAACCTATGTCCTCTGGAGCACGATTTCCCTACTCTGGGCAAGAGACTCTGTGCATCTACCCGATCTATTCCTCTCATGATTTTGTACACCTTTATAAGATCACCCCTCATCCTCCTGCGCTCCATGGAAAAGAGACCCATTCTACTCAACCTCTCCTTACACTCACACCCTCTAGTCCTGGCAACATCCTCGTAAATCTTTTCTGAACCCTTTCAAGGTTGACAATATCTTTCCTATAACATGGTACCCAAAACTGAACACAAGATTCTAAATGCGGTCTCACCAACGTCTTATACAACTGCAACATAACCTCCCAACTTCTATACTCAATACTCCGACTGATGAAGGCCAATGTGCCAAAAGCCTTTTTGACCACCTTATCTACCTGCAACTCGACCTTCAAGGAACCATGCACCTGCACTTCTAGATCCTTCTGATCTACAACACTCCCCTGAGGCCTACTAATTACTGTGTAGGTCCTGCCCTTGTTAGACGTCCCAAAATGTAACACCTCACACTTTTCTGTATTAAATTCCATCAACAATTCCTCTGTCCCCCTGGCCAGATCCTGCTGCAATCTTTCACAACCTTCTTCACTATCTGCAAAACCACTCACTTTTGTATCATCAGCAAACTTGCTAATCTTGCCTTGTATGCTCTCATCCAAATCATTGATGTAGATGATCGATGACCCAGCACCAAACCCTGAGGTACACCACTAGTTACAGGCCTCCAGTCTGAGAAGCAACCTTCCATCACCCTCTGCTTCCTTCCATGGAGCCAATTTGCTATCCATTCAGCTATCTCTCTTTGGACCCTATGCGATCTAACCTTACAGAGCAGCCTACCATGCGGAACCTTGTCGAATGCCTTACTGAAGTCCATGTGCACAACATCTACAGCTCTGCCCTCATCACCACATGCAATTTTTTTAATATTACAAATCATCAAATTGTGGGTCTTTGTCCCAAACATTATGGAGGGCACTGCCTATGTGTTCAATATTCACAATGAGGTAGAGGTGAATTGGACTACCCTAGCTTATGGTTCAGAAGCCTGATAACAGAGGGAAGGACTGTATATTCTTGAGAATATCTAAAATGCTCTATTATTTTAAATGATTTGGTGCTTGATTATGAGTCATAATATTTTGTCTTTAGTTTCCAGGAAAGAAAACAACAAAGCTTTGGGTGCCCGATGACGAAGTAGGTCCAGAGACACTGACGAAAGTAAGTGCCCTTGAGTTGAGTGTTTTTATTTTATTGAGTTAAGTATATTTTGCATTGCTCAGGACTGGGTATTTGAGAAATGGATTCAACGTGATAAGGAACAAACAGAACCTATTGGAATGTGAACTCTTGTTCCTTTCATTGTGGGGACTCTTCTGTTTTGTTCAGATTCTTCTGTTTTGTTTTATTTCTAATTTCTGGCGGTGAATTGCTATTGCAATCTATTTCATTTGAGTGAATCAACAACAGAGGACGTGATTTTAATTTTAAAATCACAATCCACTATCTTGCCAATTCTCCATTTGCCAACTGAATTTCACCGCATCAAATTAGTTAGCATGTTATACTGAAAGCAAAAAAGCAGGTTAAAGTGCAGGTCTGGAACTCATTCCTGAGCAAATCTTGAGATATTGAAGACTTGTATTGATATTTGCATGGGACGGATGTAGAGTAATTGGTAACTCTCTTAATCTGGTTTAACTGGGTGAATGTCCTTTGAGCAGATTTCCCAATGTGAAAGCAGGGGAGTTGGTCTGCAGTCAGGGAGTAACCAATGAATGTCTTGTTAGCAACTTCCAGAATTTGTATTTGTGCATGGAACAAACATTAGAACCAATATCACAATTGAGGAATGTGAAAGCTTGTTCCTAAAATTCTGGATTACTCTTCTTTTTGTAAGTCAGTATATTTGTTCTTTTCTGTATTCTAATTTCTGGCGGTGAATTGCTATTGCAATCTATTTCATTTGAGTGAATCAACAACAGAGGACGTGATTTTAATTTTAAAATCACAATCCACTATCTTGCCAATTCTCCATTTGCCAACTGAATTTCACCGCATCAAATTAGTTAGCATGTTATACTGAAAGCAAAAAAGCAGGTTAAAGTGCAGGTCTGGAACTCATTCCTGAGCAAATCTTGAGATATTGAAGACTTGTATTGATATTTGCATGGGACGGATGTAGAGTAATTGGTAACTCTCTTAATCTGGTTTAACTGGGTGAATGTCCTTTGAGCAGATTTCCCAATGTGAAAGCAGGGGAGTTGGTCTGCAGTCAGGGAGTAACCAATGAATGTCTTGTTAGCAACTTCCAGAATTTGTATTTGTGCATGCCCTGTGTGAAAATCCTGAACTTGCTGAACTGTGCAAGGAAATCCACGCGGATTTGTGCAAAATGAAGCTCATTCTGTCTGTTTCAATCATGATTTGCCTTGTCGTTTGAGAGATGATTTATAGTTCCAATCTCAAATTGAGGAAATGGAAATTTGAAAGGGGAAAATAATTAGTTAAGTGCAGTTTTGAGTTCAAAATGTTCTCCGAATAGGCAAGCTGTCTCAGAATATTTGAAAAAAACAAAAACATTTTATTGTGTTGCTGAGTTTGGATTGCAAAATACAGATCCAGATAAGGGTGAATAGTCAGTCTTGTTCCACTTTCTAAGAAACTAATTTAGTTGGAATGGCTGGTGTGAGAAATCAAATTAATTGCACTCGTACAATAAAGAGTGTACTCTGAGGATAGATTTGAGATATAACAGAAAAAGTATGATTGGAAAAAATTAAATGGTTAATAGGCGCCCAGGTCAGCTCGCCTATCCCGGGACTGGCTGTAGCGCCCAGGTCGGCTCGCCTGCTCCGGGACTGGCTGTAGCGCCCAGGTCAGCTCACCTACCCCGGGACTGGCTAACACGCAGGTCCGTCGGTCGTTGTGGAGCTTCCCGAAGTTGACATGAAGGAATTAAGTTAGCGACTTGGTCCATACGAAAGGTAAACAAGAGACGGTGTGTGGCCAAATTGAAGATTGGCTCAATTTCTTAGTTTTGATGATCAATTTATGCCCCAAAAATGTCTTTTTATTGACTTTAAAAAGTTGGAAAAGATATCATAATCATAATGTTTTTGATATATTATATTTGAATATAAAAAAAACAATGGACACCAAGCACAACGACCGTTACAGGATCTTTGCTGGGCGGAATACTGTTACTGTATTTTTCTCCTGGTATTGAAGATATTTCCCTAGATCATTATAAAAACGTATATGTATGAGGGGCCATATCAGGGCTCAAAATTCACGGTTGCCCGGGTGCCCCAGACCACTCAAAACGCCGCCGGGCAACCTAAACACCGAGTAATTTTGCCAGGCTTGGCAACTAGATACTGGTTTGTACTGAAGACAGACACAAAAAGCTCCGCGAGTCAGGCAGTATCTCTGGAGAAAAGGAACGCGACGTTTTGTGTCGGCGGTGACGGCTCTATTGCGTGGGAAAGGTACTAGCTGCGGGGTGAGGAAGGGTCGCAGCGAATGACGGGCGCTGAACTGCGAGCGACAGCGGCTCATCTCCTCCTCCCGCACCCCTACCCGCCCTGATAAGGAACGCTGCTTGCAAACCCGCTCTTTCAATACAAACACTCCCGCACGCCGAGGCCGGGAGGAGGGAGGGAGAGAGGGGGAGGCCTCGGCGTGCGGGAGGGTTTGTATTGAAAGCGGTTTTCGCCGTTAGCGGGATTGCTGTCGCGGCCGCTGCTGCCGCTGTTCGGGACCCATCATTCGCTCCCACACTTCTGAAGCAGCAGCACCATAGATCCTATAGCTATAGGATCTTTGAGCTGCATCGCTCTGCCCCGCACCTTGCTGTTGGCTGGCGGAGGAGGGAGGTGGTGGCGAGGAAATCCCAACGGCAGCGGGGCGATGTTGTCCGAGGAGCGCTGACCCTCCTTCCTCCCCACCTCGCCCCCCTTCTCTCTCTCTCTTGTACGCCCCCTCCACCCCCCCCCCTCCTTAGCCTGGGACCCCTCTTCTCCATCCCGCACTGATCCCCATTCCCGCCTCTATTCAGTCCTCACTGACATCCCCTGTGCTCCCCTCCCCATCTCCCCCCACCTCCCAATCTGTTCATCCTGCGCTGTCACCCTATCCACCTTGCATTGATTCTCCTGCCACCTCCCCCCCCCCCCCCCCATCCATCCTACACTGGTCCCCCAATTCATCCTGTACTTACCCCTTTCCCATCCATCCTGCACTTCTCCTCCATCCATCCTGTACTGATCCCCCATCCATCCTGTACTAATCCATGCATTCATCCCGTACTGACCCACCCTCCATTGACCCTGCACCTTCCCCTCATTCATCCTGTAGTGATCCCTCATTCATCCTGCACAGACCCTCCGATACACACTGTACTGACCCCCCCCCCTGTAGTGCCCCCCCCCCCCATTCATCCTGCGCTGATCTCTCCCCTCACCCCCCCCCCCCCCCATCCATCCTGTACTGATCCTCCCATTCAAGAAGAATGGGGGGAACAGTCTGAAGAAGGGTCTTGACCTGAAACGTTGCCTATTTCCTTCACTCCATAGATGCTGCCTCACCCACTGAGTTTCTCCAGCACTTTTGTCTACCCCCATCCATCCCGTACTGAACCCCCCGGTTCAACACCACTGACATCGCCCGTGCTCTCCCCTCACAATTTTACCTACTCCAACCAACACGCACTAATTCACCTTCCTCAATCCATCCATTCTGCACCGACTGCCTTCTAATCCCCCCCCCCCGCCATCTACCCACCCCGCACTGATTCACACACACCCCCCTCCCTGACCCTATTGTCCTGGAAATCTCTTCTGAGCGAACATTGACTATGTTTGTTAACGGAATGCAATCAAATGTGTTTTCCCAATGTTATTATTCGTTTTAATCCATAAAGATGGATTCATATTATTGTGAACACGGGAAACATTAAAACCGCAGTGTTCGATTGTCACTGCTACCGTCGACACGTTATTACAGAATTCATTTTAACAGCAAATCAATGCTCTTAATATGGAGTATCAGTACTGTTATTTAATGAGCAACATTCACAACTATATGACACAGGTTGATCATGCGCTGAATAATCCAACCACATTTTTGTTTGGAAGTGGAAAGAACTAATAGAGATTGCATTAATTGCAATGTGTAAAAAGAGTTCAGATACTGTCTTATAATTTTGCTGCATGTCATTGTGGTATATATCATGTATTGATTGGTGAATGTTTAGTTTGTGACTTTTTTTGAAGCAGAAATAATATGTGAATGCTTCATTGAGTATAATTCCGACTTGTAACTACGCACTTCATCCGAGCACATTATCGCACGCGTCATGCAAGCCATCTTAAATGACCACCTAAACTGTCATTTGGCAACCTAAAAAGCGGCCAAGGTTGCCCGGCTGGCAACAGGGGAAAAAAGTTAAGCGAGAGCCCTGCATATGAAGTGTATTTATGAATTAAATATTCATGACTAAATGTGGCAGAGTTTTTAATGTCACGTTTTTGGTGTCCAAATTGGTAGTAAAACAATGAAAATTTGTCTGTCATGAAACATGTTTTTGACTTTCGGTCTTGAAGTTATCTAATTTATATCTGTTATTCATAAGGTTTCACGTGATGGGTAGATTTTTGTTAAAAACAGTGTATTGGTGTAAAAAACTCAATGCAATGCACTGAGCGATGTCGACTGGAATATGTTCCAAGCAAGTTCCAGTGACGTCAGTGAGTTCGCGGAAGCAGTCACGGACTTCATCGCAACAATAACCGATAACATTGTCCCCACGGTAAGGGTAAGCACCTTTCCGAATCAAAAATCCTGGGTGGACAGGTCCGTTCGTGTTGCCTTGAATGCTCGCACCGCTGCCTACAACTCGGGCCTGGCATCAGGAAACATGGACGTCTTCAAGGTAGAGTCCTACCGACTGCGAAGGGCAGTGAAGGACGCAAAAAGGAGGTACAGGGACAAGATGGAGTCACAGATGGAGCAGCAGGACACCAGAAGCCTGTGGCAGGGGCTACGGACTGTAACCAACTACCGGAGCACCCCACCCTCATCCGCAAGTGCCGGCATCTTCCTAGCTGATGACCTGAACACCTTTTACGCTCGTTTTGAGATGGGCAACACCACCCCAGGTCTGCCGACTATCGACAATACCGCCAGCGGGCTGGCTACCGAAGCTGAAGGGAGGAATGTGCACACATTCTCGCTGTCCGAGCACGACGTGAGGAGGGCTCTGACACGGGTGAACACGAGGAAAGCTGCAGGCCCCGATGGCATCTCGGGGCGAGTACTCAAGTCCTGTGCTACGCAGCTAGCTCCGGTGCTCACTACAATATTCAACCTCTCCCTGGACAAGTCCGTAGTCCCTGCCTGCTTCAAAAAATCCATCATTGTACCGGTACCAGAAAATGCCTCCCCAGCCTGTCTGAATGACTATCGTCCGGTGGCCCTTACCTCGGTAGTCATGAAATGCTTTGAGAGGCTGGTGAAGAAACACATCTGCGCCTTCCTCCCTCGCAACATGGACCCATTGCAGTTTGCATACCGTCCGAACAGATCCACGGACGATGCGGTCTCCCAGGTTTTGCACACCGCTCTCTCTCATCTTGACAGCCAGAAGGGGGGCTACGTGAGGATGCTGTTCATAGACTTCAGTTCAGCCTTCAACACGATAGTCCCCACCAGACTGGCCGGGAAGCTACTGGAATTAGGGCTCAACACCCCCCTGTGTGCCTGGGCCCTGGACTTTCCCACCGCCAGGCCCCAGGTAGTCAAGATGGGAGGGAATACATCAAAGTCCTTCACCCTGAGCACAGGATCGCCCCAGGGTTGCGTCCTCATCCCCCTATTGTACTCCCTGTACACACATGACTGTGTGGTTAGGTTCAGCTCCAACTCAATAATTAAGTTTGCTGATGACACTGGTGGTGGGCCTGATCTCAGACAACGATGAGAAGGCCTACCGGGAGGAGGTGGCTGATCTAGCACTCTGGTGTCAGGACAACAGCCTCCTCTTGAACATCAAAAAAACTAAGGAGCTGATCGTGGACTTTAGGAGGGCACATCATCCGAGGACGTACACTCCATTGAGGATAAATGGGGATACTGTGGGTTGGGTGAGCTGTTTTAAATATCTGGGAGTCCACATCTCTGAGGATATGACATGGACATCGCACGCCGCAGCACTCGTGAGTAAGGCAAGGCAGCGCCTTTACCACCTCAGGCAATTGAGGAAATTCAGAGTGTCTCCGAGGATCCTCGAGTGCTTCTACTCAGCGGCTGTGGAAAGCATCTTGTCCGGAAATATTACCATCTGGTTTGGGAATTGCTCTGCCCAGGACAAGAAGGCTCTGCAGAGAGTAGTGCGTTCGGCCGAACGCACTATGGGAACTTCACTCGCCCCCCTGCAGGAACTATACAACAGGAGGTGCAACTCCAGAGCCAATAAAATCATGGGAGACCCCTTCCACCCCTGCAACGGACTGTTCCAGCTGCTACGGTCAGGCAAACGCCTCCGTTGCCATGCGGTGAGAACGGAGAGGTTGAGAAGGAGTTTCTTCCCAGAGGCCATTCGGACTGTAAACTCCCATCTCACCAGGGACTAACTTTACTGAACGTTTTTCCTACCAATATTTAATATGTAAAAGAATATGTGTGTGTTTATGATTGTGTTTATAGTTTGTTTGGTTGTTTGTTTGTTTGTCTTTTTGCACAAAGTCCGCGAGCATTGCCACTTTCATTTCACTGCACATCTCGTATGTGTATGTGACGAATAAACTTGACTTGACTTGACTTGAAAAACTGAATAATAATCTTGTTCCTCAAAATCTCTCCAGTATTGTAAAAAGACACATATTCTTTGCATGCAGTGACTGCTTGAAGTCTGCGATTCATGGACATCACCAGTTGCTGGATGTCTTCTCTTGTGGTGCTCAGCCAGGCTTGTAATGCAGCCATCGTTAGCTCACGCTTGTTTTGGCGGCTAAAAGGCTTGCTCAATTGGGTTCAGGTCGGGTGATTGACTTGGCCAGTCAAGGATTGACCATTTTTTAGCTTTGAAAAACTCCTTTGTTGCTTTAGCAGTGTGTTTGGGATCATTGTCTTGCTGTAGAATGAACCGCCGGCCATTGAGTTTTGAGGCATTTGCTTGAACTTGAGCAGTTAGGAGGTGTCTATACACTTCAGAATTCATTATGCTACTATCATCAGCAGTTCTATCATCAATGAAGATAAGTGAGCCAGTACCTTCAGCAGCCATACATGCCCAGCCCATAACACCCCACCACCGTGTTTCACAGATGAGGTGGTATGCTTTGGATCTTGGGCAGTTCTTTCTCTCCTCCATACTTTGCTCTTGCCATCACTCTGATACGTTAATTCTCGTCTCATCTGTCCACAAGACCTTTTTCCAGAACTGTGGTTGCTCTTTTAAGTACATCTTGGCAAACTAACCTGGCCATCCTATTTTTGCAGCTAACCAGTGGTTTGCATCTTGCAGTGTAGCCTCTGTATTTCTGCAGATAGTGATCATTGACAAATCCACACCTGACTCTGAAGAGTGTTCCTGATCTGTGGGACAGGTGTTTGGGGATTTTTCTTTATTATAGAGAAAATTCTTCTGTCATCAGTTGTGGAGGTCTTCCTAGGCCTGCCAGTCGCTTTGCGATTAGTAAGCTCACCAGTGCTCACTTTCT
Source organism: Amblyraja radiata (assembly GCF_010909765.2). Taxonomy (NCBI): domain Eukaryota; kingdom Metazoa; phylum Chordata; class Chondrichthyes; order Rajiformes; family Rajidae; genus Amblyraja; species Amblyraja radiata. The sequence goes on from NC_045961.1 coordinate 54,531,701, forward strand.
TCTTAATGGTGTTCCAAACAGTTGATTTGGGTCAGTCTAAGGTTTGGCTGATGTCTCTAACAGTTTGATTCTTGTTTCTCAATCTCATAATTACTTCTTTGAATTTCATCGGACCAACGTTGGTCCTCATGTTGATAAACAGCAATAATAGTTTCCAAAGGTGGAAAGACTGAAGGAAAAACTAGGTGCTGAGAGCTCTCTTATACCTGCATATGATTAAGAAGACAATTAAACACACCTGAGCAATTACAAACATCCATGAACTGAAATGGGGGGGGGAACTATGTATGAACACTGCTGTAATTTCTACATGGCAAAACCAAAATATATAAAAGTGGCCTTTAATAAAATCTGACAATGTGCACTTTAACCACATGTGATTTTCTTCTATTACAAATCTCAAATTGTGGAGTACAGAGGCAAATAAATAAATAATGTGTCTTTGTCCCAAACATTATGGAGGGCACTGTAGTCCGACTGTGATCTCATTAAATGGCAAACAAGCTAACGGAGCTGAATGTCCTTAGAACTGGTATATACTTGGAAACAAGAATAAATTGACCGAGAAATGTCCATGCAAATTTGTCGATGGAAGAGATATTATTCAGTTTAGATGCATTTGAATCCCCAGTGAGATGATTTGACAAGTCATTGTTAGCCCTTCAGATGTTTATTTGTAATTGAAATTTCTACTCTGGTCAAGAATGCATCTGATCAAATGTGATTTAAATTGTTAAACATTTAAGCATCTCTTCAATTAAATCTGTCCACAATTGTCATAATTGATTTTTTGGTGTTTATATGTTACTGGCATGGCAAGGTTCAAAGGTTCATTTATTGTCACATACACCAATTGGTGTAGTGAAATTCAAGTTGCCATTGCAGCACGTTAAAAAGAATACAAACATAATAATAAAGAAATTTAAACATAAAAACATCCCCCCACAATGGTTCCCACTGTGAGGGAAGGCGCAAAGTCCACTCCCCATCCCCATGTCCACCCATAGTCGGGCCTATGAGGCCTCCGCAGTCGCTGCTACAGGGGCCGATGTTACAGGCCCTTCTCGCCGGGTGATGGTTTCCCCCTTCCCCCCCCACCCCCCACATAAAAAAGACTAAAACCTCCAACACAAAACACTAACTCACTAAAAATAAAAAAAGAGAGGTGAAAAAACGGACAGCTGCAGGCTGGGCAGCCATACCCATATAGGACGGCGCCCCCTTACAGGCCATCATTTAACACACATTCTTAATCCTCTAAGAGGGTGGACCTGCTTTGTACTACTTCAGATTGCACTACAATCTTTGCACTATTCTGCTGTTTTACACTTGGCATTGCAATGTTGCAGTTATCACTATCATGTATGCTGTTTACCCTGGGCTTCCTACAAACAAGGAATATCTTTGTACCTGGTGAACATGACAATAAACTGGTGGTGAGTGGCCACCTTGAACTGCTGTGGTAGCTCTCGCAAATATACTCCCGCAGGGAATGGGAAGGAGATGCAGTACTTACACCCAGCGACAGCGATTGTATTTCCAAATCAGGATAATGTGCAACTTGGAGTGCCTGCATTTAGTGGTGTTGCTTTGCCATTGTTGTTCTATTCTAGGTTACATTAATGTTATATTTGTGATAGATTATCTATGAATTACCTATGATTATCCTACAGCAGTTAAGGAAATAAAATATTTGCAAATAGGTTCAATTGCCAATAGGTCTTTCACTTCTTTAATTTAACTAATTACCTCTCAGATAATTAAGGTGAGTGGTGGCAGTGTATAATTCCATATAATTAATAACTACAGGAATTGGTGGTTCATTTGTACGTTGTAATATTCATTGTAATTTATATTACAAAAACATTGAGTTAATTTATTTATAAAAGTGTTTCAATGTTTTTTTACAGATACAGGCCATGAAGATGATGGTACGGTGGTTGATGGGAATGAGGACCAACGCAAATAAATCAGGAACCTCTACCTTGAGATTGCTAACTGCAATATTACATAGTGATGGTGACCTGACAGAGCAGGGGAAAATTAGGTGTGTAATAACCAGTTGAGACAGTGCATGTGCTTTTCGGGTAGGTTTTGTGTTTGCTTTACCAACTTGCAGGATCAGTAGGATTTTTGAAATCTAATTAAGATTTTGCATTACAATACATTAGTTTTACATTACAATCGTTATTAAATGCTTGGTTTTCCATTTTGTGCATTGTTTAATTTGGAAAGATAAATCAAATTCTGATAACAATTTCACCCAATTGACATGAATCAAGAAATAGGGTGTCTGAATCAAGCATAGAATTACATTAGACAGTGGGCTGGGTAACAATCATACATAACTTAGCTCATTTTGGTGATAAAGTGCCGACAAATTAATGAACTGAACTAATATATATTTCTGAGATTAGGTGATTTGGCTGTGGGATCAGCAAGATAAATATTGCTGCCTGGTTAGAGGAAAGAGATTTTTAAAATATTTTTATTAGAAGCAAACATATTATAAACATTTCATGTATATCAGTCGTACATTATTAATATTATCAATTGCGGATTCGTTCTGCTTCTAGTATTTTTTTAAGATAGAGGAAGAGAAAGAGGGAAAAAACCCCACAAATGTCAAGATAAAAAAAAGAATGGAATGATTTACTATTAATACATCTTTGGAGATAGGTTCGTGGATTATAAAGTATAACTTTTCATCTAATCCTGAGTTCAAGCTTCAGTTAGGTTCCCGTGCTGAACCGATCTACCCCTTCAAATAGTCAATGAATGGAGACCATATTCTAACAAGGAAGGAGATTTCAATACATGCCAATAGTATAAATTATTTTGGTTCTGTCTCGGCATTAAACACACACAGTTCTCGTGCAATCTTGCTTAGAGACAGTAACGTGTTTAAAGATATATCCCAGGGATTTGTTTTAGCTTTGGTCTTTAACCAAAACTATTTTTCTTTGATGTGAGGTTTTTGCTTTATTTGCACTCTGGAAAGGGCTCAAAAATCATTTTTGAAGGGCTGCAAGGTTTCCTTGATCTTTTTTTAATCACCTGCAAACCCTGTGCATTTGTTACAGCTTGCAGGCGTATCTATAAAAATGAGTTTTGCTACAATTGTCAATTAGTTTCACTATATCATTGTCGGCCTTGAGGAATGTTTAAAACATGTTGAGGTTTCTTTTTCAATCAATAAATTCAGAATTGAATTGTGTGTTTAATGCAACGCAAATAAAGGAACCTAATTTAACTGTACAATTGTAATTTAGTTTTAAATAATATTTTAAAAGTTCAGATGCTTACCGTTCCGTATTCATAATAATGTCTTCCTTTGGTGCTTTAATGAAACCTCCGTGAGAAATCATAAACTGCCTTTAAATTTTGTTTAAACGTTAATTGAAAACAGAATGAGATTGAAGGAAACTGATGTCTTTTGTGCAGACATAATATTAAAATGTTTTATTTAGAACGTTCTTTAGAGAAATACGGTGCAATTAATAAATAGGTTATTTAAAGCAGAGTTAAACACCAGTATGGTTTTTACCCAAATCATAAATTTACAGTGCAAATTATCACCCAATTAATGTCTGTTTTCCTGCTTTCCCCTGCACAGCAAACCTGATATGTCACGTCTGCGGCTGGCAGCTGGTTGTGCTGTTTTGAAGCTAGCACAGGAGCCATGTTACTATGAAATTATCACCCTGGAACAGTTTCAGTTATGTGCACTGGTAATGAATGTAAGTGATTTTTATCTCTCTTTAAATGTAATTTCTATTTTTGGCAGCTGTCTGGGTACATTTATTGCTTTGGATTTCCAGATATAAATACTATGTCTGTTAATATTCTCTCAGTGGTGAGCGGGAGATCCTTAATTTTGCTTTGAAAATATATTGCAAAATAAAGCTGATCTTGAAAAATCACAATATTTTTGACCTGCTTCTATCATTGTACTTTCTGTCCCACAATAAACCAACTTTATTTGACAATAGTGAATAACTTTGGTTTACAGACTCTAAAGATCTATTTGCAACCTCATAATATTTCTTTAGAGAAATTTATTTAGATATTCCTGTCACAAAACACATTTTACATCGCAATAGGATTTTATCAACTGTACCAAATTGTCGTTTATTCTTTCAAGGAAAACTAGAGAGTATAGGTTTAAGGTGGGGGGGGGGGGGGATTTAAAAGAAACCTCCACTGATTATAATTCCATTTCAAATTCATTGGTTGTACACTAGGTCAGATGCTAACGTGTAATGATAGCATAGTGGTGTAACTAGTAGAGCCATTGTTTCATGCCAGAGACCCAAGTTCAATCCTGACCGATGTGTCAACATGGAGTTTGCATATTTACCATGTGACTTAATGGGTTTCCTCTGGGTGTTCTGGATTAAGCCCCCGCAAACCAACAATGTGCTGGTTTGTAACTAAAAGGCTACTAAATTCCCCTTAGTGGTAAGTGAGTGATAGAATTTCAAAGGAGTTGGTGAGAATGCAATGATAAAAAAATAGGATTAATGTAACATTAGTGTAAATGGGTGTTAAGTGGTTGGTGGGCTGAATAGCCTGTTTCTGAGCTGTATCCCTCGGACTCTGTCTTAATATTAATATTAAGACCATTGTCATCCATATCCATATAACTATTATGTCAGATCTTGTATGTGGATTTGTGTGTGTGAGAGTGTTTATTTGTTTGTGTGTGATCACATCTTCTTGAAAAAACGACGCGCTAAGGGTAAACTTTTTACATATTCCGGTAGAGATTTTTCCACTGGAGTCCAAAATCGCCTTATCTGAAAAAATTATGTATTATTTCTCGAGTTATGAATCAAAATGTTCACAAATCTGAAAAAACGTTGAAAGAAAACCGGCTGGCTTTCGCTGATGACGTCACAATGGATCTGGGTGCTGATCTCCGCTTCTCTCTTCTCGGCCTCTCTCCTCTCCCCCCTCCCTCTCCCCCCCCCCCCCCCCCCCCCCCCCCCACCCCCTCTCTCCCCCCCCCTCTCCCTCCTCCCTCTCTGCCCCTCTCTGTGTCTGCCCCTCTCTCTCAGTCTCTGCCCCCTTTCTCTCTGCCCCCTCTCTCTACCTCCCCCTCCCTCTCTAGACGCGCCTGCGAGTTGGGGGCTATGCGTGAGTGGATAGGGCGAGCAAATTAATAATATTAATATAATATCAAGGGGGCGGTTAGTGTGTGTGTGGGGAGGGGGGGGTTAGTGTGTGTGTGACGCCGCAGGCCGCCACCCACCTCCCCCCCGCAACTGCGGGTTGAGGGGACGGGACCCACTTGGTCTAGTTTCACTTAAAATCCAGTCCTTTTGCCCCTGTTCAGAGTTAGCTAGTTCATCAGTATGGTCCTGGCCTGGTAGTGCAAGTGGAAGCTGAACTGATTGTGAGCGAGTGGTCCTTCGTAGCTCAATGTTTCACTTGCATCACTTATCATAGAATCAATCAATGCATTAATCAATCAGCCCATTGTCAATGTCAATCATCATTGCTCATCTATACTAATCCCATTTACCAGCACAGTCCACAGCCTTTTCAAATGGGTGAGAGTAAGCTGAATGGATTTGACTTGTCAGTTTTCTTAGAGGGATATGATGTGGAAATTTTCCAGCTGTCCTGAAATTGTTTAGCTGGTTGAGAACCACTTCTGGAGCACGTCTTCATTATCACTCCTGGGACATGACTGTGTAGCAAGACACTGTCCCAACGTTATCTCTAAATCACTGACAACACTGCAGTCGTTGGACAAATAACGGGTATTAACAAGTAAGAGATGAATAATCTGGTTGAGTGGTGCCAGATCAACAATCTTGCTCTCAGTGCTAGCAAGACGAAGGAGTTGATGACTTCAGGAAGGGAAAACTGAGCGATCGTGCAGCTGTCATCATTGTTGGGACAGCTGGAAAGAGTCAGCAGTTTCAAGATCATGTGTGTGCACATCTCTAATGATCTTTCTTGGGCCCTGGGATATTGGTAGAAATTCCAGGGCATTATATTTAATTCTTCCTTCCACCTCTTGATGATAAATGTATCGTCTAGTGTACACCTAGTGTACAAAATATATGTTTATACATTGAATAATCTTCTAATCAACTAAGCATGTTTTTAGAAGAATTTGAATTTGGAATGGATAGCTGACTTTAATCAATCTAGACTGTTTGAAAGCTAGAAACAAAGAACTGCAGATGCTGGTCAATATACAAAAGGTCAAAAGTGCTGAAGTAACTTAGCGGGTCATGCAGCATCTCTGGAGAACATTTCGTTTTGAGACCCTTCTTCAGAGCTGCTTGTTTGAAAGCTAAGTTGTGCTGTGTTTGTGCTAAAAGAAATGTTCTTCAGTTACTAATTGCTCCAGAATATTTTCTCAGTTTGCTTTCAAGCACTTGAAATTTTTTGGAATAAAGGATGCTTTTTCATTGCATTAAAGCAAAAAGCATCACTATATTTAAAATTATTATCCCATTGTACTTGTTGCCATGGTAACTTAAGAACCTCTGAGTTAGGTCATTGGTCAAGTCACACAATAGGGTTGAGCACATTATCAAAACCAGCACCAGTGCAGTTTAAAAAGGAGTGCTACATTGTTGGAGGTTGAGTTTGAGGTCAGATATTCAATTAAAATTCTGGCTTTCCTTTTAGGTAGATGTAGGCAAAAATACATACTTGCAGTACTTGAAGGCACCAAGGTCTCTCCATCATGTGTCTCACAGTGAATGTAGGAGAAATGAACCTAATCACCAAACTCGCTGCTTTTAGCTTTTTATGTTGGAAAAGAGATGCATGTCTACTTTGTTTAAGAAGGAACTGCAGATGCTGGAAAATCGAAGATAAACAAAAATGCTGGAGAAACTCAGCGGGTGCAGCAGCATCTATGGAGCGAAGGAAATAGGCAATGTTTCGGGCTGAAACCCTTCTTCAGACGAGTTTCGGCCCGAAACGTTGCCTATTTCCTTCGCTCCATAAATGCTACCACACCCACTGAGTTTCTCCAGCATTTTTGTCTACCTGCAAGTCTACTTTCACCAATAATCTGCTGCCTGAAATATTTTTGTAGCTGTATAACAATTCCATGACTGTATTTATAGCATGGATACAATTTTGTCCTTTGAATCGTACCAGGTCACAGTAGAACGGTCCACTGTGGCCAGCCTCTTTCTCTTTAGCCCCAGAATTATATCATTTCAAGTGAATATACACTTTCCTTTTGAAAGCCCTGATTAATTCTTCAGCAGTCTTCCTGACAGAGAGGTCCTATTCATCTCCAGTATATTTTTATTTTAGTTTACCTTGTATTCCATTTTTAAACCATGTTCCTGGTCTTTGAATTATTTGCTGATTTCAGAAACAACTCTATTTACCCTATTTGACTTCATCTATTTATTGGATTTCAGCAGATTGAATTTGTAAAGGATTGGCTCTTTGAAGCACACAAGTAGTTGGATTAGTGGTGGATTAGTCAAGCTCTTGTGTGGCTTCTGCCGAGTATCATCTTTGCTTAGAGAAATCTGATTAGAGAGTGATCTAAATCTTGTTTGAGAGGCATTCACTTTCATTATTGTGATCTTATTTTCATTCATAAGCTGATCCAGTGCAATGTTGGCAATCATGCACTGAAATGTAGGTGTTTTTAGGTTTAAGTTTATTATTGTCATGTGAAAAGCTTTGTTTTGCATGCTATCCAAACAGATCAGATACATTGTACATAAATAAAATCAAGTCAAACTCAAGTACAATAGATAGTGTGTCACAATGGTGCAGCTGGTAGAGCTGCTGCCTCACAGTGCTAGAGACCCAGGTTCTGACCTTGGGTGCTATTTGTGTGGAGTTTTGCATGTTCTCCCTGTGACCTGCATGTGTTTCCTATTTTTGCTCCGGTTTGCTCCCGCATCCCAAAGATGTGCGAGTTTGTAGGTTAATTGTCCTTTGTAAAATAGGCCCAAGTGTGTAGGGAATAATTGGGAAAATGGGATAACATAGAACTATTGTGAACGGGTGATAAACAGTGGGCCAAAAGGCCTGTTTCCATGCTGTATTTCTCAACTAAACATACAGCAAAGGGGAAGATGCAGACTGCAGAATATAGTTCTCAACATTGTAGTGCATCAGTTCCAAACACAAAGTCCGATGTTCACAATGGGGTAGAGGTGCATCGGGCAGTACCCTAACTTGTGGAAGATCATTCCAAAACCTGATAACAGAGGAAGAAGCTGTTTCAAGCATCTGTAACTTCTGCCAGTCGGGAGCAGGAATGACCAGTGGTGGGACAAGTCTTTGATTATGTTTGCTGCTTTTCAGAGGCAGTGTGAAGTGTTGATAGTCATGTTAATAGGACAGAGGAAACGAAAAGGGCAGGTTGAGCTAGATGGGAAGGGGGTAAAGGTGAACAGTGATATGTGGGTCGGTCCACTTAAGCTACCAATGGTAGGCAAGGAAGGTGATAATGGGAATAATTAAGGGAGGAACAGGGCAGGTAAAACCAAATGGGGGAGGAGATCTGGTTGGGTGAAATGTGTAGTTATGGGCGGCTGGACAGGGAGGGGTATGGGGTATTCTGAGGAACGGAGTTGGATTTGAAGGAGATGGAGAGAGCAAGGTTACATGAAAATGGAAAATTCAATGGTCATACAATAGACAATAGGTGCAGGAATAGGCCATTCGGCCCTTTCAGCCAGCACCGCCATTCAATATGATCATGGCTGATCATCTACAATCAGTACCCCGTTCCTGCCTTCTCGCCATATCCCCTGACTCTGCTATCTTTAAGAGCTCTATCTAACTCTCTTGAAAGCATCCAGAGAATTGCCCTCCACTGCCTTCTGAGGCAGAGAATTCCACAACCCTCTTCGTTCTAAATGGCTTACCCCTTATTCTTAAACTGTGGCACTGGTTCTGGACTCCTCCGACATCGGGAACATGTTTCCTGCCTCTAGCATGTCCAAACCCTTAATAATCTTATATGTTTCAATAGGATTCTCTCTCATTCTTCTAAATTCCAGAGTATACAAGCCCAGCCGCTCCATTCTATCAACATATGACAGTCCTGTCAGCCCGGGAATTAACCTCGTGAACCTACGTTGCACTCTTTCAATAGCAAGAATGTCCTTCCTCAAATTTGGAGACCAAAACTGCACACAATACTCCAGGTGTGGTCTCACTAGGACCCTGTACAACTGCAGAAGGACCTCTTTGCTCCTATACTCAACTCCTCTTGTTATGAAGGCCAACATGCCATTCACTTTATGCTGCTGTATCTGCATGCTTATTATCAGTGACTGATGAACAAGGATCCCCAGATCTCGTTATACTTCCCCTTTTCCCAACTTGACACCATTCAGATAATAATCTGCCTTCCTGTTTTTGCCACCAAAGTGGATAACCTCACATTTATCTACATTAAACTGCATCTGCCCACTCACCCAACCTGTCCAAGTCACCCTGCATCCTCATAGCATCATCACGGTTCAGACTGCCACCCAGCTTTGTGTCACCTGTAAATTTGCTAATGTTACTTTTAATCCCGTCATCTAAATCATTCATGTATATTGTAAATAGCTGCGGTCCCAGTACTGAGCCTTGCGGTATCCCACTAGTCACTGCCTGCCATTCTGAAAGAGACCCGTTTTATCCCTACTCTTTGTTTCCTGTCTGCCAACCAATTTTCTATCCATGTCAGTACCCGGCCCCCATACCATGTGCTCTAATTTTGCAAACTAATCTCCTATGTGGGACCTTATCAAATGCTTCTGAAAGTCCAAGTACACTACATCCACTGGCTCTCCTTTGTCCATTTTCCTAGTAACATCCTCAAAAAATTCACGAAGATTAGTTAAGCATGATTTCCCTTTCGTAAATCCACGCTGACTCGGACCGATCCTGTTATTGCTATCCAAATGTGCCGCAATTTCAACTTTTATAATTGACTCCAGCATCTTCCCCACCACCTATGTCAAGTTAACTGGTCTATAATTCCCTTTTTTCTCTCCCCCGCCTTTCATAAAAAGTGGGATAACATTAGCTACTCTCCAATCCACAGGAACTGATCCTGAATCTATAGAATATTGGAAAATGATCACCAATGCGTCCACGATTTCTAGATGCACTTCCTTAATTACCCTGGGATGCAAACCATCAGGCCCTGGGGATTTATCAGCCTTCAGTTCCATCAGTCTACTCAACACCATTTCCTGCCTAATGTGAATTTCCTTCAGTTCCTCCGTCACCCTAGATCTTCTGGCCACTAGTGCATCAGGGAGATTGTTTGTGTCTTCCTTAGTGAAGACGGATCCAAAGTACTTGTTCAACTCATCGGCCATTTCCTTGTTCCCCATAATAAATTCACCTGTTTCAGTCTTTAAGGGTCCAACTTTGGTCTTAACTAATTTTTTCCTCTTCACATCCCTAAATAAGCTTTTACTATCCTCCTTTATATTCTTGGATAGTTTATCTTCGCACCTCATCTTTTCTCCCCGTATTGTCTTTTTGGTTATCTTCTATTGCTCCAAGATTCCCAATCCTCTTGCTTCCCGCTCATCTTTGCTATGTTATGCTTCTTCTCTTTTATTTTTATACTGTCCCTGACTTCCCTTGTCAGCCACGGTCGCCCTTTACTCCTCTTGGAATCTTTCTTCCTCTTTGGAATGAACTGATTCTGCACCTTCTGTATTATTCCCAGAAATACCTGCCCTTGTTGTTCCATTGACATCCCTTTCCACTCAACTTTGGCCAGATCCTCCCTCATGGCTCTTTTGTCCCCTTTGTTCAATTATAATACTGACACTTCTGATTTTCCCTTCTCCCTCTCAAATTGTAGATTAAAACATCATATTATGGTCACTACCTGCTAATGGCTCCTTTACCTCAAGTTCCCTTATCAAATCCGGTTCATTACACAACACTAAATCCAGAAGTGCCTTTTTCCTGGTAGGCTCCAGTACAAGCTGCTCTAAGAATCCATCACGGAGGCATACCACGGGTTATAGACTACTCTGATAGAATAATAGCATCTTGGTCGTACCTCGCCTCACTCAACCATCATCACCCACTTCATCCCCTCTCCTTCCACCCGCAGCATATACATTTCATCCACCAGATCTCCTCACTAACCTTGTTCCATCCTCAGTCTGAAGAAGGTTCCTGAGCTGAAACATCGCCTGTCCATTCCCTCCAACCCTTTCAAGCATGACATTATCTTTCCTATAACATGGTGCCCAGAACTGAACACAATATTCTAAATGCAGTCTCACCAAGGTCTTATACAACTGCAACATGACCTCCGAAATTCTATACTCTGACTGATGAAGACCGAAGTGCCAAAAGCCTTTTTGACCACCTTATCTACCTGTGACTCAACCTTCAAGGAACCATGCACCTGTATTTCTAGATCCCTCTGCTCTACAACACTGCCTAGAGGGCTACCATTTACTGTGTAGGTCCTGCCCTTGTTCGAGGACCCAAAATGCAATACCTCACACTTCTCTGTATTTAATTCCATTATCCATTCCTCCGCCCACCTGGCCAATCGATCCAAATCCTGCTGCAATCATTCACAACCATCTGCAAAACCACTCATTTTGTATCATCAGCAAACTTGCTAATGTTGCCCTGTATTTTCTCAATCATTGATGTCAGGGCTCTCGCTTAACTTTTTTTCCCTGTTGCCATCCGGGCAACCTTGGCAGATTTTTAGGTTGCCAAATGACAGTTTAGGTGGTCATTTAAGACGGCTTGCATGACGCGTGCTCGGACGAAGTGCGTAGTTACCCGTTTGAATTATGCTCAATTAAGCATTCACATATTAGTTCTGCTTCAAATAAAGTCACAAACTAACATATTCACCAATCAAGACATGATATATACCACAATGACATGCAGCAAATTATAATACGGTATCTCAACTCTTTTTACACATTACAATTAATGCAATTTGTATTATTTCTTTCCACTTCCAAACAAAAATGTGGTTGGATTATTCAGCGTATGATCAACCTGTGTCAATAAATCCTGGACCATGGTAACATATATGCTTAATCATGCACACTACAGATTGATGCAAGCATGTTTTCTGTGAAGGACCGAAAATTATCATGACATGGCCATAGCATGGGTCGTTATTGCTATTGGTACAGAAACACTCGCTTCCCACATAATTTATCCACAACAAAATATACAGGTTGCAAGGAATTTTCTAAAGGCATTTTATGATAATAGCTGTTAAAACTGACTATACCCATCTGACAGGTTAACCATTACACTAACTAACAAGAGATGGCCAAAGGACATGAATGCAGCAAATGTTCTTTTGGTAATATATTTAAAGGTGTCAAGACGCCATATTACCGGACATTCAGATTAGATGTATGTGTTGTAAACAGCAATGAAGATACCCAGTTTGTAAGCAACAATCTTAAAAAAAAATTGTTGATAAATGCTTTTTCCATCATTCCCACTTCAGAATTAACGTTAAAATTTCAACTAATATCTCCTGACCAAATTTGTGATGTATATAACCATATAACAATTACAGCACGGAAACAGGCCATCTCGGCCCTTCTAGTCCGTGCCGAACACTTATTCTCCCCTAGTCCCATCTACCTGCACTCAGACCATAACCCTCCATTCCTTTCCCGTCCATATAACTATCCAATTTATTTTTAAATGATAAAATCGAACCTGCCTCCACCACCTCCACTGGAAGCTCATTCCACACAGCTACCACTCTCTGAGTAAAGAAGTTCCCCCTCATGTTACCCCTAAACTTCTGTCCCTTAATTCTCAAGTCATGTCCTCTTGTTTGAATCTTCCCTACTCTCAGTGGGAAAAGCTTATCCACGTCAACTCTGTCTATCCCTCTCATCATTTTAAAGACCTCTATCAAGTCCCCCCTTAACCTTCTGCGCTCCAAAGAATAAAGACCTAACTTGTTCAACCTTTCTCTGTAACTTAGTTGCTGAAACCCAGGCAACATTCTAGTAAATCTCCTCTGTACTCTCTCTATTTTGTTGACATCCTTCCTATAATTAGGCAACCAAAATTGTACACCATACTCCAGAATTGGCCTCACCAATGCCTTGTACAATTTTAACATTACATCCCAACTTCTATACTCAATGCTCTGATTTATAAAGGCCAGCACACCAAAAGCTTTCTTTACCACCCTGTCTACATGTGACTACTTCTACATATGGCTGACTGTAGAAGTAAAACCTGGATAAATCCAACGTATAGTTGTGAATGTTACTCATTAAATAACTACAGTACTGATACTCCATAGTAAGAGCATTGATTTGCCATTAAAATAAATTCTGTAATAATGTGTCAACGGTAGCAGTGACAATCGAACACTGCGGTTTTAATGTTTCACGTGTTCACAATTTAATTAATCCATCTTTATGCATTAAAACAAATAATAACATTGGGAATTAAAACATATTTGATTGCAGTCCGTTATCAAACATAGTCAATGTTAACTCTGAAGACATTTCCAGTACAAGAGGGTCCGGAGGGGGGGGGGGAGGTGTATGAATCAGTGCAGGATGGATAGATGGTGGTTGGAGGGGGGGGGGGGGGGGGGAGGGGGGGCTTGAGAAGGCAATCGGTGCGGATTGGGTGGATTGAGGCAGGGGAATTAGTGCGTGTTGGTTGGAGTAGGTAAAATTGTGAGGGGAGAGTGCGGGGGGATGTCAGTGGGGTTGAATGGGGGGGATCTGTGCAGGATGGATGGGGGGAGCAGTGCAGGATGAAGGGGAGCAGTGCAGGATGGATGGGAAGAGGGGTCCGTACAGGATGAAAAGGGGGACCAGTGTAGGATTGATGGGGAGTGGCAGAAGAATCAAGGTGAGTTGGATAGGGAGATCAATGTAGGATGAATAGATGGGGGGGGGGGGGGGGGATAGATGAAGAGGGGAGCACAGGGGATGTCAGTGAGGACTGAATAGAGGCAGGAATGGGGATCAGTGCGGGATGGAGAGGAGGGGTCTTGGGATAAGGGGAGTGGAGGGGGTGTACAAGAGAGAGAGGAAGGGGCAGAGGAGGTGGGAAGGAAGGCCAGCGCTCCTCGGACAACACCTGTCAGGCACGGAAATAGCAATCAAAATATGGAGGGGACCGGGACAGAATATCCTGGCGGCCGCGCGCGCATGCGCACACTCACGCGAGGCTTCGGAAGCTTCTGTGAACGGTAATTTCAGCTCAATCCAGCGCTAAATGCAGCTCAACTGTCTGTCTCGCCTACAGCCCTGTCTCAATCTGGCGGGACAGGCAGAGTGAGCTGGGTTTAGCGCTGCTTCTCTGCGCTGGCTGTGGGCCTGGGGGCGCCGCGCCCGTCTGCCTCCCGACGCCTCTGGCCACCCCCGGGCGTGGGGGGGGGGGGGGGGGGGGGGCTCTCGGGTGGTGACGGGGATGGTCCAGTGGCGGTTCAGCAGCGATTGCAGCACCGGAGACTGGGATCGATCCTGGCTGCGGTGCAGGTCTGCCGAGAGTGTTTTGGCATGCTCCCTCCTCCAATCACCGCGCTCTATCCTCAGTCGTCACCCCCCCCCCCCCCCCCCCCCCACTTCCACCTCTGACCAACACTTCCCTCCTCCAAGGGTTTGTTTTGAAAGCGCCGTTGGCGGAGTGGCAGCAGCGGCCTTTATCAGGCCGGGAGGAGGAGGAGATGGAGCCGTCGTTGCTGCTGCTGTGCAGGCCCCGTCATTCGCTCCGACCCTCCGTCGCGCCACACTTAGCATCTTTCCCATAACTGTCGCCGACGCAAAACGTCACGTTCCTTTTCTCCAGAGATGCTGCCGGACCCGCGGAGTTACTCCAGTTTTTTGTGTCTATCTTCCGTATAAACCAAGTTGCCAAGCCGGGCAAAAGAACTCGCCGTTTAGGTTGCCCGGCGGCACTTTGAGTGGTCAGTGGCACCCGGGCAACCACTAATTTCGAGCCCTGTAGATGATAAACAGTAACGGGCCCAGCACTGAACCCTGAGACACACCACCAGTCACAGGCATCCAGTCCGAGAAGCAACCTTCCACCTGTGCTCTCTTGTGTTTACATCCAGGGTAGCTGGCTTTCCAATCAGGATATTGCATTATAAAATTATGAATTTTCTTGAACCTATGCTTACAGTTTATGCCAGTTGGAGATGTTTGATTCCTCAAAATATGAAAGGACAAGGAACTGATCACAATCTGAAATGAATTGATAAAGAATGTGGGAAATTGCACATGTTAGTTTAATCATTATAGAACCAAAGAACTCTAGATGCTGGTTAATACGCAAAAGACAGAAGTTCTATTCTTACACATTCACTTTCTCTTTCACTTTCTTTCTTTCTTGCTTTTTCTCTCTTATTCTTTTTCATCTTAGCTAAAAATCAAAGTTGAAGCTGTACAATAAATGTATCATGTCATATGCCGCGGTTTATACTTTTGTACACTGCTTCTAATAAAAAAATTTAAAAAAACGCAAAAGGCCACAAAGTGCTGGAGCAACTCTGCAGGTCAGGCAGCATCTTTGGAGAACACGGGGTTGGTGACTTTTTGAGTTCAGACTGAGGAAGGGTACATTTCATCCACCGCATCTCTTATAGACAATAGGTGCAGGAGTAAGCCATTCGACCCAGCTCATGGCTGAGCATCTACAATCGGTACCCCGTTCCTGCTTTCTCCCCATATCTCCTGACTCTGCTATCTGTAAGAGTCCTATCACGCTCTCTCTTGAAAGTATCCAGAGAAGCAGAGAATTCCACAGACTCATAACTCTTTGTGTGAAAAAGTGTTTCATCATCTCCGTTCTAAATGCCTTACCCATTATTGTTACTGTGGCCCCTGGTTCTGGACTCCCCCAACATCGAGAACATGTTTCCTGCCTCCAAACCCTTAATAATCTTATATGTTTCAATAAGATCCCCTCTCATCTAAATTCCAGAGTATACAAGCCCAGCCACTCCATTCTCTCAGCATATGACAGTCCTGCCATCCCGGGAATTAACCTTGTGAACCTACGCTGCACTCCCTCAATAGCAAGAAAGTCCTTCCTCAAATTAGAGGACCAAAACTGCACACAATACTCCAGGTGTGGTCGCACTAGGGCCGTGTACAACTGCAGAAGGACCTCTATGCCCGCATACTCAGCTCCTCTTGTTATGAAGGCCAACATGCCATTCGCTTTCTTCACTGCCTCCTGTACCTGCATGCTTACTTTCATTGACTGATGAGCAAGGACCACCAGATCCCATTGTACTTCCCCTTTTCCCAACTTAGAAACATAGAAAATAAGTGCAGGAGTAGGCCATTCGGCCCTTCGAGCCTGCACCGCCATTCAATATGTTCATGGCTGATCATCCAACTCAGTATCCTGTGCCTGCCTTCTCTCCATACCCCCTGATCCCTTTTGCCACAAGGGCCACATCTAACTCTCTCTTAAATATAGCCAATGAACTGGCCTCAACTACCTTCTGTGGCAGAGAATTCCACAGAAAATGTTTTTCTCATCTCGGTCCTAAAAGACTTTCCCCTTATCCTTAAACTGTGACCCCTTGTTCTGGACTTCCCCAACATCGGGAACTATCTTCCTGCATCTAGCCTGTCCAACCCCTTAAGAATTTTGTAGGTTTCAGTAAGATCCTGCCTGAATCTTCTAAATTCTAGCGAGTACAAGCCGAGTCTATCCAGTCTTTCTTCATATGAAAGTCCTGCCATCCCAGGAATCAATCTGGTGAACCTTCTCAGTACTCCCTCTATGGCAAGAATGTCTTTCCTCAGATTAGGAGACCAAAACTGTACACAATACTCCAGGCGTGGTCTCACCAAGGCCCTGTACAACTGCAGTAGAACCTCCCTGCTCCTATACTCAAATCCTTTTGCTATGAATGCTAACATACCATTCGCTTTCTTCACTGCCTGCTGCACCTGCATGCCTACTTTCAATGACTGGTGTACCATGACCCCCAGGTCTCGTTGCATCTCCCCTTTTCCTAATCGGCCACCATTCAGATAATAGTCTACTTTCCTGTTTTTGCCACCAAAGTGGATAACCTCACATTTATCCACATTATACTGCATCTGCCATGCATTTGCCCACCCACCCAGCCTTGCAGCCTCCTAGCATCCTCCTCACAGCTAACACTGCCCCCCAGCTTCGTGTCATCCGCAAACTTGGAGATGTTGCATTCAATTTCCTCGTCCAAATCATTAATATATATTGTAAATAGCTGGGGTCCCAGCACTGAGCTTTGTGGTACCCCACTAGTCACTGCCTGCCATTGTGAAAAGGACCCGTTTACTCCTACTCTTTGCGTCCTGTCTGCCAGCCAGTTCTCTATCCACATCAATACTGAACCCCCAATACCGTGCGCTTTAAGTTTGTATACTAATCTCTTATGTGGGACCTTGTCAAAAGCCTTCTGAAAGTCCAGATATAACACATCCACTGGTTCTCCCTTATCCACTCTACTAGTTACATCCTCAAAAAATTCTATAAGATTCGTCAGACATGATTTACCTTTCATAAATCCATGCTGACTTTGCCCAATGATTTCACCACTTTCCAAATGTGCTGCTATCCCATCTTTAATAACTGACTCTAGCAGTTTCCGCACTACCGATGTTAGACTAACTGGTCTGTAATTTCCCGTTTTCTCTCTCCCCTTTTTAAAAAGTGGGGTTACATTAGCTACCCTCCAATCCTCAGGAACTACTCCAGAATCTAAAGAGTTTTGAACAATTATCACTAATGCATCCACTATTTCTGGGGCTACTTCCTTAAGTACTCTGGGATGCAGCCTATCTGGCCCTGGGGATTTATCAGCCTTTAATCCATTCAATTTACCTAACACCACTTCCCGACTAACTTGGATTTCACTCAGTTCCTCCATCTCATTTGACAGAAAGCTGGGTGGCAGTGTGAACTGTGAGGAGGATGCTATGTGAATGCAGGGTGACTTGGACAGGTTGGGTGAGTGGACAGATGCATGGCAGATGCAAATTAATGTGGATAAATGTGAGGTTATCCACTTTGGTAGCAAAAACAGGAAGGTAGATTATTATGTAAATTGTGTTAAGGTTATGGTGTCAGAAGGCTTTCGACAAGGTCCCACATAAGAGATCTTAAAACAAGATCTTAAGCAAATTTAAAGCACACGGTATTGGGGGTTCGGTATTGATGTGGATAGTGAACTGGCTGGCAGACAGGAAGCAAAGAGTAATAATAATAAATAATGTCTTTATTTATATAGCACATTTTTAGTCAACTTGCATTGACCCCAAAGTGCTTCACACAATTACTTCCATACAGACAGGCAAAGGTGGGTGAAGTGTCTTGCCCAAGGACACACACAGGCAAAGGTGGGTGAAGTGTCTTGCCCAAGGACACAACGACAGTATGCACTCCAAGCGGGATTCGAACCAGCTACCTTCCGGTTGCCAGCCGAACACTTAGCCCATTGTGCCATCTGTCGTCCACCAGTAGGAGTAAACGGGTCCTTTTCAGAATGGCAGGCAGTGACTAGTGGGGTACCGCAAGGCTCAGTGCTGGGACCCCAGCTATTTACAATATATATTAATGATTTGGATGAGGGAATTGAATGCAACATCTCCAAGTTTGCGGATGACACGAAGCTGGGGGGCAGTGTTAGCTGTGAGGAGGATGCTAGGAGGCTGCAAGGTGACTTTGATAGGTTGGGTGAGTGGGCAAATGCTTAGTTAGATGTGGCCCTTGTGGCTAAAGGGATCAGGGGGTATGGAGAGAAGGCAGGCACAGGATACTGAGTTGGATGATCAGCCATGATCATATTGAATAGCGGTGCAGGCTCGAAGGGCCGAATGGCCTACTCCTGCACCTATTTTCTATGTTTCTATGACTCCAGCAGCTTCCCCACCTCGGCTTCCCCAGGCTAACTGGTCTATAATTCCGTTTACTCTCTCCCACCTTTCTTAAAAAGTGGGATAACATTAGCTACCCTCCAATCCATAGAATCTATAGAACATTGGAAAATGATCACCAATGCGTCTGCGATTTCTAGAGCCACTTCCTTAAATACCCTGGGATGCAGAACATCAGGTCTGGGGATTTATCAGCCTTCAGTCCCATCGGTCTACCCAACACCATTTCCTGTCTAATGTGGATTTATTTCTGTTCCTCTGTCACTCAGAACCTCTGGCCACTAGTACATCAGGAAGATTGTTTGTGTCTTCCTTAGTGAAGACAGATCCAAAGTACCTGTTCAACTCATCTGCCATTTCCTTGTTTCCCATAACAAACTCACCTTTTTCAGTCTTCAAGGGTCCATCTTTGGTCTTAACTAATTTTTTCCTCTTCACATTCCTAAAGAAGTTTTTACTATCCTCCTTTATATTCTTGGCTTGCTTACCTTCATACCTTATCTTTTCTCCCGCATTGCCCTTTTAGTTATCGTCTGTTGGTCTTTAAACATTACCCAATCCTCTTGCTTCCCGCTCATCTTTGCTACGTTGTACTTCAGTTTTATTTTTATACTGTCCCTGACGTCCCTTGTCAGCCATGGTCGCCCCTTACTCCCCTTGGAATCTTTCTTCCTCTTTGGAATGAACTGATCCTGCACCTTCTGTATTATTCCCAGAAATACCTGCCACTGTCATCCCTGCTATGGTATATTTCCATTCAACTTTGGCCAGCTCCTCCCTCATGGCTCCATAGTCCCCTTTGTTCAACTGTAACACTGACACCTCCGATTTACCTTTCTCCCTCTCAAATTGTAGATTAAAACTTACCATATTATGGTCACTACCTCCTAATGGCTCCTTGACCTCAATTTCCCTTATCAAATCCAGTTCATTACACAACACTAAATCCAGAATTGCCTTCTCCCTGGTAAGCTCCAATACAAGCTACTCTCAGAATCCATCTCGGAGGCACTCCACAAACTCCCTTTCTTGGGGTCCAGTATCAATCTGATTTTCCCAGTCTACCTGCATGTTGAAATCTCCCATAACAACCGTAGCATTACCTTTACGACATGCCAATTTTACCTCTTGATTCAATGTGCACCATATCCAGGCTACTGTTTGGGGGCCTGTAGATAAGTCCCATTAGGGTATTTTTACCCTTACAATTCCTTAGTTCTATCCATCCTGACTCCACATCTCCTGTTTCAATGTCACCCCTTGCAAGGGACTGAATTTCATTCCTCACCAACAGAGCTACCCACCCCCTCAGACCACCTGTCTGTCTTTTCGATAGGAGGTATACTCTTGAATATTCAGTTCCCAGCCCTGGCCCTCTTGTAGCCATGTCTCTGTAATTTCCACATCATCTTACTTCCCAATTTCTAACTGAGCCTCAAGCTCGTCCACTTTATTTCTTATACTTCGCACATTCATATACAACACTTTGACTTCGGCATTCACCTCCCTTCTCACACCGCTTACAATTGGCGCTGACCTTACTCTCTTATCGCTTCTTGAACTTCCCTTCCCTTTAATTTGTGAGTCTTTTGTAACTTTTCCTGTACTCACTTCCCCTTTAACTCCATCTTTATACTCCCAATTGGTCAATCCCTGCCCCCCCCCCCCCCACTATTTTGTTTAAACCTGCCCTTGTGTATCCCTAGCAAACCTGCCTGCCAGAACGTCGCTCCCCCTCCAGTTAAGGTGTATCCCATCCCTTCACCCATTTGATTCTATCTTCAACCTGAAGGAGGGTCTCGACCTGAAACGTCACCTAATTATGTTTTCCAGAGATGCTGCTTGACCCACTGAGTTACTCCAGCACTTTGTGTCCTTTTGTCAGGTTAAACATTGTTTCCAATTAATAAGATGGCTATTTTCTTTTGCCTTTCAGTAATATTTGCTTATTTACAGGATGAATGTTATCAAGTGAGGCAGATATTTGCACAGAAGCTCAACAAAGGACTTGCCAAACTACGACTACCACTCGAGTATATGGCAATTTTTTCACTGTGTGCAAAGGACCCAGCAAAAGAAAGAAGAGCACATGCCAGGCAATGCCTGGTGAAAAATATCAATATTAGGAGGGAATATCTCAAACAGCACGCAGCAGTGAGTGGTAGGTATTGCCAAGGTTTAAGAAATAAAATAACCTACTGCTGCAGCAGAAACTAATTGTCTTTGATTTTTCTTATTCTCAGAAGCATTCAGCATCTTTTTCTTTAAAACATAGAACAGTGCAGCACAGGAGCAGGCCACAATGTGCCGAACATAATGCCGTTAAACTACATAACATATTTCAATGCTGCCTTTGCTGATGTAATTAGGCAAATCCGTGTTGGTATTAAATAAAACGTTTGTCACTTAATGATGCCATGTAGTTGTAATAACTTTCTGGAATAAATGGGAATTCTAATCTTTTTACTTTTGCACAACTGCAGAAAAATTGTTATCATTGCTGCCCGAGTACGTTGTTCCATACATAATTCACCTTCTTGCACATGATCCAGATTATGTAAAGGTGCAGGATATTGAACAGCTGAAGGACATTAAAGAGTAAGTATGCTGTTTAATCTAAATGTAATAGAGCAGAATTTAGCTGCACAGTCGCAAGTGTATAGGGAACATAGTACCGGCGGAGAATTAGTCTTATGGGACATTGTATACAGGAAGGAACTGCAGATACTGGTTTACACTGAAGATAGACAAAATGCTGGAGTTACTCGGATTTCTCTAATTTCAAGTAACCCTTGCCTCCCCCACCCTAGTCGTCCTAGTTTTACTGTTTGTATCCCTCGTTATCACCTTCTCCACTGCCAACAATGGACCATCAGTGATCTGATCTGTACCTTTTCATAACTTTAGTTTCCCTCCCCTGACTCAGTCTGAAGAAGGATCTCAACCCAAAACGTCGCCTATTCCTTTTCTCCATAGATGCTACCTGACCCGCTGAGTTACTCCAGTAATTTGTGTCTTTCCTATGGGACATTGGTGTTAATAATTATTGTGGAGGAATTATCATCGGTCCTTACTGTTTGCTGACTATAGATCTATAGAGGGCGGTCACGGTGGCACAGCGGTAGAGTTGCTGCCTTACAACGAGTGCAGCGCCGGAGACCAGGGTTCGATCCTGACTACGGTGCTTGTCTGTATGGAGTTTTTTACGTTCACCCCGTGACCTGCGTTGGTTTTCTTTAAAATCTTCGGTTTCCTCCCATGCTCCAAAGACGTACAGTTTTGTAGGCTAATTGACTTGGTAAATGTAAAATTGTCCCTAGTGGGTGTAGGATAGTGTTAATGTGCGGGGATCGCTGGTCGGCGCAGATCCTTTGGACCGAAGGGCCTGTTTCCGTGCTGTTTCTCGAAAACTAATAACTAAATCTAGTTGCAGAAGTGGTGGATCTGCTTCTGAGGTCTAGGACTTTGGAGATGAGTTTGGTTGTGTCCATTTAATGGATACAATGGAGCATTTGAGGGAAAAGTTGTCTGCTTTTAAACTCTGTTAAAGGCTCCTCATTAAAACGTTAAGTAGTGAAGTAGGCAAATGTGCCTGTTTTAATAAAATAGTAAAATTGTATTTTATTCAGTAAATTTTTATTTTTAAACTGTTTAGTTTAGAGATTCAGCAGGGAAACAGATGCTTCGGCCCACCAAGTCTGTACCAACCAGCGATTCATGTTACACTAACACAAGCTACACACCAGGGACAATTTACACCAAAGCCAATTAACCTACAAACTTCAACGTCCTTGGAGTTTGAGAGGAAACTAGAGTACCCAGGAAAAACCCATGCGGTCACAGGAAGAACGTACTAACTCCGTACAGGCAGCACCTGTAGTCAGGATTGAACCCAGGTCTCTGGCGCTATAAGGCAGCAATTCTATCGCTGTGCCACCCACCATTTTTCTCTTAAATTTTGTTTTCCAGGTGCTTATGGTTTATGCTTGAAATCCTGATGTCCAAAAATGAAAACAGCAGTCATGCTTTTATTAGGAAAATGGTGGAAAATATAAAACAGACGAGAGATGTTCAGGGGCCAGAGGATCCAAAGATGAATGAGGTTTGGCTGTAAAATTTCATGTAAATAATTTAGATATGCAAAATATCCAATTTGGTAGGGTTTGCAAAACAGTTTAATCTTGCAGCAATTAGAATACATGCTGAAAATATTCAACCAGTGAGGCAGGCAGCATCTGTGACAAATAAACTTCAAAACAGCTTTACATTTCTGCTTGATGATCTTCAGTCAGAGCTGATGCAAATTGTTCCTCTCTCCACAGATGCTGCCTGACCTACTGTTATGGTGGGTCAGTCGGCATCTCTGGAAAACATGGATAGATGATGTTTCGGGCCAGGAGCCTTCTTCAGACTCATTGTAGGGGCGGGAACAAAGCCTGGCAAGTGGTGAAACAAGGGACTGCATGTGGTTAAAGTGCACATTGCATGTGGTTAAAGTGCACATTGCATGTGGTTAAAGTGCACATTGCATGTGGTTAAAGTGCACATTGTCAGATTTTAATAAAGGCCATTTTTATACATTTTGGTTTCACCATGTACAGCAGTGTTTATACATAGTACCCCAATTTCAGGACACAATGTTCGGGACACAGTATTGTCATGTCAATGAAAATAGTCATGTTTAATATTTTGTTGCATATCCTTTGCATGCAATGACTGCTTGAAGTCTGGAATTCATGGACATCACCAGTTGCTGGGTGTCTTCTCTGGTGATGCAGCCATCTTTAGCTCATGCTTGTTTTGGGGGCTAGTCCCCTTCTGTTTTCTCTTCAGCATATAAAAGGCATGCTCAATTGGGTTCAGGTCGGGTGATTGATTTGGCCAGTCAAGGATTGACCATTTTTTAGCTTTGAAAAACTTTGTTGCTTTAGCAGTATGTTCGGGATCATTGTCTTGCTGTAGAATGAACCACCAGCCAATGAGTTTTGAGGCATTTGTTTGAACTTGAGCAGATAGGATGTGTCTATACACTTCAGAATTCATTATGCTACTACCATCAGCAATTGTATCATCAATGAAGATAAGTGAGCCAGTACCTTCAGCAACCACACAAGCACAGGCCACAACACCCCCACCACTGTTTCACAGATGAGGTGGTATGCTTTGCATCTTGGGCAGTTCCTCCTCTCCTCCATACTTTACTCTTGCCATCACTTTGATTAGTTAATCTTTGTCTCATTTATCCATAAGACCTTTTTCCAAAACTGTGGTTGCTCTTTTAAGTACTTCTTGGCTAACTGTAACCTGGCCATCCTATTTTTACTGCTAACCAGTGGTTTGCATCTTGCAGTGTAGCCTCTGTATTTCTGTTCATGAAGTCTTCTGCGGACGATGGTCTTTGGCAAATCCACACCTGACTCCTGAAGAGTGTTTCTGATCTGTCGGACAGGTGTTTGAGGATTTTTCTTTATTATATAGAGAATTCTTCTGTCATCAGCTGTGGAGGTCTTCCTTGGCCTGCCAGTCCCTTTGCGATTAGTAAGCTCACCAGTGCTATCTTCCTTGTTAATGATGTTCCAAACAGTTCATTTTGGTAAGCCTGTTTGGCTTGTGTCTCTAACAGTTTTATTCTTGTTTCTCAGTCTCATAATGGCTTCTTTGACTTTCATTGGTACAACATTGGTTCTCATGTTGATAAACAGCAATAAAAGTTTCCAAAGGTGATGGAAATACTGGAGGAAAGACTAGATGCTGAGAGCTCTCATATACCTGCATTAAGGAGGCAATTAAACTGACCTGAGCAATTACAAACGCCTGTGAAGCCATGTGTCCCAAACATTATGGTGCCCTGAAATGGGGGGGACTATGTATAAACACAGTTGTAATTTCGAAGGGCCGAATGGCCTACTCCTGCACCTAATTTCTATGTTTACATGGTGAAACCAAAATGTATAAAAATTGCCTTTAATAAAATCTGACAATGTGCACTTTAACCACATGTGATTCTATTACAAATCTCAAACTGTGGGGTACAGAGGCAAATAAATAAATGATGAGTCTTTGTCCCAAACATTATGGAGGGCACTGTAGGTGAGGGGATTTTGATTGGCAGGTGGGCAGACAAAGACCAGAGAAGGGAAGAAGACAAAAGATTGAGATGTGAAATGTAATGCTAGTGGAAGGGATATGGGTGGAAGGGTACGGGAGATGGGAAAGGGTTGTTGTTGTTGGTTAGTTATCAAAAATATAAGTTCATACTGTTGGGTAGTCAGCAGGTCGAGTGGAATATGAGGTACTGTTCTTCCATTATGCACGTGGCCTCATTATGACATCAGAGATCACTTTCCTTTTTCACATAGTTTTGAAGTCACTATTACCGATTTTGGCTTAGATTGTTAGTAAGGGTCTCTTTGATTAGGAAGGGTGTCAAGGGTTATGGGAAGAAGGGAATGGGGTTGAGAGAGAAAGATAGATCAGCCATGATTGATGGTGGAATAAACTCAATGGTGCAAATGACATACTTCTGCTCCGACGACTTATGAACTGTTTATTCATAACTGTTTTTCAGATAATTTAACTGAAATTAGCTGGCTGTGCTGGTGGAGTTTAAATTTTTAGGTAATCATTGCTGTGAGTCTCTTGAGTACAATGCCACTAGATTGTACTTATAATTCACAAATGCAAGCATAATGTACCAGCAAACTGTGTATTTGATTAATTTCGAAGAGCAGAGATTTAAAATACACCATGTCCGTATTTTTTAGGTGAGAACCTGCAACAGGGATGTATTAAATGTGGGTCAACACTTTTTTTCTTATTTGTCGTCAAATATTAAGTTGAAACCTTTGCATTACAATATGCTTTTTTTTAGAAATTATACACGGTTTGTGATGTTGCAATGAACATCATCATCACTAAGAGTACTACTTACAGCTTGGAATCTCCCAAGGACCCTGTTCTGCCTGCTAAATATTTCACTCATCCTGATAAGGTGTGTATAGTCAATTTTGTGGGAATTTTTTCAACTCAAAATGTTCTTCTGTTTATATTTTTATTATAATTTTAGTATAAAAAAGGGGGAAAAAATAAACACAATTTTTAACACATTTTGACGGGTATAAGGAACGACCTGCCAGAGGAGGTGGTTGTGGCAGGTACTATAACAGCATTTAAAGACATTTGAACAGGTACGTGGATAGGAAAGGTTTTGAGGTCAAACACAGGCAGGGGGCCCAGTGTAGATGGGGCAACTTGGCTGGACGTGGCGGCGCTGCCCTGCAGCTCCGGCTTGCCTGCAGTCTGTTTGTCTTTTTTTTTTTGTTTTCTTTTGTCCTGTTGTTTTAGTTTATTCAGTTTATTTTAGTTGTGTGTGTGGGGTGGGGGGGGGGAGAATCTTGTTTTTAGTCTCTTCCCTCGGGGCGGGGGGGGGGGGGGGGGGGGGGATGCGACCTTTTCGTGTCGTATCCCCCATCTCCGTCTACGCTGAGGCCTGATCGCGGAGTTGGCGGCCACCAACTGGGACCGACCTCAAGGCTCCGGAGGCAGAGCCAGGACTTACCAACCTGGCCGACTTCAGGGCTGTGGTGGCGTTGCGGCGGCGGCGACCCGACTTTGGAGGCTCGGCCGCGGGCCCAGTGGACGACAACATCGGGAGCTCGCTGGTCCCAGGTTGGTGACCGGTTCTCCGGAGCTCCCGCAACAACAGCTTCGTCCGCAGGACTGGAGGATGGCAGCTTCGTCCGCCCCGAGCCGCGGAGTTTGAACCGTGGAGCTCGGATTCGGCCGCGGGATTTACCATCATCCGGCGGAGTCACAACATCGGAAGCCTGAGGAGGTGCCTGGTAGACTCACTGTGGTGGATGTTAAATCTGTGTTAATCGTGTGTTTTGTTATTTTATTCTATGATATGACTGCAAGGCACGAAATTTCGTTCAGGCTGAAAAGTCTGAATGACAATAAAGGATACTTTGACTTTGGCATGGGCAAGTTTGGCTGAAGGACCTGTTTCCATGCTGTATGACTATAATATGCAACAATATCACAGTAAAAAAAGCTGTGGAAAAGTTTTGAATATCTGAGACTTGATTCAAAGTTAATTTCTATTTTGTATTTGTCCCCACTTATGGGATGTAAACGTTATTGACAAGGGCAGCATTTGTTACACATTATAAAGTATTCTTGTGAAGATGCTGATGAGCTTCTAACCTTCAATGCTGCAGTATTTGCGAATAAATTGTTTATGAGGGAGCAAAATTAAAGAAACACAACACCATCCCAGTTCAAGATGATGTGTGCTTTGGAGAAGTGCTTTAAGGTGGTTGTATTTTCATGCACCTAATGCCTTTGCCATTTTTAGATGGGAGAGATCAGTTTTACTAGTGCAGTCACAATGAGCCAGTAAAGGAGTGGTTGAATGTTAAGGGGAGTGGAAGGGTGCTTTTTCCTGGATGGTATTGTGCATCCTGTGTTTGTTTGAGTTGCATTTGGCCAAGAAAGTGTAGTACATCTAAGTGCCTTGTAGATGAAAGTCAAGAGAAGAATACAAGCAGCCACTGATTTTTAAAATAACCTTCAGTTCAGCTGTTTGATAGTAAAATTCCACAATGCTTTATTCTACAGAACATCATATTGCCACTTTGAATCTGCTTCTAAACATTACTTCACCTTGGAGTCAGAGAGCGATGCAGCACAGAAATTGGCCTTTCAGCCCACCAAGTCCATGCAGACTACCAATCACCCATTCATACCATTGCTACAGAAATCTCTTTTTTTTAAATTGCCCTACATTTTCATCAGCTCCCCCCCCCCCCCCCCCCCCCAAAGATGCTCCACTTGCCTATGCACTTGGGCCAATTTACAATAACCAGTTAAGTTACCAGATTGCACATCTTTGCATGTGGGAGGAAACTAGAGAACTTGGAGAAAATCCCACATGGTCACCTGCCCCATTCTATGGTTTGTCAAAATTGGGGGGTTTCCAGTATTTCTGAATAGCCTTGATTATTCAGATGCTTAAAAGTGAGTCCTTAAAAGTGAAACAATTACATTTTGAAAAAGAACAAGTTTTTAAAATAATTTCACTCAGAAACTATATGCAAAAGATTTAAATATTAAGACTCTCTAAAAACCCAAAGTACTCTGTGGGTCATGCAGCATCCGTGGAGGGAATAGACTGACAACATTTTGGATCGGGACCCTTTTTCAGACAAGTACCTCAAGTTTTTTTTTGTAATGTTTGTGATGGTCAGTAGAGAAGATAATATAATATAGTCCTGACACATACAGCCTGTAGGATCTTCTATAAGATCTTCTGTTTCTAATGATGTTCAGATGATGATGCGGTAGAATTATGTGCCCTGCGGTAGATAGCAAAGAAGTACAATAGCTTTAATCCATTTGTGAGATTGTGATACTGCTGGCAATGCCACTATTTATTATTCATCACCAAATCAAAATAATAGTCAACCACATTTAGTCTGGAGACACCAGGAACTGCAGATGCTGGTATCCTCAGCAAAACACAAAGTGCGGGAGGAGCTCAGCGGGTCAGGCAGCAACTGTGGAGGGAATGAATATGTGATGTTCCAGGTCGGGACCCTTCTTCAGCCTGATGGAGTAGAGGGGAGAATGGTGGAAAAAAGAGGTGGGGGCAGGGCAATGCCTGGCAAGTGATAGGTGAGAACAGGCATGGGGATTTGATTTGGTACATGGGTAGAGTAAGAGACAACGGCTAGAAGTGAGGGAAAAAAGGCAAACCGATATCAGATAAGAAGAGAAAAGCCCTAAAATGTAAAACCGGGGGGAAGGATATAGGTAGAAGGGGAGAGGAAAGAGGAGGGATAAAAGGGGAAATGGAGACCTTGGGGATGGGAGATGTGGATACATAGGATGGGGAAGGAGCAAAATGATTGTGGGGGAGGGGAGGAAGCGAAGCTACATAGCAAATAGTAAGAAGGAAGCGGAAGTGTAGGATATTTCAAAGGAACGAATGAAGGGGAAGGTCAATAGCATAAGACACCAGGAGTCTCCATCATTTCTACCTGTATTTCTGAAATTGTTATCACCTGGAACACCAGGCATTGTAAGTATAATTTATGGTGAAAATGGTCAAAGCAAAGAGGAAAACTTCAATTTACATGCTTGTACTCAGGTACAGCACCTTCAATCATTTTATATTAGCCATTAAATTGATTTTTATTGCAAGAAAAGGACATTTTATTGCTATATATCTGCAGCTTGGCTCATCATGATAAAACTCTCCTTGCTTACAGATTATTTATTTTGTTCAAAGGAGAATCTAAGGAAAGTTTGTTTGATTTTTGTTTTTCCATATAAAACTCTTATTGACACCATCAGAACTTTCATAGAACATCCTAGCGTAAATAATGATTTGAAGAAGGTAAATTGCAGGCTGGCCACTTCACAGTATAACAACACTTGATATTTGTTGAAATTGAAATGATTGCTTTCTCAATCTTTTCCAGAACTTCAACAACAGTAAAAGTTACCTGCCTTCAGAAATGAAAGTGTTTTTCACACCTGGAAAGGTACTCTTTAATCTTTTAAATTCTATCATACTCGTAAATAGGGAAACAATGAAGTTCCTATTAAATATCTGTTTACACATCTCATTCTTAATGTTGTGCATCATAAAAATCCTTGACTCTTGATGTTGTTTCACTCCTTTTGCTTTTATACCTGTTGAAAACTTGCTTAGAAATGACTTTTTTTTGTAAGGTGAAGTAATAGTTCTTTTAAAACATATATGTACTTGATTTTAATTGCATTAAATGTATTTATTAGACTAACATTTAAAACTGCTGCTGAATGCTAATTTGAATTTGAACTACCGATCAATTCAATATAATTTTATATTGTTACTGTCTACTGATTTGAATTTGAGCTACCAATCAGTACTACATCATTTTGGATTTTGTTCCATACAGCCGAAGGCAACAAATGTTCTTGGTGCAGTTAATAAGCCTCTGTCATCAGCTGGAAAACAGGCACAGACCAAGACATCACGGATGGAAACTATGAGTAATTCCAGCAGCAATTCTAATCCTAGTTCTCCCGGAAGAAGTAAAGTAAGGTACAGCAAAATAAGCAAGATATTTCTTAGAGGCACAAGGAACTGCAGATGCTGCATCTCTGGAGAGAAGGAATAGGTGACGTTTCAGGTCGAGACCCTTCTTCAGACTGATGTCAGGGGAGTGGGCGGTACAGAGATAGAATGTAGTCGGAGATAGTAAGACTGGTGGGAAACTTGGAAGGGGGTTTACAAGGACTTTACCAACAAGGGTCCTGACCCGAAACGTCGCCTATCGGTATTCTCCAGAGATGCAGCTTGACCTGCAGAATTGTCCAGCACTTTCCTGTCTTTTATTTTGTAAACCAGCATATGCAGTTCCTTGTGTCTACCCCATGCCAGGTTTTGTCCTGTTCCCACCTCTCCTCCAGTCCACCCCACACCAAACCACAATAAGTCTGAAGAAAGGTCCTGACCCGAAACTTCACCTATCCATGTTCTTCAGAGATGCTGGCTGACCCACAGTTATTCCAGCACTTTGTCATTTTTTTATATTTCCATAGTAAGTTAAGAGTTACTTTGGTCTACCTAAAATTAAAAGGATATTCAGTTGTCAAAAGTATTTTTTCTAAATTTCCTATAGTTTAAATCTGGAATTTTAGCTGTTTAATTTAAACAGCTAAATCAAAATTATTTTTGCATGGAAGATTACATAATTCCTGGTTTAAAATTTAATTTTGATCCATTACTTTGATCCATACTAATTAAATGTCCACTATTAACTTCCAGTGCCATTCAATTGAAAAACTGAATACAGTAGTCGTTTTAAAAGGCAGTATATTTTCTTTGATTTGAGATCCAATTGATTTGAGATACCATTTCTATAAAGGTTTGAAGAAAAATAGATAACTAAAATATTAAAAAGGAAGAAATGAGATGTGCTTGCTAAAAGCATTCTTGATGAAAGCAGATGTCGCTATTTTTTTAATCACAGTAGCAGATTTAGAACAATGGGTTACTAATTAGTGCTCTACCATACTGTAATAATTGATGAAGAACGTTCCAAGTTAGATTGCCATTTATCAGATAGAAAGATAATTTTCTGAGGTACGATTCGTGAACATTGCACAACAACTGTTAAAAGAGATGATGTAGCTGAAAGGAGGGGTACTAATTACCCTCCAGCAAGATGCACTGAGAAGTATTGATCTCAGCTTTACCAGCCTGGCATTCACTATTTTAAGGATAATAGTGATAAGGCCAACAGAAGATAGATAAATTCTGAAGTAACACAGCGGGTCAGGCAACATCTCTGGAAAAAAGGAATAGGTGACGTTTCGGGTTGAGATTCTTCTTCAAATGTTGATAACATGTTTTAAAATTGTGGTTAGTTAATTCACAATTGTTTGGCTCTGAACACAAACAAATTAGTAAATACTTATAATCTGTCCCCTAAGTACTTTGAAATGACTGATAAAGAGACTAATTTTATCCTTTTCTGAACAACCCTTATAATAATAATAATAAATTTTATTTTCGGGCGCCTTTCAAAGTCTCAAGGACACCTTACAAAAGTTAACAGAAGAGAAAAAAAACATATAGTCGGAGAAAAATAAATAATAAGGACATCATCAATACACAAATTAAAGATAGAGATCGTTCCAAAGACACAAAATCAAAAAATCAAAAAACACAATGTAAAGATTATGATAGATGCATAATCTTTACATAGGTAACAGTTATTTAATAATTGAAAATGAACTCGCCAAGGATCCATTAACAAACATATACTGACTATGTTTCGGTAATAATGGATAATGTTTTATCTGTATTACTTAATCATCATATGACATCAATTTTGGGGGAAATGTGGGCAAAAATATGTTTAAAAAGTGAAGTAGATGGATGTGAAAATTTGAGTAAAGGAATGGAACATTAAATCAATTGAAGTGTGTTAAATGCATTTAAATGTTTAATTTGTGAATTGTTTATTCAAGGCTGGATAACACTGAAATCGATCACGGTGAAAATGAAGACATGAAAGTAATGAAGAGTCCACCTCTTCAAGCAAAGAAAATGGAAAAGAGGGAAGACTCAGACCATCTGAGGGTATGTCTAACTGTGTTCAAGAGAAGACTATGTTCCGTGGCAAAGTTATTTTGAGGTCAGAACTAATTTGATTTAGTGCTATTAAGGATCATATATCAGTGGTTTGGGGATAAGGCAAGATGGTTTATGAAGATAATTGATGGCTCATTACTAACCTGGTGATTTTCTTGGAATGATGAAGTACATTTTACTGAAAGTGTTAGAAAGCTGGATTTTTTTTCATTTTTGCTGTTCAAGGACAAAGTGCTTGTTTCATTGAAAACAAATTCTCCCTATATTTGTATATCTCTGCGCTTGACATTTATTAATATTGTGTGCTTTTGGTCTTATTTACAAATTGGACTTGATATCCAATTCTTTGAGGCTGATTTGCTCATTCATGTGTGAGCCTATTCCAAACTTTAATTATACTGTGGTTCATCATAGTTGAACTCTAATTTTATGTTATTGCTCCATAAACAGCAACATAACTATACCTAGTGACACAAGGAACTGCAGATGCTGATTTACAAAAAAAGACACAGTACTAGAATAACTCAGCTGGTCAGCCAGCATCTATGGAGAACGTGGATAGATGACCTATTCATCTTCTCCAGAGAAGCTGCTTGAACCGCTGAGTTACTCCAACCTATCAAAAGTTTCCCACCAGCAGAAGGTTTTTCTGCAGTCTCCTTCATCTTTAAAGTTTATATTAGATCACCTGTCAACATTCTAAAATTTTAGTGTTGCAGTTTTTCTTTGGCTATTTAAAAAAAATAAATAAAGTACCTTCAGTGTAACAAATTGTCATAAGATGGTTCATGTGCATGCATTCAAATAAAACTGACCAAGCCACACAAGATGTTAGACCATTAGAGCAATTGCATTGGGGATTCTTAAGAGACCCAGAATATATTAGCATTGAGATTATTGAAGATTGTAGGTTTGATGGAGTTTTAACAGTAGAGTCTGTTGTGAGTATCGGCGGTGGAAGGTGGTATTTGCGGTGGGGGGAGGGGGTTGAAATTTGAAAACAAGAATGAAGATTTTGAAAACCAAGGAATTGTTTAACCTGGATCCAGTGTGGATCAGGAATCATGAGCTTGACCAGTGATTAGGATTCGGAATGAGTTAGGATACAGGCAGCACAGTTTTGTTAGCTCAACTCGATGGAGGCCAGAAAAGGGAAAGTGATGAAGAGAAAACATGAATTTTCAGTGATGAATGAGCTGAGCTCGTCTCAGAAGGAATGTAACACGAAGATTGTGAATAATTGGAGACATTGGTAGGTTTAAGAGAAGTGGTGGTTTTTCAAAATAACAAGCTGGTTGTCATCATGGTACCCGTGGAAGTTTTTGGAACAGGCAGGTTGGAGGTGAGAAATAGGAACAAAAATAGATCGGGGCAAGTCGCCGGAAGTAAGGGTGCTGATGCAGGAAGAACACCCACACGGGCTGGCTGAGAACGAAACATACCTATGGAATCGCACTGACTTCACAACAGTAGAAGGATTGTAGGCGGATAAGGAAGTGTACTATGTCAAAGACTACAGGCCGGTCAAGTTTAGTTTATTATATTGTCAAGTGCGCTGAGGTACAGTGAAAAACTTCTGTTGCATGCAAACCAGTCAGTGGAAAGACAATACATGACAATACATGATCCAATTTGATAAAAGTGGCTTTAAAAATTGTGGCAGGTACAGAATTCTTTCTCACAAGGTAGGAATTATAAGTGAAAAAAAAAGAAATTTGGATAGCAGCTTGTTCAAAATGCAGTAATTATTGGGTTGATTGCAGGGGCTAAAGATTTGCTCACTTTTTGAGGAGTGGAGACGATGCCTTCTGCTCATTCTGCAAATTTGGTCCACTGTATCAGGAAGGGAGAGAAAAGTTCATGATGGCACAGTTTCAATTGTGGGTGCATTCGATGCTCTCGGTGTGGCCTCCTCAATGTTGATGAGATCAGATGGAAACTAGGCGAGCATTTTGCCACATGCCTGCACTCTGTCTGCCATCAGCACCTGGAGCAGCCAGTTGCCAGTCATTTCAATTCCCCTTCCCATTCCTACACTGACCTGTCTATGTTCAGCCCCCTCAACTGCCAGGGCAAGGCTAAAGGCACATTGGAGATAAAGTAGCTTGTCACAAAATGCTGGACTAACTCTGCAGACAAAGAATAGGTGATGTTTTGGGTCAAAATCCTTCATCAGGTCTCGTGAAGGGTTTCGACCCAAATCTGGCCTGATGATGTGTGTCGACCTGAAAATGTCATCTATTAAGTTTCTCCAGAGATGCTCCCTGTACCGCTGAGTTACTTCAGCATTTGTGTCTATCTTTGGTGTATAACAGCATCTGCAGTTTCTTCTTACACATAACAGTAGTTTATGTTCCATGGTAGTTGACAACC
Source organism: Amblyraja radiata (assembly GCF_010909765.2). Lineage (NCBI taxonomy): Eukaryota > Metazoa > Chordata > Chondrichthyes > Rajiformes > Rajidae > Amblyraja > Amblyraja radiata. Next base: position 54,566,102 of record NC_045961.1, read on the forward strand.
CAACGGCATTAACATTGCATTCTCCGCTTACAGTTAATCTCCCCTGATCCGCACTGTCCCACTATCCGCCCTGTTCCTCCCGCACATGCCCATTTTCCCCATTACTCCCACCTCCCTCTCACCCAGGTGGGGGAGACGGTTTAGTCGCCGACTATCGGACCATGGAGCAGGTAGCATGGGATTACAAGGTACCCGTGGTGGTGGGAGCTCCCCCTGACCTGTTTCCATTCACCTGCTCCACCTTGTTTATTTGGTCCCATCACCTGCTCCACCTTCTTTTCCCATTAGATTCCATAATCTGCTGCTCCCTGTTATCTCCACCAACTGCATCCCAGCTTCTGTTGTCATCCCACCTGGCTCCATCCACCATTTATCACCTGGACCCACTATTGCCTGGTGATTTTGCCCCACTCAGCCTCTCCCTACTCTTTATACTGGTTATCTCCCCTCCACTCTTTCACTCCAAAGGAAGGGTCTCAAGTGTCTGTCCTTTTCCTCTGCTGCTTGACCCCCACCGAGTTCTTCCAGCACTTTGAATTTAGCATCTGCAGTTCTTTGTGTCTGTTTATTTAACCTGTACTATTTCTCAATTAGCCTTTTTTAACACGTGAAATTCACCAACCTCTTCCCTTTTCCACATTGACTTTTTCATTCTCCTTGTCTTGGAGACACTTAATCATCTTCCACCAATGTGAAGCCAATTAATTTATATCTTTAATGCATTCTGAGATTAGCGTTTTGGTATCCTGAACCATATCTCCTGAAAATATTTTTTGTTTATTAAGATCCAGTATCAGGGTCAAACTTGAAACGTATTTCACGAGAACCAGGATGTATTCTGTTTGAGTTCTTCCGCTTTGAATGGACTCTTTGAAAGAGGCGCATGGAACTTTGTATGGAATCACAATGAATAGTTAGGTGGCAGTGAACATTAAAAAGGAGAAGGTATCAAAGGTTTTTCAGTCTGATCCAAGTTTAATCTGCAGTTGTTCTGGTTATATTGAATGATCATTTGTGTTTACAACTGTCTGTCAAATGTTTCACAATGTGGAAACGAGTGGCTGTTCAATGCAATGCGATTGTCATTTAGATTAATTTTGGAGTTGGTCGCATAACTGTTTTGCAGAATAGTTTATTACATTGCCCCACCTCAGATTGTTGTAAAGGCTATTTCTGCACGCCTACTCTACTAGAAACCAGTGGGATTAACCATTTGTTCTTTATAGTCAGAAATCGATAAACCCAGAGGACGAAAGAAAGGATCATCTGCCATTTCATTAGATCAAGAGGATCGATCAAGTGTAGAACTTCTGGATCAGGTGAAACCCGTGAAAACAAGTCAACGTGGCCGGAAAAGAGCCGCACACACCTCTGAATCAGATGAACAGCAGTGGCCAGAGGAGAAGCGACCAAAGGAAGACCTCTTGGAGAACGAGGATGAACAGAATAGTCCACCAAAGAAAACAAGGAGAGGGCGCCCACCCAAAGCTACTAATGAGGAACTTTCAAAGGGTGAGACCCAAGGAAAAGGAGGCAAAAGGGGAAAAAAGAGGCCAGTATCAGCAGATGAAGAAGATGGTGATGGAGACAATGAAAACAAGGAACAAAAGCAAAAAAAAACCAGGCAGCCGAGAGCAACCAAAAAATCTCAGCAAAGGTTAGTACTTGGAAATGGATAACTTCATCGGCCTTAGATGTACTAAAGTTTCAAGAGAAAATCTAAAAAGACCTACAAAATATTCAAGACAAATAGAAGTATAGTACAGATTTTATAAATAAATTATACAGGAAAGTTGCCAAATCGATGTACTTGGTAAGTGCTCATGTTGGTGGTTTGAATCTCTGTTTTGGATTGTATCTATTGATTAAAATTTAATGCAGCTCAATATTTTTTCCAATAGAAATTGCCTTCTTATAACTCAAATGTATGCAAACAGCTGCTGCAGGGTTCAGCCTACCAAGTTGATGAACAGTTTGTGAAGTAGGGGATTGTTTCTCTTCACTAGCAGGGTGATAACGTGCACACTTGGATCTGTCAGATTGTTGCCTTGGATTTCTCAGCTTTTTTCACTGACATTCCCTCCGTTCTCTCCACCCACTGCAATATAAAGTATGCTCACTTTCAATATTTTTCCAATTCGGAGGACGAGTCCTCTACCTGAAACATTGACTCTTTTTCGCCCCTCACTTACGCGGCCTGAACTGCAGTACAGTTGCGGTCACAGTTCCAGCATTCCGTTTTAGTTTTGGATTCTTTAACACCTGCACACTTTTGCTGCAACTGGATTTGTATGCTTTTTAATTTTTTGTTTAATTTAGAGATATAGCATTGACCAGCAATCACCCATACATACACTAATTCTATCCTACACACCAGAGATATTTGTTTTTACCAAAGCCAATTAATCTACAAACCTGCACGACTTTGGAATGTGAGAAGAACACCCTGAGAAAACCCACGTGGTCACAGGGAGAATGTGCAGACTCTGTACAGACAGCAGCCGTAGTCAGGATCAAATCTGGGTGGAGAGGATGTTTTCAGTAGTGGGGAAAGTCCAAATGATGGAATTGAAACCACATATCTAAGTATGTTGATGATACAAAGACATGTGGTGCGTATATGGAACGAGCTGCCAGAGGAAGTAGATGAGTTAGGTACTATAACAATGTTTAAAAAGGCATTTAGACAGGTACATGGATGGGAAGGGTTTAGAGGTACATGGGCCAGATACATGCAAATGGTGCTAGTGTAGATAGGACATCTTGGTTGGCATGTGCAAGTTGGGCAGTAGGGCCTGTTTCCATGCTGTATGGCTATGACTCTTATGGCTACTGTTGTTAGTACACCATTTGAAAGCATTGGATTAGATAAGCATCAGAAAGATTATGTGAATGGGCAAAATTGTTTCAAATCACTTTCATTGTAATGGAATTGGATGTAAAATACACAGTGCAAAGTGCAGTCTAGATGATGAAAAACTGTAAGCCATAGAGATCTGTAATGACTTGTCCATTCATCCAAAAAGAAATATAAACATTTTAATGCTCTTAGAATTAAGAGTAACATGCTCTTCACATGGTAAATTGAAATATAGCATAGATTTTATAAAGACATTTCATCAGGGGTTTGTTCAATAATTTTTCAACATGTTCGTGTCATTCATTACCTGACATACCATCTGATTGTATTGTAATGGATGTTTTTGTGTTAGATGGTAAAATTAACATATCAATTTGGTCACACCAGCAGGTGGTGTTGTATTCTCTACAAATTACTCTATTATTTCAAAAAGTGTCACAATTCAAGTAGAATCAAGAACCAGGGAACATAGGTTTAGGGTGAGAGGGGAAAGATTTAATAGAAACCTGAGGGGCAACATTTTCACTCGGAGGCTAACACCAATGAGCTGCCAGAGGAGGTAGTCAAGGCAGGTAGTATAAACAAAATTCTAAAGGCATTTGGACAGGTACATGGATGATAGGGGATTGGTGGGATATGGACTGGGCTTGGGCATGTGGGACTAGTGTAGATGGGGCATCTTGGTCAGCATGGGCAAGTTGGGCCGAAGGGCCTGTTTCCGTGCTGTATGACTAATATTTATTCTGGGGCAATTGCTAAAAGTAGTGGGTTTTTATTGTTTTGGCCCATTTTCAAAAAATTGTTACAACTTCTACCTTCTCATGATGCATATGTGTCGAGATGTCAGCAGAAATCTGTAAGTGTCCTTGGGTTTCTGTAGGTGACCTTCGAATTGCTAGAACATATTTCTCTGGCCTAATTATCTGGATGGGTTTGTGGTTTTATGCTTTAGCACTTCAATAAATTGAGCTAAGAATATTGTTTTGCAATCATTTATATTGTAGAATTGAAACGCCAGAGTCGGACGTGAATGATACATTATCTCCGGAATCAACACCACAGAAGAGACGTGGAAGGCCACCGAAAACACCACCTACACCTCAAACGCAACCAAAGAAAAATTTGTAAGTGGTGACTGGTGTTAAATTTGAAGATTGAAACTTTGTTTGAATATTGTATTAACATTTTGAACACTCTTTTATACCTCCACAGATGACAGTTTCAATGAAAAAAAGTTAAATCTGATCCTCACCAAATTGAAAATTGAGCACTTCTATGTCAGACACATTTCTAAAGTACAGAACTTGTCTAATCTCCAGATTATTTATGTGATAACAAGCAGTATTGGCATTTGAGAGATGGGACATTTTTTCCAAAAGCTGGAAGAATTAATCACCCTTTTTCTGTAACAATGATCATAAGACATAAGTGCAGAATTATGCCGTTAGGCCCATCGAGTCTGCTGCGCCTTTCAATCATGGCTAATCTATTTTTCCCCCCTCAACCCCATTCTCCTGCCTCCTCTCCGTAACCTTTGACACCCTTACTAATCAAGACCCTATCAATCTGTACTTGAAGAATACCCAAGAATGTCCAATAATGGGAACTAAGTGAAGGCACAGTAAATCTGTCAGATCCTGGGTTATGAAATAAATCCGGATCTCTTTATTTCCTATAATTAACATGCAGTTAATTCTCCAGACTCTTGAATATCCATGACTATAACTTTAAATAGAAGCAAGCAGTAATTTGGCTAATTAAAGTACTTGTAATACACAAATTAACGTGCAAAATTCCTCAACCATCGTAATCTCTGACCTAACCTGATATTGTGGATTCCTATTTAAATTTTGGTCATTATTACCCTATCATTTCCCTAATACATTGTATGCAAGTTAAAAGTTGCATCACATAGTTCACTGTTTTTTAGTCCCCAGATGCTAAATAACCGTGTAGTTACAGTCCATCTCTGTTTCACAAAAATCAATATTAAGATATAAATCTTGTATGTTTGAAGCAAATAAAAATAGAGCTGCATCATTCTTTCTAGTTAATATGAGTAGTTGAATGGACTAAGCAATATTTAACATAGAAAATAGGTTCAGGAGGAGGCCATTCGGCCCTTCGAGCCAGCACCGCTTGTATAATTTAGTTATTTAAACAATGGCAAGAATAGACACACAATGCTGGAGAAAAGTTTCAGGTCGCTACTCTTCTTCGGACTGTTTTCTATGAAAAAAAATTTAAATCTGATCCTCACTAAATTGAAAATTGAACTCTTCTATGTCAGACACATTTCCAAAATACAATACTTTTCTGAAGAAGTGTCTCGACCCAAAACGACACGTATTCCTTTTCTCCAGAGATGCTGCCTGACCTGCAGAGTTACTCCAGCTTTTTGTGTCTTCGGTGAAAACTAGCATCTGCAGCTGAAATCAAATGCTCTTTTTTAAAACAACCCATAAAAATTTGATTTGGCCATATATCCTTGTTTGTATTTCAATTAATGATCAATATATACGTACGTCCAAGCAAGCTGCAATTACCTGGTCCTAAAGAAGGCACTAATAAGTGAGTTCGGTATCTCGATAAACGCAAGGAATCATGGGATTTGTCAACGGTCATTCGGGATTTTTTTTTTAAAGCGAACGCAGTGCTGTATAAACTGTGTATAAATTGTCAACTATTGTACCAAGGAATTAATCTAGAATTCTGTCAATAGCTTCATTTCTTGTTCTGCTGTTCACACACTACTTACACAGTCCCAATTCTAGTACAATTCATTAATCTGCAATTATGAGATATTCAAAAAGTTAAAGAATTTATTATTTTCATTTAATCCTTAATGTGTTTGCTACTGGAATATGAAATATTACTTGTGTTTGAAACATTTTCTTATCTTTATTCATAATTTATGTGTAAAAATATATTTAATCTGAGGCAGGCAGCTACTGTATTAGTGTGATGTGGGCTGATGCTTTACCTACAGGCGGTGTGAATGTACCGTTAAGGAAAGATTCATCTGCGAGAAAAACTGAGTACAGGGTTGGCACTGTGAAGGAACCGCCAATCTAAAATAAGACATTAACTGCAAAATGCCTGCCCTTTCTTATTGGATTGAGTGAGTGGAGGGTCTGTGTTATTCCAAGTTTGTGGTGGTTGTGATGCGTTTCCCCCAGCCATCTCGCCCAGTGCACGTTGACCAGCACAGTTCACCAGCCCTTATTAGCAGAGGCTCTTTGTGCAGGTGTTACCTGGAGCCCAAATGTTTCGTGGAGGTTCTGCGTTAAGATCGGGCATGCAGCGAGCTAGCGAGAGGGCTGTCAGATCAGATCAGCCCAGGTTGCTGAGTGGCCGAAGGGCAGATTGTAATAGGTCGTTATTAAACTGTTCCATCTGCGCGGCATCGCCAGCGCTCTCTCTCACCCAGATCCTCCACCCCAACTGTCGACAAAGTCTGACTGAGAAAATGCTCGCACTCATATTACGGGTTGGCTCCGCGTTTGTCCACTCGCTGGGGCGGGGCCGCGCCTCCTTCAAAGAGAGCGAGAACAGGTCTCATCAGCTGACGAGCTGCGACCTGAGTGAAGCCTCTAGTTTGGCTGCGGTTCAAATGGCTGCAAATTCTCATAATTATCACTGCCCGGTCACCCATAGCCGGCTCCCAACTGTGTGCCCTGACAGACTGGAACCAACCCCAGAGGTTAAAGTGACAGCATCTTTATTTAAGCCAACCCATCTCGAAAGTTTAACCAGCTTGTTCGAATCCAATCTGAACTTTCCAACCTACCCCCACACAGCACATTCTCCTCGTTTCCTTCAATCCAGGAAGGTTGTTTAGATAGGAATGTAAGAACTGTCTCAAATTCTTACCACCAGGGGCGCCGGGGAGATGGCTGCCCTGCCACCAGTCTGTTCGTATTTTTTTTCTTTTTGTTATTTTTTTAGTGCGTTAAAAGTTTGTTTTAATGTTCTCTGTTTGTTTTATGTGGGGGTAGGGGGAGGGGATCGGGGGAAACTTTTTTCAGGTTCTTACCTTCCCGGAGATGTGATCAATTTTCGGATCACATTCTCCGGGCTCTGCGGCCTACCATCGATGGAGCTGGAGGCTCCCTTGGACTGTCGTGAGCCCCACTTAACATCGGTGCTGATCCCTTGCCTGGGATCGCCCCCACTGTGGAACCAACACCAAGGGCTCGCAGTCTTGGATGAGGCCGAGTCGGGAGCTCCAACGTCGCAGAAGGTTCGACCAGCCCCGACGTGAGATTCGATCGTCCGGTGTGAGGGAGTTGTTATCCCCCCGATGCAGGAGCAGATTGCCTCGACACGGAGGACCCGAAAGCCGCCGGCTACGGGAGTTAAGATCATCCCATCAACGGGGGCTCGAGGCCCACGACCAAGGAAGAACTAAGGATGGACTTGAACCTTATTTCGCCTTCCATCACAGTGAGGAATGTGTAGGAGTCACTGTGGTGGATGTTCATGTTAAAATGTGTTTTTTGGAGTGATCTGCTGCTTATAATTGTATGACTGACTTGGCCAATGAAATTCCTCGTATGTTGCAAAACATACTTGGCGAATAAAATGTGATTCTGAAATTGGGTGACCACACAACTTGTAATACGTGTAAATCAATATCGAATTTGAATGGCTGTGACTCGGGCTAATGCCAAGGATTTGATAATTGACAGGTTCGTTCCAGGCATTCTTGTGTTTTCAAGGCTGGTGCCGTATTGAGTCAATAATTTAAATAGATACAATTGTGGATTTGTGCAGCCTGCAGCACGCTGTGGCCGACTGCTAACATATTTGACGGATACATTTATTTATTAATCTCATTGAAATGAATACGCAGGTCTACACAGTAGCTCAGCTGGCGAGAATGTTTATCCCGAATGACCCATGACCTGGGCATGCGCCGTTGTAATACCGAACTCGCTTATACAATCCACTATTCTTGTGAAACTGCTTTCCATTCATCTGTCATTAACAAACGTAGTGCCATTGGAGTCATCATTATCAAGTCTGTATAGAAATTATAATTATAGGTACTTAACTATTCACCGTGTTGAAAGGAGGAAAAGTTACACGTTTTCATACATATTTTATGATAACATAATTTAAATCGGGGTGGTTTAACAGAAATTACTTGTAATACAGTTTCTTTTGCTGCATGACTTCCACTGATAATTAGCACATAATTAGGGTAATCCATTGGAGTTGAGCCAGTTCTAAGTGTAAACAAAAGTTGTAATTGAGGTTTTAGGTCATGACTATCGTAGAGTGCATCCATACTGAAAGAATGCAAAGGCATCTACTTGAGAAAAGATCCTGGGTTATCAAGTTGTATGTGTGTCCATGACGTGTGTATTCATTAGTTATAGGAACAGAATTACTCTGCCATTCAATCACAGCTGATCTATTTTTCCCTACACTTCCTAATCTCTGCATTTAAAATATCCTCCACAGCATTCTGTGACAATTAATTCCACAGATTCACCACCCTCTGACTAAAGTAATTCCTCCTCATCTCCTTTCTAAAGGTACTTCCTTTTATTCTGAGGCTGTGCCCTTTGGTCCTCGACCACTTGTGGAAACATCCTATCCACATTCACTCCATCTAGGCCTTTCACTATTCAGTAAGTTTCAATGAGGTACCCCATCAGTGTGTGTATGTACAAGATGTGGGTGTTTGTATCTTATGTGCTAAGCCCATGCTGCAGAACCTGGTCACCAGTTTTAATTAATCCATGAACTTTGTTCTGTGAAACCGTTAAAAGAAACCGTGCAAAAGCATCTCCCACAACTCCACGCTGGAGTGGAAATGAGTCCATCTCTACCCCGAGAAGAGCCTAAGAAGAAGGAGATGTTAATCAATGCATTCAATGAGGTGAATTATAGATGTGTCTGTTTTTCTTGGTGTTGGACTGAGACACTAAAGTTTGGACAGTGAGTGCATATTTGGTTTCCAGACAATACATAAAGCATGATAGTGGTACGAGGAACTGAAAGTTATATATTTCCCTGTCTTAAAAGTTGTATTTTCAGCACCATGTTGTTAGTATTAAAGAGACACAAGGAACTGCAGATGCTGGAATCTTGCATAGAATGCAAAGTGCTGGAGTAACTCAGCGAGTCAGGTAATAGCTCTGGTGGGCATGGAAAGGCAATGTTTTGAGTCGCGACCCAAAACGTCACTTACCCGTGTCCTGCAGAGATGCTGCCTAAAGTGCTGAGTTACTCGAGCACTTTGTGTTCTACCTTGAAAACATTAGAGTTCATTTAAAGTGACGATGAGCTAAGTGGTGGATACTTTCACTCAAACAAACCCAGTAGCAAATCACATTTAGATCGGTGTATTAATTATTCACTGTGGCAGTTTTGTTGCTTTCGTAATAATTATCACAACTTTGAAGACATGTTTCTCATGTCATTACAGTCGAGGAGGAAGATCAAGGCAAGCTGCCAGTAGAGAGAATAATTCTTCAGATATGAATTTGCGTCATGATAGTTCATTGGAGAACATGGATATTTCCCCGGAAGTCTCAATGGATGGAGTGAATGCAGAAGAGGATAATCAATTAAGTACACTGAGGGTATGAAATGTACATTTGTGTTAATATATAACCATTTTTTCAACTCCAAAGTGTTAGAACTACTTAATTCAATGATTGTCACATGTGAAATTCTTTGTTTTTGTATACAATCCGGTAAAATCATACAGCAGACGTCACCCTGTTGCCACGTTTCGGGTGCTGACAATGTTACAAAATGTTAATCGAATAGTCTTACCTCATCGCAGCTACAAACCAGGCCTGCTGCCACACGTAGCCTTATTATATTCTCTCACATATGGCAGGTTATTGAAAACTCTCTTTGGAAAACCTCTGAGTAGCTATAAAATTCAATGGTTTATTTATTGTCATGTGTACGGAGATACAGTGAACTGCTGGCCAAATCAGGTAGAGAGTCATACGGTGTGGAAATAGGTAGACAAAAATGCTGGAGAAACTCAGCGGGTGAGGCAGCATCTATGGAGGTGACGTTTCGGGTAAAAACTGTGGAAACAGGCTCTTCGGCCCAACTTGCCCATCAGCCAATAATTCCCAGCTACACTAATCCTGCTTGCCTGCGCTTGGTCCATATCCCTCCAAACCTGTCCGATCTATAATAATAATAATAAATTTTATATTTAATGGGCGCCTTTCATACAAAATCTCAAGGACACCTTACATAGTACTTACATAGTACACCTTACAGATCTATGTACCTGTCTAACTGTTTCTTAAATGATGGGATAGTTCCAGCCTCAACTACCTCCTCTGGTAGCTTGTTCCACATACCCACCATCCTTTGTGTGAAAAGGTTACCCCTCGGATTCCTATTAAATCTTTTCACCTTCACATTGAACCTATGTCCTCTAGTCCTCGATTCCCCATCTCTGGGCAAGAGACTCTGTGCATCTACCTGATCTATTCCTCTCATGATTTTGTACACCTCTATAAGATCACCCCTCATCCTCCTGCGCTCCATGGAATAAAGACCCAGCCTACTCAACCTCTCCGTATAGCTCACACCCTCTAGTTCTGGAAACGGTGGCATTGCTGGTTAAAGAGGAGATTAATACAATAGCAAGGAGAGACATTAGCTTGGATGCTGTAGAATCATATGGGTAGAACTGCGAAATAGCCTAGGACAGAAAACGCTAGTTGGAATTGTATACAGACCCACCAAGCAGCAGTAGGGAGGTTGGGGATAGCATTAAGCAGGAAATTATTGATGCCTGTAGCAAAGGTACAGCAGTTATCATGGGTGACTTTAATCTACAAATAGATTGGGCTAACCAAATTGGTAGCAGCGCTGAGGAGGAGGATTTCCTGGAATGTATACGGGATGGTTTTTTAAACCAATATGTAGAAGAGCCGACTAGAGGACAGGCCAACCTATACTGGGTGTTGTGTAATGAGGAAGAATTAGTTAGCTATCTTGTTGTGCAAAGCCCCTTGGACAACGGTGACCATAATATGGTGGGATTCTGCATTAGGATGGAAAGTGACACAGTTAATTCGGAGACTAGGGTCCTGAACGTAAAGAAAGGAGACTTTGAAGGTATGTGACGGGAATTGGCTAGGATGGACTGGGTTGACGATAGAGATGCTATGGTAAAGATTTAAAGACGGCATGGATGAACTCCAAAATTTGTTCATCCCTATCTGGCGAAAAAATAAAACGGTGAAGGCGACTCAACCGTGGCTAACGAGGAAAACCAAGGATAGTGTTAAATCCAAGGAAAAGGCATACACATTTGGCCAGAGGGAGCAGCGAACCGGAGAACTGGGAGAAATTTAACGCAACAGAGTAGGACAAAGGGGTTAATTAAGAAGGGGGATAAAGAGCATGAAAGAAAGTTTGCGGGGAATATAAAAACTGACTAAAAGCTTCTTCAGATATGTAAAAAGGAAAAGATTAATGAAGACAAATATAGGTCACTTACAATTAGAGACAGGTGAATTTATAATGGGAAACAAAGAAATGGCAGAACAGTTAAATGAGTACTTTGGTTTTATCTTCACTAAGGAAGACACAAACAATCTCCCAGAAATACTAGGGGACCGAGGGTCTAGTGCAGTGGTTCCCAACGTGGGGCGTACGCCCCACAGGGGGGCAATTTGATTTTTAAGGGGGGCATCAGGTAAACAAATGTAGTTTATGTTTCAGATGTTATTTTGAGTAAATTCCATTTTCTGAGAATTATTTCTTTGTCTGCTCGTGCTAAAATATGGGGGGGGGGGGGCATCAGGATTTTAGAGGTGATTAGGTGGGGCATGGCCAAAAAAAGGTTGAGAACCACTGGTCTAGTGGGAGGGAGGAACTGAAGGGAATTCATATTTCATGCCATGATCACAATGAATGGTGGTGCTGGCTAGAAGGGCCGAATAGCCCCCTCCTGCACCTATTTTCCATGTTTCTATTAGTCAGGAAAAAACTATTGGGACTGAGGGTAGATAAATCCCCAGGGCCTGATGGTCTGCATCCCAGAGTACTTAAGGAGGTGGCCCTAGAAATCGTGGATACATTGGTGATCATTTTCCAATGTTCTCTCGACTCTGAATCAGTTCCTGTGGACTGGAGGGTAGCCAATGTAACCGCACTTTTTAAGAAAGGAGGGAGAGACAAAACGGGAAATTCTAGACCAGATAGTCTTACATCGGTAGTGGGGAAGATGCTTGAGTCAATTGTTAAAGATGTTATAGCAGCGCATTTGGAAAGCAGTGACAGGATCGGTCAAAGTCAGCATGGATTTATGAAGGAGAAATCATGCTTGACTAATCTTCTGGAATTTTTTGCGGATGGAACAAGTAGAATGGTTAAGGGAGAGCCAGTGGATGTGGTGTATCTGGACTTTCAAAAAGCCTTTGACAAGGTCCCACACAAGAGATTAGTGTGCAAAATTAGAGCACATAGTATTGGGGGCAGGGCATTGACATGGGATAAAGAACTGGTTGTCAGACATGAAGCAAAGAGTATGAATTAACGGGTCCTTTTCAGAATGGCAGGCAGTGACTAGTGTGATGCTGCAAGGCTCGGTGCTGGGACCCCAGTTATTTACAATATATATTAACGATTTAGACGAGGGAATTAAATGTGACATCTCCAAGTTTGCGGATGACACAAGCTGGGTGGCAGTGTGAGCAGTGATGAGGATGCTATGAGGCTGCAGTGTGACTTGGATAGGTTGGGTGAGTGGGCAAATGCATGGCAGATTCAATATAAATGTGAGGTTCTCCACTTTGGTGGCAAGAACAGGAGGGCAGATTATTATCTGAATGGTGTCAGATTAGGAAAAGGGGAGGTGCAACGGGACCTTGGTGCGCTTGTACTGTGCATCAGTCACTGAAAGTAAGCATGCAGATACAGCAGGCAGTGAAGAAAACTAATGGCATGTTGGCCTTCATTGCGAGAGGATTTGAGTATAGGAGCAAGGAGGTCCTACTGCAGTCAACAGGGCCCTGGTGGGACCGGACCTGGAGTATTGTGTGCAATTTTGGTCTCCTAATTTGAGGAATTACGTTGTTGCTTTTGAGGGAGTTCAGCGTAGGTTCACCAGGTTAATTCCCGGGATGGCGGGACTGAAATATGATGAAAGAATGGGTCAACTGGGCTTGTATTCACTAGAATTTATAAGGATGAGAGGGAATCTTTTAAAGGATTGGACAAGCTAGATGCAAGAAAAATGTTCTCAATATTGAGGGAGTCCAGAACCAGGAGTCACAGTTTAAGAATAAGGGGAAGGCCATTTTGGACTGAGATGAGGTAAAACTTCTTCACCCAGAGAGTTGTGAATCTGTGGAATTCTCTGCCACAGAAGGCAGTGGAGACCATTTCACTGAATGTTATCAAGAGAGTTAAATTTAGCTCTTTGGTCTAAAGGAGTTAAGGGATATGGGGAAAAAACAGGAAAGGAATACTGATTTTTAGATGATCAGCCATGATCATATTGAATGGTGGTGCTGGCTCGAAGGGCCGAATAGTCCAGTCTTCCGGCACTTCTCCTGTATTTAAGGACGACTAGTAAATTTCAACCAGGGCTCCCGCAATTTCCTCTCTAGTTTCCCACAATGTCCTCGGATATATCAGATCAGGCCCTGGAGATTTGTCTACCTTCAAACACGACAGTACCTTCAGTACTTCCTCGGTAAATAGAGGAGAAATACTCATTTAGGACCTTGCCCATCTCCTGTGGCTCCACATGAGAGGGCCACTCTGTCTCTAGTTACCCTTTTCCCCCTTATGTATTTATAAAATCTTTTGGGATTGTCTTTAATGCTATCCGCAAGCTATCTCCTGGCGCCTTTTTGCCCTTCTGAATTCCTTTTTCAGTTTACTCCTTAGTTCCTGAAATTCCTCCAGGGATGCACTTGATCCCAGCTGCCTATGCCTGTGCCGTGCATCTTTCGTGTTTTTGACCAACGCCTCAACTTCCCACGTCAGCCAAGCTTCCTTACGTTTGCCTGCTTTGCGCTTCACTCTAATGGGAACGTACATATGCTGAGCTTTCGTCAGCACACTTTTAAAAACACCCCACTTGGCCGATGTTCCTTTCCCCTCTAATAACCTGCTCCAGTCAACTTGAGCGAGACCTTCTCTCATACCCTCAAAGTTGGCCTTGCCCCAGTTGAGCATATTAACCCGTGGACCCTCTTCGTCCTTATCCATAACTATCTTAAACCTAATCGAACTGTAGTCACTGGTCCCAAAAGGCTCCTCCACAAACACTTCATTAACTTACCCTTCCCAATTTCCAGCATTGCCCTCCCATGTGTGGAATCACTACACACTACTTAAGAAAACTCTCCTGAACACCTTTGAGGAATTGCACCCCATTTAAACCCTTCACACTATGATTTTCCCAGCCTATATTGGGAAAGTCTTCTTCTTGCGTATGGCGTGCACAGCCTAAAGTTGTAGATCAAGGGTAGACATCCAGGCCAGGACAGCATCAGTTACTGGGTGGATGGCTTTGATTCCCCCAGGGAAAAGCCTCAGTGGGCAGTCATTCACAATGTGTGGAATGGTCTGGTCTGGATGTCCGCAGTTGTAAGCAGGGCTGTCTGTCATCCCCCACTTATGCAGGTGATGGGCTGTTCTTGCATGGAGGGTGAGGATTCTATTCAGGGTTAGCCATTGCTTGCGATGGAGGTCAAACCCCAGTGGTTTTACTGAGGGGTCTGTGATGGCCTCTCCGTTGTTAGTGTTGGCATCTTTCCAGGCTCTGCGCCACTCAATCTCTGAGTCAAAGTCTTCCAGGGATTTAACGGAAGACCAGAAGTGTTTGCAGGACTTCAGGCGCATGTTGGGCAGATTGTTCAAGTCAGCATGGATGGGAAGGTCAGGGTTAGTCTCGATGGTGCACCAATCTTTCAACATCCTCTCCCTTCTGCATATGCTGGGAGGGGCGATATGAGAGAGGACAGGGAGCCACTGCAAAGGTGTTGACTTAAGCGTCCCTATGATGACCCGCGTTGCAGAATTAAGCACAGTGTCAACTCGTTAAAGTTAAAATCCCCTACTACAACAACCTTATTTGACCTGCAGTTGCCTGCAATCTCCTGGCATATTTATATTTCTAATTCCCGTTGACTATTCAGGGGTCTGTAGTACACCCCCAACAAGGTGACCATCCATTTCTTGTTCCTCAGCTCAACCCATATAGCCTCACTAGACGAACCGTCTGTAATGTCACCTCTGATTACTGCCGTGACATACTCCTTAACCAAGAGTGCAACCTCCCCCCTCCTTTTTTTCCTCAACCCTGTCTCTCCTGAAGCTCCTGTAACCTGGAACATTGAGCTGCCAGTCCTGACCCTCTCTTAATCAGGATTCAGTCATGGCTACAACGTCCCAGGCGCTCGCGCCCGAAGTTCATCTGCCTTACCCGTCAGGCCTCTTGCATTAAAATACGTGCAGTTTAAACTAACCCTCCTTCCTTGCCCTCTGCCTATCACCTGCCTATTCTATCCACTAACCTTTCCCACACCACCCTCCATACCAACTTCTGGCCTCTCACGTGCCTCTGTGCTGTACGAGATCCCACCCCCCCTACCAGTCTAGTTTAAACTCTCCTGTGTAGCATTAGCATGAGTGAAGAGATCCTCTTCTGGACAATACAGTGTCGCCACGTTCTGGCGCCATCTTGCAACTTCCATTTCCCTGAAAAGTCCAATCTTGGCCCAAGGAGATAATCAGTTTCTTATTTTCCCACTGTTAAAGGCCAGTGTCCTAGCGGCACTGGATCGATGAAGTCGGGGTTGGCCTAGCCCAGCGTGATGAGGTGACTCCTTCCACCACCGTTCCGTGCAACTGCTGCAGGCTGCACTCAATCTGCTCACTCATCTGGCTGCTGTAGGTCCTTGATTAAATGAGAAAACACTTTAAAGTGCTTCACTTTCTTTTTGTTTTCATTTATCTGTCCTATCCTAGATTATTTGTTTAAAATGGAATAGGAACATAACATGTACAAGGGTGGCTGCCTCACAGCAACAGAGATCCTGACGTTGGGGGCTGTCTGTGTGGAATTTGCCCGTTCTCCTAATGACTGTGTGGGTGTCTTCCGGGACTTCTGGTTTACTCCTACTTCCCAAAGATAGTGCAGCTTTGTAGGTTATTGCCTGTGAAATTTGTAGGTTATTGTTCTGTCAAATTGCCCCTTGTATGGAGGGAGTAGATGTGAAAGTTGGATAACATACAACTAGTGTGAACAGGGGATCGATGGTTGGCATGGACTCAGTGGGCCCAAGGGGCTGTTTCCATGCTGTATCTCTGGAACTAAAACTGGAATGTAGTAAATCTTGTAATAAATCCTTTTCAAAACAATTAAATATGAATTATTTGGAAACTTTGAATCGGGTGTTAATTAAAACTGAATTGAGGGAATGCACGCTGTAATTAGGATCCCATGAAAATTGTAACTGGAGTATCGTACAAATATTAGTCTTTCAAAAAAATTTTTTGTGTCCTACAGGTGCGACGCAAGCCCAACAAAAGGGGAAGAAGATGAAGAGTAATTATTTCCTGTTTGCATTGGAGCTTAAGAATTTGCTGTAAAGTTCAAGGCAGGACACTGTTTAACTGATAATTGGTTGTTAAAGAAGGCACCTTGTATCTATTTCCCTTGCATTTGCAGTCCTAAGGTCACAAGCTTTTGGCAAACACATCAATTCATTAATTGTGGTTGTCCTGCATTGTGATGTGTGCTGACTACAATGTACTGACTTTACAGAAAGATTGAAATAAATGATATTGTAAATATTTTTTTTAATGTTTTGATTGAAAATGTGCTTGTATAGCTTTTAAATTACAGCTTTAAATCACCAACACAACTGTGTATTAAATGTGTGGGTGAAGAAAGTTGGTTACAATGAACGCTGACAACTGAAGCAATACTTCTTAATAATTGTACCTTCCATGGCATCTTATTTTGAGAAGGGACTGGTTCTTGGAAAGAACAAATATATTGCAATTTCCTGCAACACATACTTCTGTGGTTAGATTTGTTGGAAAGTCACTTTTTCTAACTCCCTTGTGTATGATTATATCTACTTGTTTCCGTGGTCATCTCCGCTGCTTCTGCTTTCCACCACTGAAGATGTTGGACAGAAAGTCCTCAGTTGTATAAAATGTGAAGTCAACCGAAAATGCTTGTGGCATTTTACTTGTCAGTATTGATGCCAGAACTGTGTAGAAATTTAGATAAAATTGGAAAAATAAAAGGGTTTTAGTTACAATATTTTAATACTGATGGTGTATTAGTCATTGAAATTGTACACCTTTAGTTACCTTCCTTGTCAAATTTGTATCCATCTACTGTACCAATAAAATCCTGTAACTTGAGTTTGCCTTGTTATAGTGGGGAAAAAAAACCCACGGGTATTTTGAAGGATAATCCACCCTAAGTTATGGTTCCCAAGAGTTAGATCATGTTAAAAGTTGTTCATTGTGGTATGTGATTAATGAGACAAGGAGCCTTTCTGCATTGTAACAGCTGCTCTGCTCTGCTTGAAATGCACTTGATATATCGTTTAAAAAAATGCCTGCAATAATATTCTCCTTGTTGATTTTTATTTCTGTATTGTCAATCTGTACCAAAACTTGGGTTTAATCAGATTAAAATTATTTTGTTTTACAAAGGTAGCTATTTGAGTTACTGGAGAAAAATTCAGCTGTAGTGAAATTCTACCTGTATCTTGAACTGCACAAAGTTGTCGTAAGCTGCTGCAGGAAATACGCTTCAGGATTTGATCTACCGAAGTACATTTCAATCATTTAAACAGGTTTTGGTAATCATTATGTCCTTATAAATGTGATTATTAAAAAAATATCCCATTGTATAGCACTTTTCAATGTCCGCATTTCTCGACTATAAAAGCTGCCTGCAGAGCATGTAAAATTGTCGAGAATGTTCAGATTTTTGTTCTTTCAAGTGTCTTGAAATAGCTCTGTAAACTATAGTTATAATTTTTCTGTGCTGGCTGTTCACATGTAATTTTGAGCATGTTGCTACATGGTTGATACAGTTCTGCATAGTAGGCTGTTATAGAAAATACAATTGCATAGGATCCAGAGAAAGCTTGTCGACTGGATGGAGAATTGGCTTAATGGAAGGAAGCAGAGGGTTATATTACAAGCTGAGGGCCTCTGACTAGTGGTATGGTTCGGGGATCGGTGCTGGGCCCATGGCTGTTTGTGGTTTACATCAACGATTTGAATGAGAATGTAGAAGGCATGCAAAAATGTTGGAGAACCTCAGCTGGTGAGGCAGCATCTATGGAGCAAAGGAAATAGGCAACGTTTCGGGTCGAGACCCTTCTTCAGACTTCTTCAGGCATGATCAGTAAATTTGCAGATTATATTAAAGTGGGTGGTGCCATAGAAAGCGAAGATGGTTATCAAAATTACAGCAATATCTTCATCAGTTGGGTAAGTGAGCTGAGGAATGGTTAATGGAGTTTAATGCAGATAAGTGCAGAGTGTTGTATTTTAGGAGGTCAAACCAGGACAGGACCTGCACAGTGAATCGTAGGGCTCTGGGAAGTGTAGACCAAAAGGATCTATGAGTGCAGGTACAGGGTTCATAGGCAGAAGGGTGATCAAGAAGGCTTTTGGCACATTGGCCTTCATCAGTCAACGTATTGTGTATAGAAGTTGGGATGTTATGTTACAATTGTACAAGACGTTGGTGAGCCTACATTTGGAGTATTGTGTTCAGGTTTGGTCATCCTGCTTTCGGAAGGATGTTGTTAAGCTGGAAAGGGTACAAAGAAGATTTATAAGGAAGTTGCCAAGTCTTGAGGGGCTGATCTATAGGGAGAGGTTGGGCAGGGTAGGACTTGATTCCTCGGAGCACAGGAGGCTGAGGGGGTGGTCTTATAGAGGTGTATAAAATCATGAATGGAATAGATAGGGTGAGTGCACAGAGTCAGTATTCAGAGGTGGTTGAGGCAGGTACTATAACAATATTTAAAATACATTTGGACAGGTACATGGATAGAAAAGGTTTAGAGGGGTATGGGCCAAACACAGGTAGGTAGGAGTATGTAGATGGGACATCTTGCTCAGTATGGCACGGTTAGGCCGAAGGACTTGTTTCCGTGTTGCATGACTATGGTTGTAATGCCAAAATTTTGTTCATCTATCCAGTGCGATTTATTTGTAGGCTTCTGGAAAATATAATAACATTGATGCTTTTAAATAACACTAAAGATAGTAGGGCTATCCCTTTTATGGTAATATCAATGATTCCGCACTAACATAGTTCATTACTGAAAGTCTAGGATCAGCAAGATTTTTCTACTAAATACTAATGAAGCCATAGTAAACTCTGAGTGAATACCCAGCCTTCTAAAGTGGGTGGCCCTGATGCAATATTTGACTGATAATTGATGGGGTTTTCTTTTAAAGGAATTAAAGCTAAAAAAATTAACCTGGAGTTAAATTTTATGTGTACTGTTGCTTCTGCCATTTTGTATCTGTTTCGTCTCTACAGTGCTCCTCTTGCATATTTCATTACTGAAAATGACTGCACTTCAGATCTTATCAGCTGTAAAGGATTTGGGGGAATCCAGCACAGCTGAAGATATCAAATATTTGTTTCTCCTATGATATTGCAAGAGTCCGAGGTTTGCAGTTGTTGGATTGCTGTATCTGTGCATGGATTTTCTTACTGAATACCACTGCCTAGCATTTGGTATACGTTGTCATAATTATTAATTTGATTCAATTCCTGCTAAGAATTGCAATAGGGAGACCGTGTTCATAATTCACCTCCTGCATGTTTCATTGTATACAGTTGTCTTCCCAAATCGGGTCCAGAGCTGAAACGTCAACATTCCATGTGCTCCAGCGATACCACCTGACCCGTTGAGTTACTCTAGCACTTTGTATTTTATTTTAAAGATTTCAACAGCTGTAGTTCCTCGTGTCTACTTGTTAATTCTTCTGCCTCATTCTGCCCAACCAGAGGAGGCGTGATACGCCACAGGAGAGAAATATAAAAATTCCTTTTTTTTGTATAACTGAATTATAAAACAGTGCCAGAAGTTTGCAAAGGCTGGGTTTGTTTTCTTTGCAGCTGACGAGGCCAAGAATGGAGCCGCAAGATATACACAAAAATATTATAGAGGATCAATTACCACAGTCCCAAGTCATCGACTGCAAGACATCTCCAAGCAGTGTCCTAGCCCAACATGAATATTGTGGGGTTGTGCCGAAGGGAAAAAAAGCACCATTGACCAGAAACTGAACTGGTACAGCCACATAGATATGGCTTCAAGAACAATGTTTCCTGGCCTTGACCCGAATCGTCACCCTTTTGTTTTCTCTCCAGTAACGCTGCCTGACCCACTGAATTACGCCAACAATTTGTGCCTATCTTTGATATAAACTAGCATCTACAGTTCCTTGTTTGTACAAAACCTTCTGCTTAATTGGTATTCTAATTCCCCATTGCTGTGCAGTAACTACAGTGCCCTCCATAATGTTTGGGACAAAGACCCATCATTTATTTATTTGCCTCTGTATTCCACAATTTGAGATTTGTAATAGAAAAAATCACATGTGGTTAAAGTGCAAATTGTCAGATTTTAATAAAGGTAATTTTTATTGGTTTCACCTTGTAGAAATTACAGCAGTGTTTATACATAGTCCTCCCACATTTCAGGGACCATAATGTTTGGGGGACAGCAATGTCATGTAAATGAAAGTAGTCATGTTTAGTATTTTGTTGCATATCCTTTGCATGCAATCACTGCTTGAAGTCTGCGATTCATGGACATCACCAATTGCTGGGTGTCTTCTCTGGTGATGCTCTGCCAGGCCTGTATTGCAGCCATCTTTAGCTTATGCTTGTTTTGGGGACCAGTCCCCTTCAGTTTTCTCTTCAACGTATAAAAGGCATGCTCAATTGGGCTCAGATCGGGTGATTGACTTGGCCACTCAAGAATTGACCATTTTATAGCTTTGGAAAAACTCCATTATTGCCTTAGCAGTATGTTTGGAATCACTGTCTGCTGTTGAATGATCCGCCGGCCAATGAGTTTTGAGGGTACACAAAAATGCTGAAGAAACTCAGCGGGTGCAGCAGCATCTATGGAGCGAAGGAGATAGGCAACGTTTCGGGCCGAAACCCTCCTTCGCTCCATAGATGCTGCTGCACCCGCTGAGTTTCTCCAGCATTTTTGTGTACCTTCGATTTTCCAGCATCTGCAGTACCTTCTTAAAAACAATGAGTTTTGTGGCATTTGTTTGAACTTGAGCAGATAGGATGTGTCTATACACTTCAGAATTCATTATGCTACTACCATCAGCAGTTGTATCATCAATGAAGATAAGTGAGCCAGTACCTTCAGCAGCCATACATGCCCAGGCCATAACACCCCCACCACCGTGTTTCACAGATGAGGTGGTATGCTTTGGATCTTGGGCAGTTCCTTTTCTCCTCCATACTCCGGGGGCGCTGTTCTGGCAGCAGCCATGTCAGCAGCACATCAGTTTTTTCAACCTTTTTTATTTTTTAGTTTGTTTTAAAGTATGTATTTAATGTTCCTTCGTGTGTGTGGTGTGGGGGGGTAAGGGGGAAACTGCTTCGGTCGCCTCCTCCATGGAGAGGCAACTTTTTCCAGGTCGCCTCCCCCGTGGCCTAACATCAAGGATCGGCGCGGCCTTTCCCGGAGACGCGCCCGGGGCTTCAGCGGCGGGCGCAGCGTGGACTCTCGGCGTGGAGCGGGTGAGCCCTCGCTGGAGGGGAGCGCTCCGTTTCGCTGGCCTGGGGTAGCCGGCAGCCTGAAGTCGTGGTCTGCAGAGCTCCAGCTGGTGCAGCGTCTACAGCCCGGGATCCCTCGTGGGGGATCCGGGGGAAGAAGAAGCCATCACTGCCGGCCCGCGGCCAACTTCTACCGCGGGGCCGGCATGGACATACCATCACCCCTGGAGGGGTGCTTCGACCGCCGGCCCTGCAGTCTACGGTGCTTCTGACTGCGGCAGGGACTTTAAATCTTGATCACTGGCCTGCGGCCTACAACAACTTAAAGCCGCGGTCTCCGGTGAGGAAGAGCCGATCCTGGACTGACTCTGGACTCTGGTCCTGTCCACGGGGGGGAAATGGAGGAGAACTGGCCAAATTTTTGTGCCTTCCACCACAGTGATGAATGCTGTGGTGGATGTTTGTGTTGCATTTTGTGTGTTCTTTATTATTGTATCGCTGCTGACAACCCAATCCTTGCCGGGTCACTGCTCGTGCGGTCGACCGGTTGGTGCAGAGAGTAGCTTTGAATGTTTGTCTCTTCGTTGATTGTGTCCCTTTCTTTTTTTAAAAGCTACTGTAATGCGCCCTTTAAATTGCCCCTCGGGGATGAATAAAGTGCTTGATTGATTGATTGATACTTTGCTCTTGCCATCAATTTGACATAATCTTCATCTCATCAGTCCACAAGACCTTTTTCCAGAACTGTGGTTGCTCTTTTAAGTACAGGGCTCATATGGTCCTTGAAAGTCTGTTTTTCAAGGCCTTAAAATTCGTTGGATTTATCATAGGTCCTTAAATTCACTTTTTATGATAAAAGTGTTAATTCATGTAGAGTAATGTGCCATTTTTTCATAAAGCTAATAATGTGTATTTTTATTAAAAGTCGGGAAACATTGTGAGCTATGTTTGCGAACAATCTTCCCGGGAGGGGGAGGAGCACTAGGACCCAGCAGAGTCAGACCACGTGCTGTGTGCCCCGGGGAGGTGGTGGGATTCGGCAGCCACTCTATCTCTCTCTCTCTCTCTATCTCCCCCTCTCTGTCCCTGTCTCTCCCTCTCCGTCTTTGTCTCTCCCTCTCCATTTCTGTCTCTCCCTCTCTGTTTCTGTCTCTCCCTCTCCATCTCTGTCTGTGTCTCTGTCTCACTCTCTGTGTCTCTGTCTCTCCGTCTCCATCTCTGTATCTCCCTCTCCGTTTCTGTCTCTGTCTCTCTTTGTCTCTTTTTGTCTCTGTCTCTCTCTGTGTCTGTCTCTCTCTCCCCCTCTCTCTCTCTCTCTTTCTATCTCTCTCTGTCTCTCTTCCTATCTGTAGGCAGATTATTCCCATCCTGGATCAGTCCAATCCGGGTTGTGTCGTCCTCAAACTTGAGAAGCTTCACAGAGGAGTCTGTGGAGGTGCAGTTCTTAGTGTAGAAAGAGTAATGGAGAGGGGAGAGTACGCAGCCTTGTGGTGCTCCTATGCTGTGGGTCTGCGGGTCCGAGATGTGCTTTCCCAGCCTCACAGGCTGCTTCCTGTCTGTCAGGAAGTTTGTGATCCACTGACAGAGGGGTTCAGGCACAGTCAACTAGGAGAGTTTGGAGTGTAGTATCTCTGGCACAATGGTGTTGATTGCAGAGCAAAAATCAAACAAAATCCTTGCAATGGTCCCCTGGCGGTCTAGGCGCTGGAGGATGAAGTGCAGGCCTAGATTGACTGCGTCATCCACTGAACTATTGGCCCGATATGCAAACAGAAGGGGGTTCAAGATATTTTTCAGCTGGGCCAGTACAAGTCTTTCAAGGGTCTTCATGACTACAAAGGTCTGTGGACATAAAGACGTGTAATCCTTGTCTTTTTGGGTACAGGGACAATAGTGGAGACTGAAGTAGGCAGGGAAAGTACAGATTTGCAGGGACTGATTTAAAAAGCAATTGTTTCCATGATCATGGTTTCAGATTGAACAACTAAGAGATGAGAAAATGGACCAACAGTGCTCTATTGAAGTACGAATATAGGTAAGTTAACCATCTTGTGTGTAATTATTATGTAGTTTAGTGTCGTTCTGTGCAACCTGGACTAATGGATTGACCGATCACCTCAGATTTCCCTGAAAATCAGTGTCTACATCAGAGCACACAAGTGACAACAGAAAACAAGGTCTCAACTCCAAATTCCAATGGGCATTTGGCAATAATTCGAACTATATCAATAGTTCATAACTTCGAAGGAACTTTGGGTTGAAAGTTGATTTTTCTGCTGTGTTCTTTGTACCAGAGGTGTGCAAAATACGATTTTCAATCAAATCTGAGATGGTGACCAGCCAACCTTCTTACTTTTATTTAGTACAGAATCATATCATCCAATATCAGGCAATTTATATACAAGTCCCCGATAAACCATCCATGTTTGCTGGATTTTGGTCCTTGAAAATGGGATTTTTGGATCTTGAAAGTCCTTAAATTTATAGCTGTTCCAAGTGTACGAACCCTGTAAGTACTTCTTGGCAAACTGTAACCTGGCCATCCTATTTTTGCGGCTAACCAGTGGTTTGCATCTTGCAGTGTAGCCTCTGTATTTCTGTTCATGAAGTTTTCTGCGGACAGTGGTCATTGACAAATCCACACCTGACTCATGAAGAGTGTTTCTGATCTGTCGAACAGGTGTTTGGGGATTTTTCTTTATTATAGAGAGAATTCTTCTGTCATCAGCTATGGAGGTCTTCCTTGGCCTGCCAGTCCATTGCGATTAGTAAGCTCACCAGTGCTCTCTCTCTTCTTAACGATGTTCCAAACAGTTGCTTTTGGTCAGCCTAAGGTTTGGCTGATGTCTCAACAGTTTTATTCTTGTTTCTCAGTCTCATAATGGCTTCTTTGACTTTCATTGGCACAACTTTGGTCCTCATGTTGATAAACAGCAATAAAAGTTTCCAAAGGTGATGGGAAGACTGGAGGAAAGACTGGGTGCTGAGAGCTCTCTTATACCTGCATTAAGGAGGCAATTAAACACACCTGAGCAATTACAAAGACCTATGAAGCCATGTGTCTCAAACATTATGGGGCCCTGAAATTGGGGGGGGGCTATGTATAAACACTTGTAAATTCTACCTGGTGAAACCAAAATTATTTAAATCTGGCAATGTGCACTTTAACCACATGTGATTTATTTTCTATTACAATCTCAAATTGTGGAGTACAGAGGCAAATAAATAAATGATGGGTTTGTCCCAAACATTATGGAGGGCACTGTAGTTCATGCAAAATGCACTGCAGTTCCATATTTAGCTACTCTTGTTTCTTTGGTACCTCTCAAACCTACAGCCTCTACCACCAAGCCCAACCGGAACCTCAAGCAAATGCAAGTGCCCGCTGTTTTCCTTTCAACTTGCACATATGGTTCTGATTAGGAAATAGGTAACAGGTTCTAAATTCTGGACCACCTGTCCCAAAGCTCTATTACCAGGAGTGCAGCGTGGGGAAGTGTGAGTTCATGCATTCTAGTCAAACTGTTTAAAAGGCAGATTATCCAAATTAAGAGAGAGAATGAGTGGTTCAGAGGAATCCCTGGGTTCCAGCACATGTATCTCGAAAGGTTAGCAGGCAGATCCAATGTAGTTATGGTGACAAATGGTAAGTTGGCCTTTATTGCAAAACGGTTGAGTTAAATGAGAGAGATTTGTTGCAGTTGCACAGAATGTTGGTGAGGCCACACCTGCAATACTCCACGCGATTTTGTTCCCCTATCGAAGAAAGGATCTATACTGTTAAAGGCAGTCCAAAGGCGATTTACCAGGCTGATACCTTGGATGAGGGGGCTGTGCTATTAAAAGGTTAGACAGCTTGTGTTTGTGTTCTTTGGAGCTTAGAAGAATGAGAGGTAACATTAAAACATATAAGGTCCTTAAGGGGCTCGGCAATATAGATGTTGAAATGTTTTCACTAGTGAGATAGCCAAGAACAAGGGGACATCACAAAATAAGGGGTCGGTCATTTAAGGCGGAGAAAGGTAAATATTTGAAGGATTGGGGACTGAAGATTATGAAGAACTGGAACAAACGTTAGGGAATTGTGGTCAGCCTGGTCATATTGAATGCTTTAAGAGGCCAAGTGTGCTGTTACTGTGTGCTATTGTTTGTGTGACTATTTCTCACTGGATTAACAAAACTGGAAAGCAACTACAATACAAATTAGACACAAAGTGCTAGAGTTATTCAGCGGGACAGGCAGCATCTCTGTAGAGAAGGAATGGGTGATGTTTTGGGTCGAGACCCTTAGTACTGAGTCAGGGAAGAGGGAAACAAGATATGGAAGGGCACAAAGAACGTAAGGTGTGAAAAGAACAGATCCAAGCAGATGATGATCAAGGAAATGCACATTGTTGGATGAGTTGGCTATAATGAATTTGAGGAATGTAAAGAATGAAATTGCTGCTCTCTTTTCCTGTATTTTCTTTTAAAATAACCTAACGCTACTCCTTCTGGCCTATTAGAAGGAAGATTCCAAATTATTTTGTTAATATAAATCAGACATAAAATAAAACGTTTAGATCAACAGTATAACAGAAAGAGTTTTTCCACCACAATGTAACAAATAAAGCTGTAATTTCAACCTTGTACTGTCTCACACATGCCATTTATTATTACCATGAACATATGCTTTAAAGGTCAAATGATTATAAACTTTTTGTTTGAAATATAGAAGCAAATTCTCAACTATTATTAAGGAATCAATTAAAGCTATTGGAAATAATTGAAAAACACAATGGAGTTGCTTAATAATGCTGCATTTGGCACTTGAAACTGATGTAATATCTAGAATAAAACATAAATCCCATATATTCTGCAACAGTGAAATCATGGAATATTTATGTTGGAATGTATAAATCACCCCTGTCCACATTATTTTAAATTTACTCTGCTGTTGGTAGGTGGAAAGTAAATTTCAGAAAGTCCAGGAACATTTAATTAAGGCCCAGCAGTATTAACAAAAAAAAGTGAATCCCATGAAAATTGTTTCCATTCATAACCTGGTTGCAAGTCTATCTGTTGGCAGAGTAAACATTGTTTTGTGCAGATTTTGATTGTCTGATGACGCAGCTACATTTGAAACCGTAATAGAAACTCTTTAGCAACTCAAACACCCAGGAACAAAGGAGATTACAAAAAATGGTGGACACTGCCCAGTCCATCACAGGTACTGACCTCTCCACCATTGAAGGGATGTACAGGAGGCACTACCTCACAAAGGTAGTCAGCATCATCAGAGACCCACACCACCCTGGCCACATTCTAATTTCATCCTTCCATCAGGAAGAATGTTTAGGAGTTTGAAAGCTGTGACCTTCAGGTTCAGGAACAGCTTCTTCCCAACAACCATCAGGCTATTGAACACTGCAAACTTCAACCAAACTATGAACTGTCTTGTCACTAGAGGCTATGGGTTTTATTTTGCACTGTTTTTTTATTAACGTGTTTATTATATTATCTTTGAGTACTGTGTTTACAGATCTGTTATACTGCTGCAAGTAAGAATTTAATTGTTCTATTTTCGGTACATTTGACAATTAAACACGACTCTTGGAACTGCAGAGAAATGAGGCACAACATGGGTTATCTTCAAAGAGTTGTTCATTGAAAGTGGCAAAAGCTGAATACATGATCAGTTATCCTAAGTAAACTAGACGATGATAGTGCAAACTCCATAGTCCTATTGTTTTGGTAGGGTTGTGCTGAATGGTTCAGGCAATTGATGGTTGATGGGAAGAAACTTTTCGGGAATGATAAAGTTAGCTTACTTAAAAACACAATACACAATGGGTTAGATAAACCAATTCAAGCTTTACCGCCGGCGGGAGTGTCAGGAATCCACGAATCAAGTAGCAACAGGCACTTGACTTACACGAGCCACCACTCCAATGAACCAAGACATACAGGGTCTTTTATAGTGTGTAGAAAATGTGGTCACATGCTTATACAGAGTTGCAGCAATGACGTTTAACACATCAATCACAGGCTGTACCCATTCAAAATATACGTCACTAATACAATACTTGTCATACTGTGGTTATATCAATCACAAACTTGATCACAAAACTTCTTCATAACTGGAAACTCGTCAAAGGTCTATCATCTGCAGTACCTTCATAAACAATGTAAGGATCTTATCGGTCACACACAGAAATCTCCGTTTACACCATTTCCAAGGCCACAGAAAACAACATCCTATCCCACCATTGTCAATTGTCTTTTCCTTGAGCATAACAGGATGAACTATCATAAAAGCTTGGTATGCTGGCCTCCTGATTACCACAGTTCCTCTAGTATGGTACAGAATTTGCAAACTTCAGCTTATTCAGGACCCAAAAAGTCAAGCTGGTCTTTTACTTATTCTAATATTTTATTCTACTATACCCTACATACTTAGTATATTCTCATTCCCTCCTTTTATCATTTTGATGATAACACTACAATCCTCATTTGGTACAAAGTAAAGGCTTGGCATTTCAATACAGATCAATACAACAATCACCAGTACAATAGTCCAGTCCAGTACAGCAGGCCACTTTCAAGAAAGGAGCGAGAGAGGAAACTGGGAATTACAGACCAGTTGGCCTGACTTCTGTGGTGAGAAAGATGCTTATTAAAGAAGTAATAATGGGGCATTTGGATAGCAGTAAAAGGATTAGTCCAAGTCAACATGGATTTATGAAAGGGAAATCATGCTTGACTAATCTTCTGGAATTTTTTGAGGATGTGACAAGTGAAATGGATGAAGGGGTGCCAGTGGATGTAGTGTATCTACACTTTCCGAAACCCTTTGATAAGGTCCCGCACGGGAGACTGGTGACTAAAATTAGAGCACATGGTATTGGGGGTAGAGTGTTGACATGGATAGAAAATTGGTTGGCAGACAGGAAGCAAAGAGTAGTAGTGAACGGGTTATTTTCAGAATGGCAGGCAGTGGCGAGTGGAGTGCCGCAAGGCTCGGTGTTGGGGCCGCAACTGTGCCATATATATTAATGATTTGGAAGAGGGAATTATGAGCAACACAAAGCTGGGTGGCAGTGTGAACTGTGAAGAGGATGTTAGGAGGTTGCAGGGTGACCTGGACAGGTTGAGTGAGTGGGCAGATGCGTGGCAGATGCAGTATAATATAGATCAATATGAGGTTATCGACTTTGGCGGCAAAAACAAGGGGGCAGATTATTATCTCAATGGGGTTAGGTTAGGTAAGGGGGAGGTGCAGCGATACCTGGGCGTCCTTATACACCGGTCACTGAAAGTTGGCTTACAGGTACAGCAGGTAGTGAAGAAAGCTAATGGAATGTTGGCCTTCATAACAAGAGGATTTCAGTATAGGAGTAAAGAAGTACTATACAACTTCTGCAGTTGTATAGGGCTCTGGTGAGACCACATCTGGAGTATTGTGTACAGTTTTGGTCTCCTAATTTAAGGAAGGACATCCTTGTGATTGAGGCAGTGCAGCGTAGGTTCACGAGATTGATCCCTGGGATGGCGGGACTGTCATATGAGGAAAGATTGAAAAGACTAGGCTTGTATTCACTGGAGTTTATATGTCTCTATAAGGGATCTTATAGAGACATATAAAATTATAAAAGGACTGGACAAGCTAGATGCAGGAAAAATGTTTTCAATGTTGGGCGAGTCCAGAACCAGGGGCCACAGTCTTAGAATAAAGGGGAGGCCATTTAAGACTGAGGTGAGAAAAAACCTTTTCACCCAGAGAGTTGTGCATTTATGGAATTCCCTGCCACAGAGGGCAGTGGAGGCCAAGTCACTGGATGGATTTAAGAGAGAGTTAGATAGAGCTCTAGGGGCTAGTGGAGTCAAGGGATAAGGGGAGAAGGCAGGCACGGGTTATTGATAGGGGATGATCAGCCATGATCACAATGAATCGTGGTGCTGGCTTGAAGGGCCGAATGGCCTCCTCCTGCACCTATTTTCTATGTTTCTAATAGATCCATAGTGTATTATCATTCCCCATATTCCTCCAAACATGCTAAATGGCCACCATTCTCCACCTTTATTGATGTTATGCATCTCTTCCGCTACCTCGGTGATCTTCTTTATTTCTCTGGTGATATGTGCTGCTAAATCTGTAATGTTGCATTCATCGGGAATGTAAGTGCAGCATTCGCACCCTATAATAGCACGTGGCCCCTTTCTCTGCGAGGATAAAATCTAATGCCATTCAGTTCTGGAGGACTGCTACTCTCATCGCCACCATTTCAGCAGTAATGTCCTGAATAGGTTGCCATACATTCATAAAAGCCTGGGCAGTGGAGTTAGCTAAATTTTCCATAGCCGATGCCATATTTTTTAATTCCTTAGCTGCTCTGGCTGTGTCATATGGGGGAGAAAATGATCATCCAATACCTCTCAGTTTCCGAGATACCCCTTTTGACTCTTGGGGTTCTGGCTACCTCTGCAAGATCCTAGACCACCCACCTGGCCCTTAGTTTTTTTCTCTTGTTCCTCTGCCCACTGGCATTCTAGCTGCAATACTTTCCATCCTTTCATAGTGCCATCCTTGTGCCTTAAGACTAACCCTCTCATTCATGCATTATCCATCCAACTCCGATCCCTACTCTCCTCATGCTTCTTCTCTGCCTACGCTTTCCATTCCTTAATTCTCTTTTCCATTTCTTTCCTGTGTCTCTTTCCCATATCAACATCTCTGCTCTTTTAATCGTCTCTACATTCCATGTTCCCCCTACTGGCCAGGATTCATCTCCTAAATGTTTTGTCAATTTATAACAACACTCTATAATCTACATTATTTTTAGGGTTCAAATAACACATATGTTGTACAGGCGTTCCCCTGTCACTTTTGTCCAAATTGTTACGCATTAATGCATTGTCTTTTAACACTTACTTAATTGCAAACGGCAGGCTTTCTACCTGCGGAGCCAATCGACGACTGCTCTCTTGGTAGCAAAAACATACACAATTGGTCTTACCTTAGTTGTTTGCATTAAGGATCGCGGCAGGGAACCAGATCAACCTCTAACGAGGGACCACAGATGTTTCCGGGAGCTTCTACAGGTGTTCGGTCTCAAGGGGTCCGACTAGAGCTCAGTTTTCTCCCCGTCCAGTCCCGGTGACTCTGCAGCCTCTTACACAGTCATCCGTTGACGGTCCCAACGATATCCTGCCGACTACGCCAATGCTAAAGTTTGCTTACTTAAAAACAGACAACACACAATGGGTTAGGTAAACCAACTCAAGCTTTACTGCCGGCGGGAGTGTCAAGCTGGTCAAGAAAGATTCACGAATCAAATAGCGACAGGCACTTGACTCTCCCGAGCCACCACTCCAATGAACCAAGACATACAGGATACAGGGTTTTTTATAGTCTCACATGGTCACATGCTTATACAGAGTTGCAGCAATGGTATTTAACACAAATCAATCACAGGCTGTACCCATTCAAAGCATACTTGTCAGTAATACAATACTTGTCATACTGTGGTTATATCGATCACAAACTGTTGATCACAAAACTTCTTCATAACAGGAAACTAGTCTAAGGTCTATCATCTGCAGTGCCTTCTTAAACAATGTAAGGATCTTATCAGTTACACAGAATTCTGTTTACCATTTCAAAGTCCACCGAAAACAACATCCAATCCCACCATTGTCAATTGTCTTTTCCTCGAGCATAACAGGGTGAATTTTCATAAAAGCTTGGTATGCTGGCTTCCTGATTACCACAGCTCCTCTAGTATGCTACAGAATTGCAAACTTCGGCTTATTCAGGACCCAAAAGATCAAGCTGGTCTTTTACTTATTCTAATATTTTATTCTATTATTCCTTACATGCTTAGTATATTCTCAGGAGCATGGAGGAAACGGTTCATGGGCTCCTGTACCGTCTTTCTCATAGTAGCAGTGCGAGGAGAGCATGGCCAGGGTGCTGTGGGTATTTGATGATATTAGCTGCCTTTGTGAAGCAGAGCTTCCTGTAGATCCCGTAGATCAGTGTTGGGGAGGGCAATACGAGTCATGGACCTGGCAGGGCCCACCATTTTTTGCAGTGTCCTTTGTTCTTGAGCGTTCGAATTTCCAAGCCAGGCCATGATGCAACCAGCCGGTATGCTCCCTGTCGAAGTTTGATAAGGTATTTGCTGACGTGGAATCTAGTCAAACCGCTGAGCATGTAGAGGCTTCGGTGAGCTTTAATTGCATTAACGTGCTGGGGGTAGGGCAGCTCTTACGAGAAGTGTATGCCCAGGAACTTGGAGCTGTTGACTCTCTACACAGCTGTCCCATCAATGATGACAATCCATTGGCTTTCCCCCTCTAGTCATTAAACTGCAAAGATGTTATAAGGATATTGCCAGGACTGGAGGGCCTGAGGGTGGGTAGGCTAGGACTTTATTACTTGGCGTGCAGGAGGATGAGGGGTGATCTTCTAGAGGTGTCTGAGATCCTGAAGGGTATAGATAGAATGAATGCACATAGATTTTTTACCCATTGTGGAATCAAGAACCAGCGGACAGACAGCTTTGAGGTGAGAGGGGGAAGATTTAATAGGAACCTGAGGGGCAACATTTTCCACTCAGGTTGCTGGGTATATGGAATGAGCTACCTGATTTACTATAAGAACATTTAAAAGACACTCAGACAGGTACATGGATAGAAAATGATTAGAGGGATATGGGCCAAACATGAGACATATGCGACTAACATAGATAGGGCATCTTGGTTGGCATAGGCAAATTGGGCCATGGATAAGAAAGGTTTAGAGAAATATGGGCCAAATACTGGCAATAAGGCGTAGCTTAGATGGGGCCTTCTTGGTTGGCTTGGACATGTTGGGCCAAGGGACCTATTTCCCTGCAGTGTGACTATGACTCGCAGCTGAAAAAATGGATAATTAATAAGTTTGTTGCCAGTGAAAATGGTGAAAATTTTGTTTGAGAATGGCTTTTTCCTTCTCTTCTGAAATGCCAACAGTTTCATCTCTACACTATTTCAAAAAATCAATTTCAAGCTCTTGCCAGCGTCTCTATTAACTTCAGATGAGCAGGCGTGCCAGAGCAGGTATTGTTCTTATTTGTCATGAAGCCTGTATTTGGACTAACAGATGTGCTGTAGTAAATATCGCCTTCATTTGCAACAATCCTAAGATTCGGAGGTCAGTGAATAACAATTATCATATAAGAAACATTGCTTTAGTAAGACCTGCTGCTGGCAAACTAGAAGCAATCTTTAATGACCTCCTTTTGAGACTAGATTCAGTTGATCTTGCAGGCTGGTACACTTTGAATTATTGATTGCTCTGTGAAAAATGGGCTTTATAGATTTATTTTATCTAGGTTTTATAGTTATTGAAGGCATAATCGCCCCATTAAAGGAAGGATGTGGAGGCTTTGGAGAGGGTGCA
Organism: Amblyraja radiata; assembly: GCF_010909765.2. NCBI lineage: Eukaryota > Metazoa > Chordata > Chondrichthyes > Rajiformes > Rajidae > Amblyraja > Amblyraja radiata. The sequence continues at coordinate 54,599,144 of NC_045961.1, forward strand.
GAAGAGGTTTGACAGAGTTATGCCTGGATTAGAGGGTATTAACTATAAGGAGAGGTTGGACAGACTTGGAGGTACAGCATGGAAACAAGCTCTACAGCCCACCAAGTGCTCGCTGACAGTTGATCACTCGATCACTAGTTATATGTTATCCCTCTTTCTCATCCACTCTTTACATACAAGGGGCAATTTTACAGAGGCCTATTAACCTGCATGTCTTTGTAATGTGGGAAGAAACCGCAGCACCCGGAGGAAACCATAGGTCAGGAGCTGTGAGCTGACCATTTATTAAAATGTTACATATATTTTAAATGAAAAACAAGATTGGGGGGAAAAATTTAATTTTGAACTAATAGACCATAAAAGATTTTGTACAGCTTTAACTTAGAGTATTTTTTGTAACGGAAAAGAGTATACTGAATAATTCAACTGCAGTTGACCTGTGTGTTTATGTGGGTGAAGTTCATTTTGAGGAAATATTGATTTTAAAATAGATCTCAAGTGTTTAGTAAATATAATGGAGCTTAAAAATCGATGGCATCTAAACACATCTATTGACACATGGTGGAACATTTGATAAACCTTTCTAAATGTTCGATTAGTTTGCATCTGTCTAAAAGTCATTTTCAGATGCATAACATGTTTGTGAAACATTATTGTGATTTTGACAGTATTTAGGCTTTAGTCTTTAGGGATACAGCCCACCGAGTCCGCGCCGACCAGCGATCACCCCATATACTAGCACTATCCTACACATTAGGAACAACTTACAATTTTTTTACATAAGCCAATTAACCTACAAACCTGCACATATTTGGAAGGAAACTGCATCATCCGAAGAAAACCCACACAGTCACAGGGAGAACTTACATACTCCATACAGACAGCACCGGTGGTCAGGACTGATCCCGGTTCTCTGGCACTGTAAAGGGCCTGTCCCACGAGCATGCGACTGCATGCGGCAAGCGCAACCAAACTGGAAACGGGGGCCGCGCGGAGGGCGAGTGAGTGACGTGAAGTTCGAGCGAAGTCCGCGGGAAGTTCGCGCGTGACGTATGGCGTCAAGATGCTGCGTACGGCGTCAAGACGCTGCATATGCCCGTCGAGGCGGTGCGTACGGCCTCAATGCGGCTGCAGGCCGTTGCCGCGCGGAGTTTTTGAACACTGTCAGTTTTTCGGAGCCCCGCGCGATGTCAGGACCAGCTCCGCACAACTCCATACGGCTCCGGCGATCGAAGTGGGACCGGCCCCACGAGGCCGTACGGCTCAAGCGACCACGTTAGGTTGCGCTTGCCGCATGCAGTCGCATGCTGGTGGGACAGGCCCTTAAGGCAGCAACTCCACCACTACGCCTAATTCTTTTGAAGATGAAGGTCGGTGAATCTTGGCCCGCTGGATTTACAATTTCTGTTTTGCAACGTCAAGCCATTTGGAAAATAATATTCTCTTGGGTAGCTGTGTTTCATTCAAATGCCACAACTAAAAAGAACTTTGAAACAACTTGTACCAATGCCTCTTTACCTGATTTTCATCTGAATGCTACATCAACATTAGCCCATCCCTGCACAACTACTATTAAAATTCTTCTTCACAAGGATGATCAAATTTCCACACAAAAGCAGATTCATGATGCTAAAAGTAGCCCCAGTACATTTTAATAAGACGTGGCAGCTTTGTGGGATCCAGTTTCATAAATACAACGCTGAAATGCTCTACAAATAGCTCATGGGTACAGCAGATAGAACGACAGACTACATTACAGCCTGGTCAGAAATGAGAATATTTCATAGAACAGTGCAGCGCAGGAACAGGCCTTTTGGCCCACAATGCCTGTGCCGAACATGATAGACTAATCTCCTCTGCCTGCACATGATCCATATCCCTCCACTCCCTGCATATCCATGTGCCTATTTTAAAGCATCTCAAATGCCACTACGCCTCCACCACCACCTTGGACAGCACATTACAGGTATCCACTACCCTCAATGTAAAAAATCATGCTCCCCACATGTTTAAACTTTGCTCCTCTCACCTATAGTTGTGGAGACCTCTAGTCTTATAGAAGACCTCTAGTCTTCGACACTTCTGGAGTTCCAGAGCCCCGGCTGCAGGGGGCAAATTGGACCTGCCGATTGGCCGCGGAAGTCCGATGACTGGAGATCCTGAAGATCGGCCGTCTCACCCGGCCAAGGCACCATTTTGGGGGGTCTTCCGACTGGGGGGAAGGTGAGGTGAGCGGGGGGGGGGGGATGGGAGATTTCAAGTGCACTCTCATAATTTTGTCCGGATTAAAGGAGGTGCCAGACCACCAGATGCTGGATAATGGGTGGAGGACCTGTATTATATTTCTGTGTGGCTGCCATGCACATAAACCATGTCTGACATAGACCAGAGCTTTCTGTTGAGCATGAGAGACATATCAGCCTCTCATGTCAATCAAGCTGCCAAATGATAAAAAATGGCTTATCAAGAACATTTTATTGTTAAACAGCCTGAAGATAGGTCTGGCTTTTACGCATTATAGACATTAAACAATTTCATCAATTGCATTAGGTATCCTTGATTAAATATACAACCGTGATGCGTGTAGCCAAGTGCAGTGACATTTTTGATTTTAATGAAATTAGTTTCCAGGAACCCGTGGGTCATTGATGTTCTGAACAGACATCTCGTATTCAGTCGATTACAAGCCTTGTTTGTCTCTTAGGTGACAGACTTACATTATAACAAGAATCTTCAATGTGAAATTTTCATTTGTTTAGGCTTTTTACGATTAATATTAACGGCCAAGATACTTGATAATGATTTCAAAATACTCCACTGATATCCCAAGGCAGCAGGATAGACAACATCTACAAAGAGAGAAACAGACTTAATATCTCAGGTCAATTAAATTTTTCATCACAGTTAGGATCTTTTAATATAAAAGCATGTTTTAAGGTGCGAAGAAAGGGGAGTGGGGGAGAGAATGAAGAGAATGTCTGATCAGGATCAGGGTGGAGATCAGGAGACTGAATGACATAAATATCAGCTGAAAGTTTTAAATTATAGTGATACAGCATGGAAACAGGTCTTTAGTTTAAGATACACAACTCGCTGGAGTAACGCGGCAGGTCAGATAGCACCTTTGGAGAAAAGGAATAATGACGTTTCGGGTCGAGACCCTTTCTCAGACTGGAGTTTACGCCTTTAGTTCAGTTTATTATTGTCACATGTGAAAAGGTACAGTGAAATGCCACACTGGAGTAGGGTTCAAGAGGGGGGTTTGCTCAACTGGTTCCAGGGTGAAGGTTTTCAGTTCTAGGTTATGACTGGAGCAGCAGGGCTTCAAGAGTCAAGAGTATTTCATTGTCATACAGTATGTACCGTAACGGAACAATGAAATTCTTACTTGCAACAGCATAACATAATATAAGCACAATACTCAATAGATAATGGACCGGGCACTGTGCGCACTTTCAAGCTTCTGTTGCCCAACATGAATGGGGAGAGAAGGTGTGAAAGAGAAGGGTGGGTCTTTGATGATGTTGCCTGCTTTTCTGAGGCAGCGTGAAGTGTAGACGGAGTCAATGGTGGGTATTCTGGTCTGTGTGATGGACTGGGCTACATCTAGACCATTTCAGAGGACAGATCCAAATGATAGGACGGGACTGCAGTCACATATAGTACAGATTCAATAAATCTATTTGTATTCTATTAGCAATTTCTCCTGACCTACCATGACTATGTTTTACTTTCTTACCTCTACATAATATTCCTTGTGTTCACTCTGCCATAATATACAATATACATTAATGATTTAGATGAAGGGATTAAAAGTAACATTAGCAAATTTGCAGATGACACAATGAACGAGGTACTGATTATGGATGATCAGCCATGATCACATTGAATGGTGGTGCTGGCTTGAAGGGCAGAATAGCTACTTCTGCATCTATTGTCTATTGTCTATAACAAGCAGTTGAATTTATCTCTTCTATGATTGTGTTTGATTTTTGGTACATATTCAACATTTTTTCAGTTTGCCTCATATAATATTAATCTTTCTTAAGTACCTGCTGCTTTGAACACCTCTCAATTTTTTTTAAAAATAGCTCATTGGATTTCTTTTTAATTTCCTTCACCAATCTTATTGGTTACATTTTCAATGCTTCTCTTCTGAATCTGTCCCTATAAATTTGGCCAGTCATTTAATGTCAGATTTCTTCTGTCCGCTGCTTTCCCCTGAGTATCATTTGGCGTTTGACAAATGACCCTGTCGGTGACCGGTGATTTAGCCACTTTTATGTCTCCAGTTGAGAAAATGTTGCTACCACAATGGGAACTTTGTGGGATGAACAGGAGTGGCACAGTGGCGCAGTAGTAGAGTTGGTGCCTCACAGCGTCAGAGACCCGGGTTCAATCCGGACCTCGGACGATGTCTGTACAGAGTTTGCACATTCTCCCTGTGACCACATGGGTTTTCTCCCAGAGTCCAAAGACATGCAGTTTTATAGGTTAATTGGCTTCTGTAAATTGTGAATTGTCCCTAGTGTGTAGGATAATTCGATCGCTGGTATTCTGGTAAATCTCCTCTGCACCCTCTCCAAAGCCTCCACATACTTCCTGTAGTGGACGACCAGAACTGCACGCAATACTCCAAATGCGGCGCAACCCAAGTCTTATAAAGCTGCAACGTGACTTCTTGACTCATTTACTCAATACCCCGATCAATGAAGTCAAGCATACCATATGCCTTCTTTACCACTTCACTTGTCTTCCCACTTTCAGGGAGCACAATTCAATACCCTTGTGACCTAGGCCCCATAACACTTCATGGCAGAGAATACCAGGAATTTGCCATTCCTGGAGATGGAATTCCTAGGCATCTCAGTTTTAAGTGATCACCACCTAATCCGCAATGTCCTCTTCAGGTGGACAGATTATTGGAGCATTTTGATAAAGCCCAGATCTCTCATTTGTGCTACCGGGTCGGAGAACTGTGTTAGGTTTGGTCGTCCGGCGAACTCAGCGAGACATTCAACATCTCTGGAGAGAAGGAATGGGTGACGTTTCGGGTCGAGACCTTTCTTCAGACTGAGGGTCATTTGGAATAAGTTTGTGAAGGACTCTCAGTCTGAAGAAGGGTCTCGATCTGAAACATCACCTATTCCTTCTCTCCAGAGATGCTGCCTGACCTGCTGAATTACTCTAGCATTTTGTGCGACTCTCAGTCTGAAGAAGGGCCTCGACCCAAAGCGTCACCTATTCCTTCTCTCCAGAGATGCTGCCTGTCCCGCTGAGTTATTCTAGCATTTAGTGGGACTCTCAGTCTGAAGAAGGGTTTCAACACGAAACGTCACCCATTTCTTCTCTCCAGAGATGCTGCCTGAGTCACTCCAGCATGTTGTGTCTATCTTTGGTTTAAACCAGCACCTGCAGTTCCTTCCTACACATGGATGTAATTAAATTGGAAAAGGTTCAGGAGAGATTCACCAGGATGTTACTTGGTCTTGTGGACTTGCATTATAGGGAGAGGTTGGATAGCCTGGGACTTTTTTTTTGGAGCATAGAAGGCTGCGGGGTGACCTTATTGAGGTGCTAAAGATCATAAGGGGCATAGATAAAGTGAGCACTCAGTCTTTTTCCCCAGAGTAGAGGATTCTAAAACCAGAGGGCATAGGCTTAAGGTGAGAGGGGAGTGATTTAAGAGAGACCTCAGGGGCAACTTTTTCACTCAGAGGGTAGTCCATATCTGGAATGATTTGCCAGAAGAAGCCATAGAAATGTATACAATCATGACTCTCAAAAGACATTCGGACAGCTATATGGAAAGAGTCAAGAGTAAAGAGTTTCATGGTCATATGCCCCGAAATGGAACATTACAATTCTTATTTGCAGCAGCAGAACAGGTATGCAAACATACAGTAGTACTCAGTAGATACCATAATAAACAACAAAATGTTTTAACAAAAATATAGTGCAAAAGTATAAACAAACCCTGACGTCCCGAGTGCAACCCAGACAGTTTGATGTTCAGAGTTTTGTTGGAGATCGTAGCGTTCAATAGCCTGATGGTTATTGGGAAGAAGGAAGGGTTTAGAGGGCTTTTGGCCAAATGTAGGCAAATGTGGCTAGCTGAATATGCTAACTTGGTAAGCATGGGCAAAGTGGGCCGAAGGGCCTGTTTCCGTGCTGCACAGCTATGATTCTCTAAAAGTGCCCATGAATTCAAAAGATACAAAACAATTTAGTTAACATTGGATGAGAGGCTGGCTTTTTATAGTGTCCAGAGCCTAATTAACCTACAGTATTTTTCTTCTCAGTCAGTGAACTTTGCTTGCTGTGTCCTTCCAGCAATTTTGTTTCACATTGAATTCAAATGGATTCATCTTCTGCATCAAGTACTGTAGTGACAGATTTTACATTGTCTCAAAGATTTAGCCCTTGATAGTCACTTTAATTGATGACCGAGGATCAGAAAATAATTAATACCTTGATGATCCCACTAATTAGGTCAATATTTAAATTCCATTTTATTAAATTCTTGTGACTGTGACTGGGCTTACATCTATTGCGTGGTTACATTTTAGAACATTTGATGGACATGAAAGGTTTAGTGGGATATAGACCAAATGTGTTAAATGGGTCTAGGTTAGATGGGCATGTTGGTCGGTATGGATGAGTTGGGCCGAAAGGTCTGTTCCGTGCTGGATGACTATGACTATATAACTCTCAGGCCGGGGGGGGGGGGGGGGGGTTGATTTTTGGGTGACATTTTCCATGATTTAATAGTTTTTTGTTTTAACTATCTATGAAATAATGACATTATGAAAATAGAATAACAGAAATTACTCGAAAGCTTGGCAGTTTCTGCATCAATTCATCGTGTAATTTGGGAAGCAATCATTCATTAAAGTTGATTGGGATACCAGGAGAAATTCTGTTTTGTTTGTTGAGTTCATACAGTATGAGTTGCCATCATGGTTAATTTTGTTGTCTTTCCACCAGCTGGTGATTGTAGATTATTTTGTGTGCATATACACACATACATATACATGTATATATATTCACACAAAGTGAGATTCTGCATGTGATTTTATACATAATCATATCTATATATATAAATATATAATCATATAATATATAGTCGTATATATAATCATATATATGTAATCATACACACACATACACACACATGTACACTCTGTGTAAAAAATGTATTCTATCTACTCTCCTCCATCTTTCGATTGCTCTATCTATTCCCCTCATGATCCTATACGCCTCTATAAGATCACCCCTCAGCCGCCTGCACTCCAAGGAATAAAGTTCTGGCCTGCACATCCTCATTATAGCTCAGGCCCTCGAGTCCTGGTAACATCATCGTAAATCCTCTCTGCACCCTTTTCAACGTATACATGTTGTATTATTCTACCCAACGATTAATCTCAATTTGTTTTATGTGAGTCTTCACTAAATTGCACCAAGTATAACCGATAATTGCAACAGGCTTGTTAAAATATTCTGATTTTTTACATTCAGCTTTCACACCACGCTGTTGACCCATTTTAGCAGTTACTCATCCTTTTAAATAATGAATTAGGTTTGTACAGTGAAGCTTCATAAGCCGAGTTTCTGAAACACAGCATAAATGATATAACAAAGAAAAGAAATGATTCGTAGAGTCATACAACACAGAAATATGCCCTTCGTCCCAACTCATCCATGTTGATCAAGATGCCCCATCTAAGCTCGTCCCATTTGCCTGCATTTGGTCCATATCCTTCTAAACCTTTCCTATCCATGTACCTGTCCAAATATATTTTAAACTAGACCAAGTTCCCCCAACGTGCGGTTGTGGGGGGGGAGGCGGCATGCAGCGTCACACACACTAACTATCCCCGTCCCGCACTCACGCTAATTACTCCCCTTGATATTATATTAATATTATTAATTTGCTCCTTTTACCCCATAAACACCCTATCTACTGACGTATAGCCCCCAACTTGCAGTCATACCTAGAGAGGGGGGGGGGGGGGGGGGGGGGGTAGAGAGTGAGGGCAAAGAGAGAAGGGGCAGAGACAGAGAGAGAGACAGAGACACAGAGAGAGGGGCAAGAGGGAGAGGGGTGGAGAGGAGAAGAGGGAAGGTGGGTGAGGGGGGAAAGGTGGGGGAGGAGGGGAGGAGAGAGAGGGTGAGAGTGAGGGGGCGAGAGAGGGGGTGCTGAGAGGGGGGTGAGGGGGAGAGGTGGGAAGCAGGGAGGGGGAGGTAGGGGAAAGGGTAGAGGGTAGGGGGTGTGGAGGGGAGGGGGTTTAGGGGATGGAGGAGGGGAGAGAGAGAGAGAGGGGGGAGAGGAGAGGAAAGTGGGGGGGAGGGGAGGGGAGGGGATAGGGGTGGGAGAGGAGAGGGGAGGAGGGGGGGAGAGAGAGGAGAGGAAAGGGGGGGAGGGGAGAGGGGGGAGAAGAGAGGGGGGAGGGGATAGGGGGGGGAGAGGAGAGAGAGGGGGGAGAGGAGAGGGAGATGGGGGGAAGAGGAGAGGGACAGGGAGAGGGGGGGAAGAGGAGAGGGGGGGTGAGGAGCGGGGGGGAGAGGAGCGGGGGGGAGAGGAAAGGGGGGGAGAGGAGAGGGGGGGAGAGGAGAGGGGGGAGAGGAGGGGGGGAGAGGAGAGGGGGGAGAGGAAAAGGGGGGAGAGGGGAGGGAGAGGGGGAGAGGAAAGGGGGGGAGGGGAAAGGGGGGGAAGATGAGAGGGGGGAGAGGAGAGGGGGGAAGGAGAGGAGAGGGGGGAGAGGAGAGGGGGGAGAGGAGATGGGGGGCGGAGAGGAGAAGGGGGGGGGGGGGAGAGGAAAGGGGGGGAGAACCTAAAAAACATTTTAGAACCAAAAGAGACACATTCTGCAAGCATTGTAGAACCAAAAGAGACACTTTTTGCAAACATTTTAGAATCAATAGACACATTCTGCAAGCGTTTTAGAACCACTGAGGGCACTTACATTTGAGTAGACATGTGTTCAGTGTTAGTCACAGCTCAGAGAAACGTGACCCTCTGCCTTACTCCATCTTGAAGAGACTGATTGGGGCACACCACTTCCTGGTTTTAAAGTCCCTCCCCCCTGCCGCCAGCGGGGGCAGCAGAGAGAATGGGGAATTTTGTAAAATCATTAATATATCTGTCAGTTGTCATCGATGGGAAAAATCCTCGGCACACATACGGTGGAGGGGGGCTCTGAGCAAGGTGGCCAAAAATGACGGCCGTAGGTGGCGGCGTTCTCTCGAAAATCGCAGCACAGATGGCCAAAACCGGTCAAGAACAGACTTTTAGTAATATAGATAGATGTTTTTATAGTACCTACCTCAACTACCTCCTCTGGCAGCTCGTTCCATTTACTCACCACCCTCTGTGTGAAAAAGTTGCTCCTTAGGTTTGTATTGCAACTTGCCTTCCTTAAGCATACGGTATTGGGGGTTCAGTATTGATGTGGATAGAGAACTGACTGGCAGACAGGAAGCAAAGAGTAGGTAAAAGGGGTACCACAAGGCTCAGTTCTGGGACCCCAGCTATTTACGATATATATTAATGATTTGGACGAGGGAATTGAATGCAACATCTCCAAGTTTGCGGATGACACGAAGCTGGGGGGCAGTGTTAGCTGTGAGGAGGATGCTAGGAGGCTGCAAGGTGACTTGGATAGGCTGGGTGAGTGGGCAAATGCATGGAAGATGCAGTATAATGTGGATAAATGTGAGGTTATCCACTTTGGTGGCAAAAACAGGAAAGCAGATTATTATCTGAATGGTGGCCGATTAGGAAAGGGGGAGGTGCAACGAGACCTGGGTGTCATGGTACACCAGTCATTAAAAGTAGGCATGCAGGTGCAGCAGGCAGTGAAGAAGGCGAATGGTATGTTAGCATTCATAGCAAAAGGATTTGAGTATAGGAGCAGGGAGGTTCTACTGCAGTTGTACAGGGTCTTGGTGAGACCACACCTGGAGTATTGCGTACAGTTTTGGTCTCCTAATCTGAGGAAAGACATTCTTGCCATAGAGGGAGTACAGAGAAGGTTCACCAGACTGATTCCTGGGATGTCAGGACTTTCATATGAAGAAAGACTGGATAGACTCGGTTTGTACTCGCTAGAATTTAGAAGATTGAGGGGGGATCTTATAGAAACGTACAAAATTCTTAAGGGGTTGGACAGGCTAGATGCAGGAAGATTGTTCCCGATGTTGGGGAAGTCCAGAACAAGGGGTCACAGTTTAAGGATAAAGGGGAAATCTTTTAGGACCGAGATGAGGAAAACTTTTTTCACACAGAGAGTGGTGAATCTGTGGAATTCTCTCCCGCAGAAGGTAGTTGAGGCCAGTTCATTGGTTATATTTAAGAGGGAGTTAGATGTGGCCCTTGTGGCTAAAGGGATCAGGGGGTATGGAGAGAAGGCAGGTACAGGATACTGAGTTGGATGATCAGCCATGATCATATTGAATGGCGGTGCAGGCTCGAAGGGCCGAATGGCCTACTCCTGCACCTATTTTCTATGTTATCCTAACACTATGTCCTCTGGTTCTTGATTTCCTTACTCTGGGTAAATATTAAAATAAGGTAATATTTTTTTTAAAGCTACAACATTATATATTCTTCAAAAATACATCAGCAGGGCTTTATTTTTTAGTGATTGTTGAATAAAATAAACCGTTATATCATCTGGAACACCAGAGGTTGCGGGGAGAGCTGATAGAAGTATATACAATTATGGGAAGCATCGATAGTAATTCAATGACTACTATCAATTCAATGATACAATAATGTCACGTATCTAGGTTCTGTAAAATTATTTGTTTTTGCATGCAATCAGGTAAAGCAGACTTCACCTAGGCAGTACACAAAGAGTCGCCACATTTCTGGCACCAACAAAGTTTCAAAAGTTCTTGGGTGGACAGGATAGATAGGGTAAACATTCAGAACCTTTATTGAAAAATATCAAATACTAGAGGGCATAGCTCTGGGTCTCTCTGATCATTGTTTAGTTTACCTTATCCGACCTACAGGCAGAAACTAAAATCTGCTAAGCCTGTGGTCAGAAGAACAAAAAGGTGGACAAGCGAGGGCATTGAAAACCTACAGTCCAGCTTTGACTGCACTGGTTCAACAACACCAAGCCCTGGTTTACAGCAGAACTCAGACAGCTCCACCAGTCTAATGAGGAGGCCTACAGGAGCGGGGATGCAGACCTCTACAGGCAGGCAAAGTACAAGCTGAGAAGACGAATCAGATCTGCCAAGGAAAGGTACTCTGAGAAGTTATCAGCTAGTGACTCTTCTTCAGTTTGGAAGAGCTTGCAAGAAATCACCAGCTACAAGAGGAAAGCCCCCCGCACTTGGGACAATCGTCAGCTGACCAACGACCTGAACGAGTTCTACTGCCGGTTCGATAAACAGAAACTTAACGCCTGGTACCCCCTCCCCAACCACCACTTCACACCTACTTAAAGCATGACTCCAGTCTGAAAAGACTGGACCCTTTCCCACCCACCCCTCTCCAATCACCACTTAACACCCACTTACAGCCTGACTGCAAAAGACTGGGCCCTCGTCCACTACCCACCCCCTCTGTGCTGCCCAATATCAATCTGGCCACTTCTCCATCACCAACAATAGAAATTGAGGAGGTGGAGAGGCTGTTCAGAAGACAGAGAAGCCGGAAATCTCCAGGACCAGAGAATGTTTCCCTCTCTACTCTCAAGGTCTGTGCCGAACAAATGTCTACACAGACATTTTCAACCAGTCCCTGCAAACCTGTACTGTCCCTGCCTTCTTCAAAGTCTCCACTATTGGCCCTGTACCCAAAAAGACAAGGATTACTGGTCTTAATGACTACAGGCCTGTCGCACTGACCTCTGTAGTCATGAAGACGCTTGAAAGGCTTGTGCTGGCCAAGTTGAAAAATATTACTAACCCCCTGCTGGACCCTCTGCAGTTTGCATACCGGGCCAATGGATCTGTGGATGACGCAGTCAACCCGGGCCTGCACTTCATCCTCCAGCACAGGGCCGGCCTTAAGCCGATTGGACCGATTTCTCCCATTGGGCCCCGCGGCTAAGGGGGCCCGCGTTAATTTTCCGTATTTCATACGGAAATACAAATTTGCTTTGTTAAATAAAGATTTTTAAAAAACATTCGCCATACGGATTTTTTTACAAAACAAACATGGATAACAACTACTGCACGGCCATCAGACACAAACGATTTTAACTACTACTGTTAGCACTTGTTAACAGCTAGTAGTTAACAAGTAGTTATACAATGTGTCATCAATGCATCGATCCACATTCCGTAATTGTGTTTTGAACAAGTATTAATAACGCTGCGTTCCTTTGAATACAATTCACGCGGTGTCATTAATACTTGACCAAAACACAATTACATTTACTGAGGAATGTAGATTGATGCATTGATGACACATTGAGAATTTCTTAAAACTCACCATCATGATTAAGGGCTTCTTTTGGCGAGCTTCTTCTTGGTGTGCAGGTTAGTCATTCAATTTACCTACCGACCCACGTTGTGTCTCTCTGTCTTTCGCTCTCTCCCTCCCTCTCTCTCTCTCTTGCGCTCTCTCTCCCGCTCCCCACCTCGTCTCTCTCTAGCTCTCTCACTCCCTCTCTCCCTCACCCTGTTGCCTCGGCATTCCCGGAATCAGTGACGTTTTGCGGCAGACAAAAATGCTGGAGAAACTCAGCGGGTGAAGCAGCATCTATGGAGCGAAGGAAATAGGCAACGTTTCGGGCCAAAACCCTTCTTCAGTCTCGGCCCGAAACGTTGTCTATTTCCTTCACTGAGTTTCTCCAGCATTTTTGTCTACCTTCGATTTTCCAGCATCTGCAGTTCCTTCTTAGACGTTTTGCAGTGACGGCTGCATCTGCGGTTCCTTTCTGTTGGGGGGGGGGGGGGGGGGAGAGAGTCTTGGCCCATGGCGGTTCCTGATAAGTGATATGTTCCCTCCACGGGTGTTGCCTTGCCCGCTGAGTTCCTCCAGCACTCTGTGTTTTTTGTTTGGCTCTGAAGTTGTAGGTGGACCCCCCTGTGTCTACCTTCAACTCCCTGTCTGTGGTGGCTCAGCGGGATGGGCAGGGGCTCTGGGGAGAAGGTTGCGATTCTGGTCGAGACCCTTCTTCAGACAATCACAAGTACTCTCACCGACGAGAGTTCAGTTCAGTCTGAAGTAGGGTCTTCTCTCCAGAGTCGCTGCGCTGCCTGTCCTGCTGAGCTACTCCAGCTTTTGTCTATCTTCAATTTCAGAGTTAGATAACATTTCTCATGGGGGGCTTATAGCGTCTACCCCCCACCCCCTTCCTTCCCAACCTCAGCCTCACGGACCTTAGCGTATCCCTAGTTCCTAAAACCCATTTCCATCACTGATTGAAATATATATGTAACACCATATTGCAGGTTCTACAGAGACTCTGGGGAGAGGGTTACGTTTCTGGCCGAGTCCCTTCTTTAGACAATCACAAGTATTCTCACCGACGAGAGTTCAGTTCAGTCTGAAGGAAGGTTCTTCTCTCCAGAGTCGCTGCGCTGCTTGTCCAGCTGAGCTACTCCAGCTTTTGTCTATCCTCAATTTCAGAGTTAAATAAAATTTCTTATGGGGGGCTTATAGCCCCCCCTCCCCCCCCCCCCCTTCCTTCCCAACCTCAGCCTCACGGACCTTAGCGTACCCCTAGTTCCTAAAACCCATTTCCATCTGATCTGGCATATAAATTCATGACAGTGAGATTTATTATAATAATATTAAAGTTCTGATCTTGAGAATATCACATTTTTGAATTTTCAAGGGTGTTTATCACTATTTCTGTCACAACGGTCAATTTTGTAATTAGCTACAATTAGGTAATTAACTAATTATATGCTTTAATTTCAGGTCATCCAAGTAAGATGTTTTATATTTGTTTCAGAATGCTTCAATCTATAATAACTGAAAATTTCATTCAGTTCTCTTAATTTTTAAGGAAGTTATTGGCTTTAGACTGTCCTTGATCACAGCTTTTGTGTTAAGTCAATGGAAAAGCAATAGGGAACAAGATGTTAAATTCCGAGTATAAAAATGGCCATAACTTTTTTAATACTGAAGATATGAATGTGAATTGGGTGTCAAATTAAACTTCTTTTTATGCTTTATCTGATAGGATAAATTGCAGACTTGATTTTTAAAATCTCAAAATTTTGTAAAATTGCTAGAAAATGGACCTGCATCTTGGAGGCCGAAGGTTAGGTTGTTAGCCAAGAAAGATAGACTTTGTTATCCCTCAGTACAGCAACATCAAGAACAATGTTGCTGCACTGAGGGATGGCCAAGTCTATCCCTCATTGCTAGCAGCTGATGGGAAGCAGCTGTAAAGTGGGAAGCGGCTGTAAACGGACAGCGTTGCTGGGGGGGGGGGGGGGGGGGGGGGGGGGAGAGTTCCTTTCACAGCGTGGGTAGTCTGGCCAGGGGTAAAGTTGCGGGGAGGGCAGGAGCGTTGAGAAGGAGGGGGTCGGGGATCATGCCAGCATCCATCTCAAGAGCGGGTCAGCGGGCGATGGATAACAGGACAGTGGGTGGTGGAGCTTACTCCATATGTCAGTGCTAGTAACCTCAATTGATCCCTTGTTCGCGCTGACACAGGAGTAAACTCCACCGCCCGCTCTGATGTTATCCATCACCCGCTGACCCACTCCGCTCTATGATCTTTGCTCTTGAGCTGGTCCCCTCATTGTTCAGGCGGAGAGCATTGCCAGAGGTGAGCGGGCTGGCAGAAGGCACTGAGATGGCAGTCGGTTCCGCTGTCCGGTGATGGCGGCCGCTCGTAGCCACGTGAGCTGCTTCCCTCCCCGGCCACTATGCGGTGGCTCTGCGCCCGGAGCGCCGCGGCACCGTTGAGCGAGTGGGTTACTGGCATGAACACCGACCCCCTCCTTCTCAACGTTCCTGCCCTCCCCTCAACTTTACCCCTGGCGAGACCTCCCACTCTCCCCCCAATTGGAACTCTCCGCCCAATTGGTCCCTTGAACTAGTATAGTCATTCAATAAGATGACAACTGATTCAACTTTTCCCTGTGCTCCCGTTTTTGCCCACCATCTCTCCACCTGCCGTCACCCTCCACCCCCCACCCTTTCAGTAATTCAAAAAGGAGATTTGGAAGCCTTGGGAAAATTGAATTGTTACTTTATTTTTATTTTTTATTTTTACGGAGAGAACAATCTGCGCGTGCGCGGTTTAAGATTTTTTAAAAGCCGACTGACTGTCATATTACTCACGACACGTGCCTGAATATGACTCATTTATAATAATATATTTATATTTCTATGAAAATTGTTCCCAATTGGACCCCGTACCTCCTAAGGCCGGCCTTGCTCCAGCACCGCCAGGGGACCAATGTGAGGATCCTGTTTGTTGATTTTAGCTCTGCATTCAACACCATTGTGCCGGAGCTACTGCACTCCAAACTCTACAAGTTGACTCTGCCTGAACCCCTCTGTTGGTGGATCACCAACTTCCTGACAGACAGGAAGCAGCATGTGAGGCTGGGAAAGCACATCTCGGACCCGCAGACCCTCAGCATAAGAGCACCGCAAGGCTGCGTACTCTCCCCTCTCCTCTACAGACTCCTCTGTCAAGCTTCTCAAGTTTGCAGACGACACAACCCTGATTGGACTGATCCAGGATGGGGAGAAATCTGCCTACAGACAGGAAGTGTCACAGCTGGCGTACTGGTGCTATTGCAACAACCTGGAGCTCAATGCTCTTAAGACAGTGGAATTGATTGTGGACGTTAGGAGACCTCCCCCTTCCCTCACCTCACTCACTTTCAACCCCACAGTCACATCTGTGGAATCTTTTAAGTTCCAGGGAACCATCATCTCCAAGGACCTTAAATGGGGGGCCACCATCGACTCCACAGTCAAATAGGCACAACAGAGGATGTACTTCCTGCGGCAGCTGAGGAAACACAATCCGCCACAGTCATGATGGTCCAATTCTACACGGCCATCGTAGAGTCTGTCCTCACCTTTTCCATCATGGTCTGGTTTGGC
The DNA here is from genome assembly GCF_010909765.2 of Amblyraja radiata. Lineage (NCBI taxonomy): Eukaryota > Metazoa > Chordata > Chondrichthyes > Rajiformes > Rajidae > Amblyraja > Amblyraja radiata. The sequence continues at coordinate 54,615,189 of NC_045961.1, forward strand.
CCAGCCACCAAGCACAACACCTGGAGGCTGCAGCGAATCGTCCGATCAGCTTAAAAGGTTGTTGGCTGGAAACTTCCCTCCATTGACGAACTGTACACTGCAAGAGCCAGGAAGCGAGCGGGTAAGATCATCTCTGACCCCTCTCACCCTAACCACAAACTCTTTGAATCACTTCCCTCTAGAAGGCGACTCCGGACTGTCAAAGCTGCCATAGCCAGTCATAAAAACAGCTTTTTCCCCCCACGAGTAGTAGCTCTACTCAATAACCAAAAATCTGTAGCCTCCTTTTGCTCTGGTATTTTATTTAATTCACATGTTTAATCAATAATATTTTATTATTAATGTTTGATGTTTTAACCTCAATATTTGAGTTGACATTGGTTGATCTGCAAAGAGAATGGCTGATGGAATCAACATAGACAACATTTATTTTAAATTGATGAAAGGATCTCTAATATTTCTTTGGTATTAGAGACTTTATAGATTGGAGCTACATGGGAAACTACTAAAAATGCATTCACTCTTTATAGTGGCCATTAATTATTCAGATAGTCCTTATGTTGAACTCTGTGATGTAAGAATAAAGGGTCCTTAAAATAATCAATTCTGGACTTGGAATATTAAATAAGGTGATGACCCGAGTGATAAACTTTGAAGAGTGAATTTACTTGTTATCTTTCTAATGCAATTGTCCACAATAGTTCAGTTTGAAACGATGCATTTTGGATTTGGGCATTAGAGATCCTTTCATCAATTTAAAATAAATGTTGTCTATGTTGATTCCGTCAGCCATTCTCTTTGCAGATCAACCAATATATATGCATCGGTTAATGGCACACTTATTACAGTCCATAAGATTTTATGATAAGAAGTCATTTCAGTGGTAATGCACATTCTTCAGATATGAAGCACTCTAAAATTCATATTTTGATGTGCATGCTTTTTCTTTCATAACAACCTTATTTTATATCTAAAAAATACATAGTGCTGGTGTAACCCAGTGAATCAGGTTGTACATGTATTTACATACAGTAATATATTGAATTTAGTTTAGAGATACAGCATGGAAACAGGCCCTTCAGCCCACCGAGTCTATGCTGACCAGTGGTCATCTGTACACCAGGATTTACAGAGGTCAATTAACCTACTAACTTGCACATCTTTGGGATGTGGGGGGAAACTGGAGCACCCGAAGGAAACACATTCGGTCACAGGGAGAACATGCAAACTCCACCCAATCAGCATCCAAGGTCACTCCATCTTCTCCCCTCTCCCATCCGACAAGAGGCATCGATATACACCAGCATCTGCAGTTCCTTCCTACACATATTCCTCTCTGAACATGTTTAGTTTAGAGATACAGCTTGGAATCAAGTTCTTTGGTCCACGGAGTCCATGCTGACCATCAATCACCCGTTCACATTGGTTCTATGCTGTCCCACTGTCTCATCCAGTCCCTACAGACTAGGGGCAATTTACAGAGGCCAATTAACCAACAAACCCACACGGGCACGTTTTTGGGATGCGGGTGGAAACCGGAGGAAACCCAAGTGGTCACAGGGAGAACGTGCAAACTCCACACACACAAAAACAGCACCCGATGTCAGGATCAAACCCGGGTCTCTAGCACTGTGATTCAGCGACTCTACCAACTGCACCAGTGTGCTGGCTTCAAAAATAAATATCTCAAAAATCATGCTTAACAGAAATGACTTAATCTTACAGTCCTCAATATTAGGACCATTAATCCAGAAGTGTTCATTAGAGACGGTGCACTGAACTGCAGTAGGATACATCTCCTTATATGTATGCACGATGAGAGGCAAAACATTCTTGAATAATAATTGTGCCTTGGCTGGAGTTCGCTCAGACATCTGAAAGGCAAACTATAATTTAAAATTAACTGAGCTTATTATTTTACATTATGAAAAGTATTCAAAAGCGTGGCGAAGAGATATGCAAGTCATTCTGAACACTAATTTGTCTTAATAATGCTAATTAATAATCACAAAAAAAATCAAGCCTAAACCTGAAAAAAATGCAGGTTCATAGATTCAGGTTCATATAATCATTTCATAGATTCTAATCATAGATACATAGATACATAGAAAATAGGTGCAGGAGTAGGCCATTCGGCCCTTCGAGCCTGCACCGCCATTCAATATGATCATGGCTGATCATCCAACTCAGTATCCCGTACCTGCCTTCTCTCCACACCCCCTGATCCCTTTAGCCACATCTAACTCCCTCTTAAATATAGCCAATGAACTGGCCTCAACTACCTTCTGTGGCAGAGAGTTCCAGAGATTCACCACTCTCCGTGTGAAAAATGTTTTTCTCATCTCGGTCTTAAAAGCTTTCCCCTCTATCCTTAAGCTGTGACCCCTTGTCCTGGACTTCCCCAACATCGGGAACAATCTTCCTGCATCTAGCCTGTCCAACCCCTTAAGAATTTTGTAAGTTTCAATAAGATCCCCCCTCAATCTTCCAAATTCTAGCGAGTACAAACCGAGTCTATCCAGTCTTTCTTCATATGAAAGTCCTGACATCCCAGGAATCAGTCTGGTGAACCTTCTCTGCACTCCCTCTATGGCAATAATGTCCTTCCTCAGATTTGGAGACCAAAACTGTACGCAATACTCCAGGTGTGGTCTCACCAAGGCCCTGTACAACTGCAGTAGAACCTCCCTGCTCCTATACTCAAATCCTTTTGCTATGAATGCTAACCATTCGCTTTCTTCACTGCCTGCTGCACCTGCATGCCTACTTTTAATGACTGGTGTACCATGACACCCAGGTCTCGTTGCATCTCCCCTTTTCCTAATCGGCCACCATTTAGATAATAGTCTGCTTTCCTGTTTTTGCCACCAAAGTGGATAACCTCACATTTATCCACATTATACTGCATCTGCCATGCATTTGCCCACTCACCCAGCCTATCCAAGTCACCTTGCAGCCTCCTAGCATCCTCCTCACAGCTAACACTGCCCCCCAGCTTCGTGTCATCCGCAAACTTGGAGATGTTGCATTCAATTTCCTCGTCCAAATCATTAATATATATTGTAAATAGCTGGGGTCCCAGCACTGAGCTTTGTGGTACCCCACTAGTCACTGCCTGCCATTGTGAAAAGGACCCGTTTACTCCTACTCTTTGCGTCCTGTCTGCCAGCCAGTTCTCTATCCACATCAATACTGAACCCCCAATACCGTGCGCTTTAAGTTTGTATACTAATCTCTTCTGTGGGACCTTGTCGAAAGCCTTCTGAAAGTCCAGATATAACACATTCACTGGTTCTCCCCTATCCACTCTACTAGTTACATCTTCGAAAAATTCTATAAAATTCGTCAGACATGATTTACCTTTCGTAAATCCATGCTGACTTTGTCCAATGATTTCATCACTTTCCAAATGTGCTGCTATCCCATCTTTAATAACTGATTCTAGCAGTTTCCCCACTACCGATGTTAGACTAACTGGTCTGTAATTCCCTGTTTTCTCTCTCCCTCCCTTTTTAAAAAGTGGGGTTACATTTGCTACCCTCCAATCTTCAGGAACTACTCCAGAATCTAAAGAGTTTTGAAAAATTATCACTAATGCATCCACTATTTCTTGAGCTACATTTCAACATTTCAATAGGAAACTTCTCTGTGACTTTTTGCAAACAGACAAAAATAATTCCTCTCAGTGCCAGAGACCCGGGTGGCACAGTGGCGCAGTGGTAGAGTTGCTGCCTTACAGCACCAGAGACCCAGGTTCGATCCTGACTACAGGTGCTTGTCTGTAACGAGTTTGTACATTCTCCCCGTGACTTGCTTGGGTTTTCCTCGGGAGCTCCGGTTTACTCGCACACTCCAAAGAGGTACAGGTTTGTGGGTTAATTGGCTTGGTAAAATTGTAAATTGTCCCTAGTGTGTGTAGGATAGTATTAATGTAAGAGGATCGCCGGTCGATGCGGACTCGGTAAGCCAAAGTGCCTGTTTCCACGCTGTATCACTAAACTAAATAAACCCAAGTTTGACCTCAGGTGCTGTCTATGTGGAGTTTCCGGTTTCCTCCCACATCCCAAAGGCGTGCAGGTTTGTAGGTTAATTGGCCTCTGTAAATTGTCCTAGTGTGTAGGGATTGGATGAGAACGTGTGATAACATAGAACAACTGTGAACGGGTGATCGATGATCAGCGTGGACTCCGTGAACCAAAGGGCCTGTTTCTGAGCTGTATCTTTCAATCAACCAATTTCAATCAATAATGGGAAACAAATATATTTATTGGATCACTTTTCAGCAATGAACCTTGGTTGGCTGGAATGCCTCGAATAAATGACTGGTGGCAAAGATCAAAACATGATATGAAAATCGAGAGTTTTATTTTTGTTGTCACAATGCAACCTGATTTGGATGAAATTAGAGGCAAGGAACTACAGATTCTGGAATCTTGCGCAAAACACAAAATGCTGGGGAAATATGGTGGGTCAGGCAGCATCTGAGGAGGGAATGGACATGCAGGGAAAGTAGGGATATGGATTATGTGCAGGCAGAGAAGGTGAAGCGTCCTGACCCAAAATATCACCTATCCACAATCTCTAGAGATGCTGGCTGACCCACTGAGTGATGCAGCACTTTGTATATTGACCAACATCTGCAGTTCTTTGTTTCTACAGATAAGAATTGGTCTTGGCATCATGATAGCACAAACATTGTGGGCAGAAAGGCCTGTTTATGCGCTGTACTGTTGTATGGTCTACGATGTTTGAGGGCTGAGGAAGGGCTCGGACCTGAAACATCCTCTGTCTATTCCTTGACCCATTTAGTTCCTCCAGCGCTTCCTGTTTTGAATCGGATTGAATGTTGCCTGATGCAGATTTCTTTTCCTCGGGAGCACTGTGAGTGGTGTTGACGGATGTAGGATAAGGAACTGTTGGAAGCACGCTGCAGCTGCAGCAAGGGAAGTGGCTCTGCCTCGGGCTGATAACCTTTTGTAGAAACCTGGCAACTGGAACTGTAAACACACCAGAACCAGATAAGAAAACTGACCTGAAATGTCACCGATCCACGTTCTCCAGAGATGCTGCTTGACCCGCTGAGTTACTGCAGCACCCTCTGTCCTATCAATAAAACAACATGATGAATCTTTTGAACCTGTAAAACTATTACAAAGTAATAGGAAGTTCAGAAATTTCCAATGTTTCCCTTTGTAAAACTCCTGCATTATGAGCTCTGGTTTTTGATTCCACTGCTCTGTGTAAAGGAATCTGTCCATACATCCTATCTATGCCCCTCAAGATTTTTATACATCTCTATAAAATTACCCCTCAGCTTCCTGTGCTCCACGGAATAAAGTCCTAGCCTGCCCAACCTTTCCCTATAGCTAAGCCCCTGAGTCCTGTCAACATTCTCGTAAATCTTCTCTGCACTCTAACCAGCTTAACAACACATATTTGAAATGTAGGAGGAAAAAGGAGGAAACCCACAGGGTCACAGGGAGAACGTGCAAACTCCACACTTACAGCACCCGAGATCTGGATCGAACCCAGTTCTTTGGTGCATTGATCGAGCAGCTACCACTGCACCACTGTGCTGTGCTTTGACACTTAAAACTATTTACAGCATGATATCAAATATTTCACAGAATTGTGTTACTGTGAAAAATCGTTGAGGATAAACCCTGTTCACCTCTAGGACTTTAGTTCAGAAAGAATGACAGAGGAATGGTCAGAATGTGTAAACTGTGTCGTGGTGTTGTGAAATATCTAGACCTTGTGTGAGGTGAACAACAGTCCATGCACAATTTGATTGTGTTTTTTTACTGTAGGGAACTTTATACACATCGGGTAAAGCAGCCAACTGACCCAAGGACCTGGCCATTCCTCTTCACCCCTCTCCCATCGAGCATAAGGTATAAAATGCTTGAAAGCGCGCAGACTCAGGAACAGCTTCTTCCCCTATGTTATCAGACTACTCTGCATGGTCCTTCCATAAGCTAGGATACTGTCCAATTCACCTCTACCCCATTGAGGACATTGGACTTTGTCTCTGAAACCGATGTGCTACAATGCTGAGAACTATATTCTGCATTCTGTATCTCTCCTTTGTTCTACCTATTGTACTTGAGTTTAGCTTTATTGTATTCATATCTTATTGTCTTCATTGTACTTGAGTTTGACTTATTGTATTCATCTTGTATTCAGGTATTATCTGATTTGATTGAATAATTTAGTTTAGTTTATTGTCAAGTATTCCGACAAGACATGATTACAATTGAGCCATCCCACAGTGTACAGATACATGATGAAGAGAATAACGTCAATAACGTTTAGTGCAAGGTAAAGTCCAGTAAATTCCGATGAAAGATAGTCCAAGGGTCTCCAATGAGGTAGATGGTGGCTCAGGACTGCTGTCTAATTATTAGTAGGATGGTTCAGTTGCCTGATAACATCTGGGAAGAAACTGTCCCTGAATCTGGAGGTGTGCGTTTTCACACTCCTATACCTCTTGCTAGATGGGAGAGGGGATAAGACGGAGTGGCCGGGGTGTAACTTGTCTTTGATTATGCTGATGGCCTTGCCGAGGTGACGTGAAGTGTAAATGGAATAGCAGGCAAACAAAACCTTTTCACTGTATCTCGTTACAAGTCATATAATAAACCTAAACTTTGACTTATTTGCATTCCAAACAATAATTCTCAAAATTGTCTTTGTTGGTTTATTTTATATAATCTTGTCCTTTGGCGAGCACCCAAACGTCAAGCTTTACTTTGTGTGTCCTACCCATGTCTCTGCTGCTGAAAAATATACTTCTACCGTCAACTTTTGATTTTAGCAATTGCCTGCTGTGAAAGGTAGCAAGATCAACCATGTAGCCTTAGACAGCTAACAGAAGTGGCGGCGCTGCCCAAGCAGCTGCGGCTGACCTGCAGTCCGTCTGTCTTTTCTTTTTTTTTGTTTTGTTTTCTTTTGGCCTGTTGTTTTAGTTTATTTCGTTTATTTTAGTTGTGTATGTATGGGGGGGTGGGAGAAACTGTTTTTAGTCTCCTCCTTTGGGGGGATGCGACCTTTTCTTGTCGTATCCCCCGTTTCCGTCTGTCTGCGCTGAGGCCTAATCGCAGAGCTGGCGGCATCCAACTGGGACCGACCTCGAGGCTCCGGAGGCAGAACCAGGACTTACCAACGCGGGGCTGGCCGACTTCGGGGCTGTGGTGGCGTTGCTGCGGCGGCAGTGGCCCGACTTCGAGCCTCGGAGGCTTCGGTCGCGGGCCCAGTGGATGACAACGTCGGGAGCTCGCTGGTCCCAGGTTGGTGACCGGTTCTCCGGAGCTCCCGCAACGACAGTTTTGTCCGCTGGACTGGAGGGTGGCAGCTTCGGCAGCTTCGACCGCCCCAGGCCGCGGAGTTTGAACCAGCCCGTTCGCAGAGCTCGGATGCGGCCGCTGGACTTACCATCACCCGGCGGGGTCCCAACATCGGAAGCCTGGATCGCCTCAATGCAGAGGGAGAACAAGGAGGGAAGAGACAAGGACTTTTGCCTTCCATCACAGTGAGGAGGTGCCTGGTAGACTCACTGTGGTGGATATTAAACTGTTAAGTGTGTGTTTTGTTATTTTATTCTATGTTATGACTGCAAGGTATGCAATTTAATTCAGACTGAAATGTCTGAATGACAATAAAGGATACTTTATACTTTACTTTAATAAAGGTCTGGGCTTGTTTCCCCATCGCACCCTGCCAACTCAGGGTGGAAATGCCAAAGACTAGAGGGTACATCTTTAAGATGAGAGGGGCAAAATTTAGAGGACATGTGCGGGACAACTTTTTTACACAGAGGGTGGTGGGTGCCTGGAATGTGCTGCCGGATTGGTGGAGGAGGCAGATACGTTAGTGGCGTTTAAGGATGCAGAAGAGGTTTACTAGAATGCTGCATGGATTAGATGGTGTTACCCATAAGGAGAGGTTGGCCAAACTTGGGATGTTTTCACTGGAGTGTCGGAAGCAGAGGGGAGACCTTATAGGAGTATATAAAATTATGAGAGGCATAGATAGAGAAGACAGTCAGAACCTTTTTTCTTGGGTGAAAATGTCAGGTGCTAGAGGGCATAGGTTTAAAGTGAGAGGGGAAAAGTTTAAAGGAGATGTGCGGGGCAAGTTTTTTTACACAGAGATTTGTGAGTGCCTGGTAACTGTAGATAGCGGTGTTTAAGAAGTTTTTAGATAAGCACCATGGATATGGAAGGAATGGATATGGATCACGTGGATATCTTGGCATAATGTTCGGAGCGGACATTATGGGCCGTAAGTCCTGTTCCTGTGCTGGACTGTTTTATGTTCTATCCTTGTGGAGACAGTGAACTTCTTCCCAATGGACAGATCAGTCTGCAGTAATGCAGCAGGCTCTAGCTGAGCCTGTTTATTAGCATCTCAAATGTCCCATTACTCTGACTCTGTCTCTGATCACATTCACTTTGCAAGCTGGACTCTGGGCTCTGACTCCAAGGGAGGCAATCTTCACAACTTATCTGATTTGGTTTCTGGTTGGTTCAGACACTGACACGGAAACTATTGCGATTATAGGAGTCTGAAAACTGTGACCTCCAGGTTTAGAGATACAGTGTGGAAACAGGCCCTTCGGCTCACTACACTAGCACTATCTTACACACTAGGGACAATTTACAATTTTACAGAAGCCAATTAACCTGGGGAAAACCCACGCGGGCACAGGGAGAATGTATAGACTCCATACAGACACCACCCACAGTCAGGACCGAACCCGGGTCTCTGGCATTGAAGGCAGCAACTCTACAACTGCACCACTATGCCATACACTGGAACATCGTCTTCCCAACAACCATCAGACTATTTAACACTGCAAACACCAACTGAACTTTGACCTGTCTTGGTTGCACTATGGACTTTGAGCTCTAATTTGTTTTGCATTAATATTGGGTTTTTATGTATTGAACTATTTTGTTGTTGTTGTGTTATTAAGTTATCGATTGAGTACAGTGTTTACATACCTGTTGTGCTGCTGCAAGTAGGAATTTCACTGTTCCGTTTCAGTGCATACAGTATGACCATTAACCACTCTTGACTCTTGAAAGCTCGGATACTCCATATGGCTTATGGAACAAGCTCTTTAGATTAGATATTTTTTAGAATAATGTGCATTCATGTTATATTTCTGTATTAGAGGTAACATTAAAGACAGTTATTTAACCAGTTTACAATCTCATTACATCGAATGATTTGCAATATATGAAAGAAACATAAATATAAATGTTCACTGCAGGATATCTTCAGCGACTGTTCATCTGGTTCGTCCCAATTAATATAAACCAGTAAATCCCTATTAGCTTGGGAGCAGGTGACATTCCTGGTACTTAAACTAAGTGGTTGCTTCATTCTGCTTGAATAATGCATACTTTGCAACAGCCAATAAAAATGTGGTCGCGTGATCTGCAATAAAAATATAAGCAGCTTTATAGGACATTGGTGAGGTTTCATTTGGAGTATTGCGTGCAGTACTGGACATCCTATTACAGGAAGGATGTGGAAGCTTTGATGAGGGTACAGACCAAGTTCACCAGAATGAGGTCTAGATTAGGGGGCATTATCTACAGGGAGAGATTGGACAGACTTGGATTGTTTTCTCTGACGTGTCGGAGGTTGAAGGAATACAGAACATAGATCATAGAACAGTGCAGCACAAGAACAGGCCCTTCTGTGCCGAAACTGATGCCAAGACCAACTTTTATCTACTTGAACGTAATCCATATCCCTCCATTCCCTGCATAGCCATGTGCCTATCCAAAAGTCTCTTAAATGCCACTACTGTATCTGCCTCAACCACCATCCCCGGCAGCGCCTTCCAGGCACTCACCGCCCTCTGCGTAAAGAAAAACAACAATGTGATTGTGAATAATTGCAGAGCTGCCAAGTTTCACTGAGCATTTCCGTATTTTGATGGCTGAAAATCAGTATTTTGTTGGGGAAATCGGTATTTCTCACATAAATGCAATAGAATGTACGACACAGTAACTGGATTTTTGAAAATCAGTATTTTGCATGCAACCTCATGTATTCGCAAATATCAGTATGGAATACTGAAAATCAGTACTACTGAATTGTGAAACCATTTTTTAAATGTGAATTTATAATTCTTGATTTTGATTCAATAACATAAAAATATATAATAACATCTCAATACTTATAAAACTCTGATCTTGGATGCGTGTTTGTGTGTATAATCACATCTTCTCGAAAACACTTCTCGAAAATGTTTACATATTCCGGTAGAGATTTTTTCCGTGGAGTCCGAAATCGCCTTATCTGAAAATTTCATGCTTTATTTCATGAGTTATTAATGAAAATGTTCAAGATTCCGACTTTGAAACTTTGAAATAAAAACGACTCTTTCGTTGATGACGTCACAATGGGTCTGTGTCGTCTTGCTCGCGCTGCGAGTGACGCTGCCCCCCCCCCCCCCCCCACCCAGCTGCTCCCCCCCGACTGCTCGTTCCCCCCTGCGGCTCCCCTCCCCTCCTCCTCTCCCCCCCTCCTCACCCCCTCCTCCTCTCCCCATCCCCCTCTCCCCCCTCCTCTCCCCCTCCTACTCTCCCCCTCCTACTCTCCCCCTCCTACTCTCCCCCTCCTACTCTCCCCCTCCCCCTCTCCCCCACCTCCTCTCCCCCTTCTCTCCCCCATCTCTTCTTCCCCCTCCTCTCTCCCCTCTCTCCTCGCCCCTCCCCTCTCTCCTCGCCCCTCCCCTCTCTCTTCCCCCCCCTCCTCTCTCCCCCCCCCGGCCTCGCTTCCCCTCCCCCCCCCATCTCTTTCCCACCCCCCCCCCCCCCGGCCTCTCCTCCCTCTCCCCCCATTTTCCTCCCACACTCAAAAGACTTTGTTAATTGGCTTGGTATAATTGTAAGTTGTCCCAGTAGTGTGTGTGGGATAGAGGTAGCGTGCAGGGGTCGCTGGTCGGCGCGGACTTGGTGGGCCGAAGAGCCTGATTCCACGTTGTATCTCTAAACTAAACTAAATAAGCTCTGTAGGAAAGAACTGCAGATGCTGGGTTTTTTTAAACTCGAAGGTAGACATGAAATGCTGGAGTAACTCAGCGGTGGGGGGTGTTACAATTTTACTTCGGAGTCACGTGAGTGACTACGTGAAGAACCCGCTCAGCACGCATGCGTGCCATTACGCTACACGCATTGCGAAACGTCAGACGCGGTGGAAGGACGGGTCAGGGAGGACCGCGAAGCAGCTTCCCCCGCGGCGGCAATTTCAAAAAGCCGCTATTGCAGGTAAGATTTCTTACTCTGTCGTCTTTTTGCCCACTACAGGGAAGGCAAAAAGTAAACGGGGGCTGCGACAAAGCTGGTCAGGGAGGACCGCGAAGCAGCGGACAGCCAGCAAAGCAGCCGCCGGCACAACATCACCCGCAATGGGATCAGCTGTGCCCTGTGTAGCCGCCGCGCCGGCCAAATCAACGCAGCCGGGCGGCAGGCAAAACACAAAACAAACAGAGGCGTGGACTCAGAGGAGTCCGACTCTGATACACCACGGGAGGCCAGCGACCGAGAGCGCTGGACCCACATGGAATGGTGTTTGGAGCATCTGCTCCAGCGTGACCGGCTCCGGGAATTGGAGTCAGGCCACTGTGGGCATATATCAAACCCACAGCAGCACCTTTTCAAGGGCTGCACAATGTCCCCACCTTATCAGAGGGGAGCACCTCGAGTCAGTTCTGGGCTGACTTGGAAGAGGGGACCGCGGAAGAAAACACCAGTGCATGCATGGGGTGCAGGGTGAAGAGAATTTGCTGGATATGGTGGTAAGCTTCATGCAGCCAGACCAAACAGGGGCAAACCTGGAGCCTAAGCTTGCAACAAGCATTGACTACATGTCACTGAACCAGCAACAGGAACAGGCTGTGCTGGATACAACAGAGACATTTAACACCAGGAAACTGCATTTCCCTGAATGTGCCAATTGTAAACAGCTGCATCTGGAAGCACATCGGCCACGGGCAGAAGATGGATGTGAAGTTTAAAATAGTCCCGAAGTTACTAAACTTCAGGAATAACCGCCTTTGCCCGTACGGTGGCACCACGGCCATGTCCCAAAATTCTCCTGTTCAGGAGGCAACTTGTCTAAGCAGGTAAAGGAGCTGGACGAAGAAGCCAGAACTTTGAGGTTAATCAAAGGATCAACCTACCCTGCCAAAAACCCACCATAACCTACGACAACACCCCTACGCACCCACTGGCAGAACTGGTGAAATTCGAGGGCTCGACACTCTAAACATGAGTCTTTTAGGCCATGGCCCAGGCCGACCCCCCTGGAAGATGCGGGTAACCCCAATAACACCAGCAACCAACCCGAAGAACCAACCACCAGCACAGCAACGGAAGAACTTCAGGAAGAAGTAGTCCTGCCACTGGTAACAATGGAGGTAGGGGGTCTGGTTCCCCAAATAATATGGGAAGCATGGAGGTTGGGGGGAAGACTGTACTAGGTTTTAAATGCATGGAGCATGCTAACATCCGATACTTACGTCTTAAGCAATATCCAGGGATATGCCATAGAGTTTGTACACCAAAAACAACCCTCCAGTTCAACACAAACGAAACCGAGAATTTGTGCTCTCTGATAGGTAAAAAACAGAAGCACAAGTTGAACAGGAGCGACTTTACATAAAGGTGTAATTCAGACAACACAACACGAACCATTAGAATTTGTGTCCAATATATGTACTAAAACCAAAAAAGATGATGGTTGTCACATCATCATAGATCTGACAAATTGAATATATTTGTACAATATATTCATTTCAAAATGGAAACCTTTGTTACTGCTAAACAACTAATTTCCAAAGGGTACTTCATGGCTAGCATCGATTTAAAAGATGCATACTATTCAGTACCCATACGAGGTGACCACAGACGTTACTTAAAATTTAACTGGATGGAACAACTCTGGCAATATAAAGTGTTGCCAAATGGGCAAACATCAGCCAAGGCTGTACACAAACATTTAAAAACCAGGCCTAGCGTTTCTACGCAAACGCAAACATATGGTTATGGCATATTTGGATGACATACTCATGTGGGCATAACTTTGGAATTGGCCATACTAACTGTAACAGCCACAAAAACAGTTGTTGGGGAAAACTGGGATTTATCATCCATCCAATTAAATCTAAACTAACACCGTCCACTACTATGGACTACTTGGGATTCACCATTGATTCAGTTCACAACGGTGACACTACCCAAGGGAAAGGCCAGAGAAATAATAGAGGTTCTAGCAACCTCATTGACATCACAAATCCATCCATCAGATTGGTAGCCAAAATAATTGGTAAAATGGTGGCTGCTTTCCCAGCCACACAATTTGGATTACATTACCAAAAATTACAGAGAGCTAAAAATCAAGCTCTAAAAATCAATGCAGGTCACTTTAACAGACCTATGAGACTACCAATTCAAGCCAAAACGGAGCTAAAATGGTGGATCGATAACATCTGGCTTTGTTCCAAACCTATCATTGTCAGTAACCCTTCGATGGTACTACAAACGGATGCCAGTGCACTGGGGTGGGGAGCCACCATTACCATCACCAGCTGTGGAGATAGATGGACAGTGCAGGAGGCATCCTTCCTACTGACACTGGGTATAAATTACTTGGAAATGTTGGGTACAGTTCATGGACTTACACACCACCAGCATGTTAGATTACAAATAGACAATACCACTGTGGTAGCATACATCAACCACATGGGCGGCAACAAATCGATATGTGACAATCCCGCTAAATCAATTTGGCAATGGTGCATCCAGAGAAATATTTGGATATCAGCCACTTACCCACCACGGAGACTAAGTTTAGTGGCAGACACCAGGTCACGCAAATTTAATGAAAACACCGAATGCATGTTAAACAAAACAGTGTTTGCTGAAATCACAGCAAATACGGGAAACCGGATATCGATTTTGTCGCATTTAGAAGATATCTAACTATGTTTTATGGGAACCAGACCCTGGGGCAACGGCAACAGATGCATTTTCGTTGCATTGGGGGAAATGGTTCATTTACGCGTTCCCTCCCTCCTGCCTCATCAGTCGGGTATGAAGCAAAATACAACAAGACTCTGCGTCTGGTATTTGGGAGTACCCGATTGGCCTACTCAACCATGGTTCTCAGTGGTGCAAAACATGGTATTCGAACCATGTATTACAATCCCACACAGACCAGATCTACTACTACATCCCGTGACGGGATAGCCATCCAAGCCATAAAGCTGGAACCTGCTAATTTGTAGAGGTTTTTAAAAACACCGCTTCTACAACTGGGACTCACGGACCGAACAGCAAACATCTCGGAAGCCCAAAGAGAGTCAACCAAGAAGCAATATCTGGTCTACATCAGAAAGTGGGAAACATACTACCATAAGAACAAAACCACCAACAGAAATATTAACATCCCATCTGTTCTGGAATATCTGGCAGGCCTCCACTATGATGAGGGGCTCAGTTACAGTGCCACCAACAGCGCCAGAAGTGCCCTGTCGACATACCTATGGCAAGGGACAGAGCGTTACACGGTAGGGACTCACCCTCTGGTAACCAAGCTCATGAGGGGAATATTTAACACAAACCCCCAAAAAACCAGGTACTCCCATGTATGGGATGTAAGCATTGTCCTGAAAGTACTCAGGAACTGGTCACCAGCATCTACCCTGTCCCCATACAGACTAACGTTTTAAAAAACAGTCATGGTAATGGCACTGGTCACGGCACAGAGGGTTCAGTCACTGCACAGACTGGACAACATGACCTCCTCACCTGACGATATTACGTTCCATATTTACGAACTAGTAAAACAGAACAGACAGGGATCAGCAGGCCTCAATATCCAATGTAGGTCATATCCTGCAGATGACCGCCTCTGTATAGTTAAACATCTATCACTATACATGGTGAAACTAAAAACCTGAGAGGCATGAGAATGGACTGCTGATCAGCCATAAGAAACCTCACAAAAAAGTGACGGTCCAAACGACCTCGAGATGGCTGAAAAAGGTACTGACGCGGGCTGGGGTGGATACTAATGTGTTCAAATCTCATTCCACCAGAGCCGCATCTACATCAGCGGCAGTACGACTGGATCTGCCCATGGACCAAGTCCTCGAAGCAGCAGGATGGTCAGGGGAAAGAACTTCCAGTTATTTTATAACAAACCAGTTAGAGAGACTGGAACATTTGCAGAAAGAAATTTAAATTCTGTAAATTAATTAAAACCCATAAATAGGGTTATATTTGTGTTAATACATTTTATGATTTCAATAACGAATCATGTGCAATTGTGTTAACACTATTCCTCCCACAGTCAAGGCAGACGTGTGCATGGACGTTTCTACGGCATGAGATCACAGAGCATTGAAGTCTTCACGTAGTCACTCACGTGACTCCGAAGTAAAATAGTAAGATTAAACGAGAACTTACCAGTTTGAAGTTTGATCTGTATTTTATGAGGAGTTACGATGAGGGATTACGTGCCCTCCGCTCCCACCCAGGTCATATATACTTAACTGGTACCTCTTCTCTAATCTTACTATGTTTAGTCATTACAGTTATCTGTGATCTCACACCACTGCTTTGAAGAATGACACGCATGCGTGCTGAGCGGGTTCTTCACGTAATCCCTCATCGTAACTCCTCATAAAATACAGATCAAACTTCAAACTGGTAAGTTCTCGTTTAATCTTACTATTAAACACTCTTCTTGCCTCTTGCAGCAGGTAACAGAGAGTCTAAACCCAAGGCGTTGGCCCGTGGTGGGGGGGAGGAGGTGAGGGCCTGCGGTGGGGGGTGTAAGAAAGGCGTGGGCCCGGCGTGGTGGCGTGGGCCAGGCGGGGAGGGAGGGGGTGACGTATGTGGAAGGTGGCGTGGGCCCAGCGGGGCGTAGTGGCATGGGCCCGGCGGTGGGGAATGCGAGGGCCAGGCCGGATCGGCATCTGGTGTCGGCGTCATGGGCGCTGCCAGGACTGGGTTCAGACTTAGTCGTTCCCGCTCCCGCCGGCGACGGGAGAATGGTATCCTGGATGCCAGGCGTGAGGCTCCGACACTGCAGATGGAGGTGATGGACCGGGTGGGCAGACACCGCAGCCCCCCCCCCCCTGGAGAAACGGGCACTCCTTTTTTTTTTCCAAATCATCCCGCGGGCTGGATTGGACCCCTCGCGGGTTGTATGTCACCCAGGATAAAAAACAGACTCCCCCTCCCGCAACGCAATATTCCACTACTTACTCAGAGTAGACACGAGGCATCGAGGCAATCTCTGACTGTGTGGAGTGCAAATGGTGATCTGATACCGCCCGGGCCCACTGCGCACGCACGGAGAGACAGCATCATTTTGCGTTGCTACTGCGTCACCGGCTTCCCCCAACTGCGCAGGCGCAGATGGTCGCAATTTTTTTTCCCCCCCAAATCATCCCGCGGGCCGGAACCTGAATTTCGGGTAATTTCCGTCAAATTGGAAACGCCGATTGTACTCACATTTTTTTTTTTTCTCTGGATTTTTTCTTACTCTGGGGGAAAAGGGGGGGTGCGACCGCACCCTACGCACCCTCCCTTCAGATGGCCATGCTTTACGATTTTGCTATCTTACCATAAAGCTATGCCCTCTAGAATTTGATTTTTCCATCGGGGAATAAGATTCTGACTGTCTACCCTATCTATGCCTTTCATTATATATTTCTATTGGGTCTCCCCACAACCTCTGGCATTCCAGACAAAACAATCCATATCTGTCCAACCTCTCCCTGTAGCTAATACTCCCTGAAAGAAAAACATAAAATCAACGCAAGGAACTGCAGATTCGGGTTTACAAAGGAGTAACTCAGCGGATCAGGCAGCATCCGTGGAGAACATGGATAAGTGGGTGACATTTCGGCTCGGGATCCTTCTTCAGACTGATTGTGGTGAGGGGTGAGAAGAACATTTTGCAAACCAGCATCTGCAGTTTCTTGTTTCTTCATCTTTTTGTTATCAATGTCTTGTAGATTTTCTGTTTAGTTTATATGTATTTTATGATATGTGCATTGTCTGAGACTATGTGCCTGTGATTTTGCTGCGAGCAAGATTTTCATTGCACCTGTACCTCATTGTACTTGTGCCTATGAAAATAAACTTGATTTGGCTTAATGAATGGAGATACAAGAAACTGCAGATGCTGGAATCTTGAGCAAAACACAATGTGCTGGAGGAACTCAGCAGGTCAGGCAGCATCTGTGGAGGGAATGGTAAAAAGTTTCCCCTTGAGGTCCCTCCTCAGATCACCTCTAAAATCTCTCCCCACTCACCTGAAGCCCAGAAAGTTTTAGAATCCTTTACCCTGAGAAAAGGACTGTCTGTGAGTGTTCACTTTATCCATGCTCCTCATGATATTGTACAGCTCAATAAGGTCACCCCTCAGCCTCCCACGCTCCCACGAAAAAAGTCCCAATTTATCTAATCTCTCTTGAACTCAAACCCGAAAGCTCAGGTAATATCCTGGTGATTCCATGAGAGTATTGTAAGTCTCAAAGTCCTGAAATCAGAATCATTAGAGATTTCTGATTGCCCATTTCACAGAAGTAGGATTAGAAAAATTGGCCAATTTTTATCAAGAATCAACCCACATTGTGTGGAAATTGGCCAAGCTATTTACCCTGTTTCCATCAGATCCAATCTTCAATTGGATCTTAGTAGAGGAAGTACTTTTGAGTGTTGTTATTTTAAATTGTAAAGCTTTTCATTGGGCTTAAATTAAAAAAAACCTTTGCTCAAGGGCTAAAAGGGAAGCTGGAAATATATTCCTCAGAATTTCTGAAGAGGAAACACAAGTTATGCTGCTTTATATAAATTCAATCATTGCAAATGCCTTTCAAAGTCACAGTCATACTGCATGGAAACAGGCCCTTCGGCCAAACTTGTCCATGCTGATCAAGATGCTCAATCCGAAGCTAATCCCATTTGCTTGCATTTGGCCCACATATCTCTGAAGCTTTCCTATACATGTACCTGTCCAAATGTATTTTAAATGTTGTTACTGTACCTGCCTCAACTACCTCCTCTGGCAGCTCGTTCCATATACCCACTGTGTTAAAAAGCTTCATTTTTGATTCCTATTAAATCTTTCCCTTCTCACCTTAAACCTATGATTCTTGATTCCCCTACTTTGGGTAAAAGACACTGCGCATTCACCCTATCTATTCCCCTTATTATCTTATACATATCTATGAGTTCACCCCTCAGCCTCCTGTGCTCCAAGGAACAAAGTCCCAGCCTGCACAACGTCTCCCTATACCACAGCCTCCCGAGTCCTGCCCACATCCTCGTAAACCTTCTCTGCACTTTTTTCAGACTAGTGGCAGGGTGACCAAAACTGAACACAACTGCGGCCTCGCCAATGTCTTGCAAAACTCATTCATTTTTCATTGAATTCAAAACTCAGAAACAAGCTATCAGTTTTTCAGCTGTAGAACAACCTTCTTCAACACTACTTCATCCAACACTTTCAGCTATGAATGTCCTTGGAAACAATAGCAATGGTGAATCACCCTGTGAACCTTTAAGTTTCTAGGACTTTAGCACAATTTTATTGAAATTGAGTTTTAGTTTAGGTTAGAGATACAGCGTGGAAACAGACCCTTTGGCCCACTGAGTTCACACCGACCTGCGATTACCCCATACTCTAATTCTGTCCTACACACTAGGAACAATTTACAGAAGCAAATTAACCCACAAACCTGCTCCTCTTTGGAGTGGGGGAGGAAAACGGAGCTCCCAGAGAAAATAGCTCCAGAGACCCGGACTCGATCCTGACTACAGGTGCTGTCCATATGGAACATGTACGTTAACCCTGTGACCACATGGGTTTTCTCCATGTGTTCAGGTTTCCTCCCACACTCCAAAGACACGCAGGTCTGTAGGTTAATTGGCTTTAGTAAAATTCTAAATTGTCTCTAGTGCGTAGGATAGTGCTAGTGCACGGGGTGATTGCTGGTCGGCGCGCTCAGTGGGCAGAAGATGCCTGTTTCTGTGCTGTACCTATAAATTCACAAGTCCAACCCTTATGGTCACGGGGAGAATGTACAAACTTCGTACAGACAGCACATGTAGTCAGGATCGAACCCGTATCTCTGGTGCAGTATGGCAGCAACTCTACCGCAGTGCCACTGTGCCACCCACTGTCATTAAAATCTGGAACAAATACTTTTGCAAACACTGAAAACAATAACACTGGGTGATTTGTTGCAATAAAATAAGCTTTTATTTCTACTTTGGGGAATGGCTGTTTTAGAACAGTGCTGGATTTATGCACTCAATGAATTTGTTACCATTGGGATGATGGTATTGCACAGACAGTTGTAATCTTCACAGCCAAAGTAATAAATCAGGTGAAATGTACACATCAAATGATGCCAGAGCAACATGACATTGTTAACAATAAAAGCAACTCACAATTAATGCACATAAATTGTATCAAGCATACATAATTTAAAAGTGCAAAATGATACACTCTTGGTGAGATATTTATGTCAGTGAAACAATGCTTTATTCAGATAATGCCCAAACTAATCACTTGCCAGCAGTGGATTTTCCCCGTAAAGTTTAGATTTAAGCCTGGATACACAAGTAAACAGGTTGGACTGACAATAGAAGGCTCCAGCTAAATTCTAATAATGCCTGTAATTTGGCTGTGATTAGTGAGCCTTTGTGAATTAGCATCAACATCCTGGAGATAACGAAAAGGTCAAAGGAAGCTTGTGATGGGATGATTTCAAAAGATGTGCTGCTTGCTTCAATTTTGCAGAAGGTAACAAGGGTCCCAGTGAACTTCAGATTAACTTGCCCCCTGTGTGAGACTTGGTTTGCTTTTGAATGGTAGCATTGATGGGAGTCCAGATGGGGCCCAGAGGAGGGAAGGAGAAGGGTGGGTGGAGGGGAGGGTGGGGGGGGGGGGTGAAAGAGGTGGGGGAGAGGGGGGGGGGGGGGGGGGAGGGGGGGGTGAAAGAGAGGGGGTAATGTACAAACCAACGGAATCCCAACATTGTCCAATTTTAAGTACATATCTCTAACAACAACCCTCCTAAGACCCCCATAATCTCCCCTACGCTCCCCCTTTCCACTCACCCCCCTCCCCTGTGCCCCATGGATAGGATAGGTTTAGAGAGATTGGGGCTAAAAGCA
Organism: Amblyraja radiata; assembly: GCF_010909765.2. Lineage (NCBI taxonomy): Eukaryota > Metazoa > Chordata > Chondrichthyes > Rajiformes > Rajidae > Amblyraja > Amblyraja radiata. The sequence continues at coordinate 54,635,411 of NC_045961.1, forward strand.
GGCAGGTGGGACTAGTGTAGATGGGGCATGATGGTATCGATGGGCCTGTTTCATGCTGTAAGTATGCTATTTTCAAAACTGTTTTTTAAATTGTTCTGATCTTCATGGAATATATATATAACAGTTCCAACATAATGTTAGAATAGCATAAATATTGTATTTGAGTGAAACCTCAAAGATCAGAGCCTCAACAATCACAATCTGAAGCTGAAATGAAAAATGGAAAATTAATTCCCAATTTCCAGAGGCCTTTTGCATCTGCCTCACCGCACAACTGACTGACCCTTTCAGATTGAGCTGTCTTTCTGTTAGATGTCTGTTGGGGATTAGATGTCATTAATAATGGAGTTGAAAGGAACAATAGATGAGTTTTAGTTTGTAATGGTGTGACAGCGCACACTATGACAGATCGTGTCTTGAGACCTTTGTATGAATTAATTTATTTGTCAGCTTGAAACAATGCTCCATTACGTTGTATGATATCTACGCAGCAATCCATATTTTCGTGACACATAATGTGCCCGAGCCCTCTGTACAAAGCTGTCATACCCACTGCCTGAGTCATTAATGCAGGGAATTAAGCCATTTGGCCCATCGAGTCCACCGTTGACACGTCAGATGCATTCCGTCCTTCATAGAGTCATAGAGCCACAGTCATACAGCATGGAGACAGGCCCTTTAGCCCAACTCATCCATGCCGACCAAGATGCCCCATGTATGCTAGTCCCATTTCCCCGCATAATGCCCCATTCCATCTAAGTCCTCCCTATCCATGTACCTGTCCATGTGTCTTTTAAATGTTGTTATTGTACCTGATTCCACTACCTCCTCTAGCAGCTCAATCCATATACCCACCACCCTCTGCGTGAAAAAGATGCCCCTCAGGATCTTATTAGATCCCGCCACCCCAATGCCCCAGACCTCCCGTTTTCCTCTCAATCTCTGAATGCGGGAATCTGTAGCAGGACTATTGCTGTTCCCCAGCTGTACTGGACAAGGTGGTTCCTGGCAGCCTTCCTGTGCCGCTGCGCTCCGTCTGGTTGGGGAGGTCCCACTGGCCTCTCAGTGACGGGGCTCCAGGATTCTGACTCGGCGGCAAGGCACTGATGTCAGTGGGGGACATACCCTTACTCAGTCAGAGCGGGCAATCTGTGATAACTGTCAACATTCCCCCCATGGTCATAACGAGGGTTTACTATTTCAGGAGCTTAATCTTGATTAATTCTTCAGATTTACAGTACTTCCATCTGTTGACAGAGTTGTGAGATGAGATGAGCACTCCGCCAACAGGCAGGAGGAGGGAAAGACATTCAATAGTCACTGGTCAATGGTACTTTATTGTCACATGTACCCCGATACAGTAAAATCACACTATGCAGAAGCACAATCATACGTAAATACAAGAGTTGTGTAAGAACAGTAGATTACACTGAAGCAGTACGCTAGAGACGTCACGTTTCCAGCCCCACAGTGGCGCAGCGGCTGAATTGCTGCCTCACAATGCGTGAGACCCGTGTTTGATCCTTACTACGGGTGCTGTCTGTACGGAGTTTGTACGTTCTCCCTGTGTCCGCATGGGTTTTCTCCGGGTGCTCCAGTTTCCTCCCACACTCCAAAGACGTGCAGGTTTGTAAGTTAATTGGCCTCAGTAGGTTGTAGAACTTATCTCTAGAGTGCAGGATAGTGCAAGTGTGCGGGTGAGCGCTGGTCGGCACGGACTTGGTGGGCTGAAGGGCCTGTTTTCACGCAGTATCTCTGAAGTCTAAAGTCTAAATCCATCTGGTATCTTTCAATGTCAAGTTGTTATGTATAGAGTCTTAACTTGGCCATAATTGCCCGTAATCCTGGTGGCAGCATTGGGTCGGAGTTGCAGAGGTCGGCCTGGCCAGGCGATGCTGTTGGTGCCCTCCACCGCTGCTCCACCACTCCGTGTTGCTGCAGGCCGCGTCCAATCCATGTTCTCGGCCTCTTGGGCTGGCGCCTGAACCAATCGAACCCCAGGCTGCTGCAGGGCCTCCCGCGGCCCACTCCACCGACACCTCAACCCAGACTCGTCAACCCGCGAATCTGTCGTCTCCTCCCCCTCCCGCGGCCACCGCTCAGCCTCTGTGCCCCGGGGTGCCTCCCGCAGCCGACCTCAGAACCCCCAGAGCATCACCGAGGGCATGGGAGGTGAATCCTCAGTCCGCTCACCGGCACCGATCCTCTCCTCCGTCCACCGCCAATTTGTACTTGCACTCATCTCAGTCAAAGACCAACATCTCAGTGTCAACAGGGAGAGGTTGGGCAGGTTAGGACTACATTCCTTGGAGCGCAGGAGGATGAGGGGTGATCTTACCGAGGTGTATAAGATCATAAGGCGAATAGATAGGATTAATGCACAGTCTTTTACCCAAAGCAGAGGAATCGAGAACCAAAGGACATAGGTTTAAGGTGAGAGGGGGAAGATTTAATAGGAACCTGAGGACCAACTTTTTTGCACAGGTGGGCGTATGGAATGAGCTGCCTGATGGTAGCTCTAGGCAAATGCTATCACAATGATTAACAAAACATTTGGACAGGTACATGGAGAGGATGGTTTAGAGGGATATGGGCCAAATGCAGGTAGATTCTTGGTTCTTGGTTTCTTGGTCCTCCAAAATATTCCAAATGGAATTTAAACTGGAGGTGGGACAAGTGTAGATGGGGCATGGTGGTCGACGTGGGCAAGTTAGGCCGAAGGGCTTGTTTCTGCACTCTATGACTGTGAACAGTCATTTTCAGCAGCTGAGGTTTTGACCTGCACTGATGTGTCTCCTTCTGAGGAAAGTATATGGATCGTCAATAGGCTCGTCGGGGAGATGCATGATGAAACCATATTAGCCACACAGAGAAATAATAATCCAGGCTGATTATCCAAAATCGGAACCCCGATCCTGCTTTTTCCCCCATATCCCTTGATTCCGTTAGCCCTAAGAGCTGTGTCCAACTCTCTCTTCAAAACAACCAGTGAATTGGCCTCCACTTACCTCAATGGCAGAGAATTCCACAGATTCACAACTCTCTGGGTGAAAATGTTTTTCCTCATCTCAGCCCTAAATGGCCTACCCCTTATTCTTAAAATGTGACCCCTAATTCTGGACTCCCCCAACATCGGGAACATTTTTCCTGCATCTAGCCTGTCCAATCCTTTAAGAATTTTATATGTTTCTATAAGATCCCCTCTCGTCCTTCTAAATTCCAGTGAATACAAGCCCTGTCGATTAATTCGTATGTCAGTCATGTGTCAGTAGCAAGCTGGGTAACAAAAGGTAGTCGTGAGACAGACAAGAATGGGATAATAGCTGTGTTGTAACAACAGATAAAAGGTTGCTAAGTCTATTTCAGTCAGGACTATGAGTTAGCACCATTTGAAGAAACTTTAGTTCGCTAATTTGCCAACAGTTTCATCCCATAGAACACTGCCTCACTGGACTCCCATCAATTTGCATACAGGGCAAATAGATCGACAGAGGATGCCATCTCTCTGGCCCTTCACACTGTCCTGACTCACCTGGACAGACAGGGCACGTATGTGAGGATGCTCTTCATTGACTATAGCTCTGCATTCAATACGGTCATCCCCACCAAGCTCACCACCAAACTCCACCAGCTAGGCCTCAGCTCACAGATATGCGCTTGGATCCTGAACTTTCTCACGGAGCGACCGCAGGCAGTGAGACTGGGCCCGCACCTGTCCTCCACCATCACCCTGAGCACCGGCACACCACAGGGTTGTGTACTAAGCCCCATGCTCTACTCCCTCTTCACTCACGACTGTGTCCCTGCATTCGACACCAACACCATCGTGAAGTTTGCAGACGACACAACAGTGATTGGGCTGATCACCAACGGTGATGAAACAAAATACAGAGCGGAGGTGCAGAACCTGGCGGACTGGTGCGCCAATAACAACTTGGCACTAAACACCTCCAAGACCAAGGAGCTGATCATTGACTTCAGGAGGTCCCATTCTGGAGAATACGCCCCAATCTCCATTTATGGGGAAAGTGTGGAGAGAGTGTCCAGCTTTAAGTTTCTGGGCACTCACATTTCAGAAGACCTCACATGGTCCACAAACACCGCCGCGCTGGTCAAGAAGGCACAGCAACGACTGTTCTTCCTGAGGACATTAAAAAAGACTGGTCTGCCCCAACAGCTGCTGACAACGTTCTACCGCTGCACCACAGAGAGCATACTAACGTATGGCATCTCTGTGTGGTATCTCAGCTGCACGGAGGCGGAGAGGAGAGCTCTTCAGCGCGTCGTCAACAGAGCGCAGAGGATCATCGGGACAGAGCTACCAGCCTTGGAGGGCATCTACCACACGCGATGCCTCAGGAAGGCCCTCAGCATCCATAAGGACTCATCACACCCCTGCCACGGTCTGTTTCAACTACTTCCCTCCGGCAGACGTTACAAGGCCTTCTACGCCCGAACCTCCAGACTCAGGAACAGTTTCATCCCAAGAGCTATAGCGGCTCTGAACCGGCCCTAATGAGTGCCCCCCCACCCACCTCCTTTGGACAGTCTCCCTCAGATGGTCACGTCAATCAATTCAGCTTGTTTATTTATGTATTGTATTTATTTACCTTTCTTGGACATCAGTGGAGCTGCACACTAAATCTCGTTGCACTGACGTGCAATGACAATAAAAGATATATTATTATTATTATTATTATTATTATATAGCAGGGCAGCACAGGAACAGGCCCTTCATCTCAAAATGTCTCTGCTGAACATAATGTCAAGTTAACTAATTTATTCTGCCTGCATGTGATCTATATCCCTCCATTCCCTGCATATACACATCTATATATTACTAAAAGTAAGATCTTGACCACTTCCTGTTTTTCTTTCATGATTTTAGAAAAAATGCTGCCACTTACGGCTGTGATATTTGGCCAGCTTACTCAGAGTCCCACTCTGCTGCGCAGGACAAGAGGATTTTTCCCATCGATTAAACATAAAAGAGTTATTAATGTTTAAAAAATGTTGACATTCTCTCTGCTGCCCCTGCTGGTGGGAGGGGGAGGGACTATAAAACCCGGCAGTGTTATGCCTCAGTCAGTCTCTGCAAGAGACTGTCACGTCTCTCAGTCTGAGAGGGTCACGTCTCTCAGTCTGAGCTGTGAATAACACTGAACACATGTCTACTAAACTGTGAGTGTGGTTTTACTGAACTTGAGTGCCCTTAAAGTAGAAATGAAAATGTGGTTGGTTTGAAGTAAAAGCTCTGCGAATGGTTGGGTGGTGTTTTGGGTTGAAGTGAAAGCTCTGTGAATGGTTGAGTGGTGTTTTGGGTTGAAGTAAAAGCTCTGCGAATGGTTGGGTGGTGTTTTGGGTTGAAGTGAAAGGTCTGTGAATGGTTGGGTGGTGTTTTGGGTTGAAGTAAAAGCACTGCAAATGGTTGGGTGGGGTTTTGGGTTGAAGTAAAAGCACTGCAAATGGTTGGGTGGGGTTTTGGGTTGAAGTAAAAGCACTGCGAATGGTTGGGTGGGGTTTTGGGTTGAAGTAAAAGCACTGCAAATGGGTGGTGGTCTAAACTGGACAACTTCCTGTTTGCACTGTATATTGATTTTAGATAAAAACGCAACCACTTACGGCTGTGATTATTAAACCTGGAAGTGTGGGTGTAGCTCAGTCTCTGCATGATGGGGGAGGGAGAGGTCACGACTGTCTGAACTGTGAATCAACTGAACACACTGGATGTCTACTGAACTGTGAGTGTGGTGTTTTGTGTGGTTTTATGGTGGTTTCACCCTGCTTGAAATGGTATGAAACTGCATTTGAATGTGGTGACCTTGCACCCTGCATGAAATGGTATGAACCTTCATTTGAATTTGGTGGCCTTGCACCCTGCTTGAAATGGTATGAAACTGCACTTGAATTTGGTGGCCTTGCACCCTGCTTGAAGTGGTATGAAAATGCACTTGAATTTGGTGGCCTTGCACCCTGCTTGAAATAGTAGGAAAATGGATTTGAATTTGGTGGCCCTGCATCCTGCTTGAAATTAAATTTCAAGGAATAGCCGTGAGTCAACTGCCAGCCCACCAGCCGTGAGTGAGCTGCCAGCACGTCAGGCTTGAGGGACTGAGCTACTATCCCAAGAATCCAGTTGGCCCACAATGTCCATACTAGCCCTCTGGAGACCAATCCCTTCAGCCCACAACACCCACACCAGCGCTCCAGAAAGCCCCCCCCCCACACTGGCAACCAATATTGGAATTTAGTATTGTGTGCAGTTTTGGTCCCCTAATTTGAGGAAAGACATTCTTGCTATTGAGGGAGTGCACCGTAGGTTTACAAGGTTAATTCCCGGGATGGCGGACTGTCATATGCTGAGAGAATGGAGCGGCTGGGCTTGTATACTCTGTAGTTCAGAAGGATGAGAGGGAATCTTATTGAAACATATAAGATTATTAAGGGTTTGGACACGCTAGAGGCAGGAAAGATGTTCCCATTGTTGGGGGAGTCCAGAACCAGGGACAACAGTTTCAGAAAAATGGGGAAGTCATTTAGAACGGAGACGAGAAAACACTTTTTCTCACAGTTGTGAGTCTGTGGAATTCTCTGCCTCAGAGGGCGGTGGAGGCCGGTTCTCTGGATACTTTCAAGAGAGAGGTAGATAGGGCTCTTAAAGATAGCGGAGTCAGGGGATATAGGGAGAAGGCAGGAACGGGGTACTGATTGGGGATGATCAGCCATGATCACATTAAATGGCAGTGCTGGCTCGAAGGGCCGAATGGCCTACTCCTGCACACATTGTCTATTGTCCATTGTCTATAAATGTTTATTAAACATTGCAATACTCCCTGCCTCATTTACCTTCTCTGGCAGCTCGTTCCATACACCCACCACCCTTTGTGTAAAAAGAACGTAGTGAATATTCCTCAATATCTGCCCCTATCGTCATCATCATCAGCTGTCACTTGAAACGTGTATGACTGTCCTCTCATGGAGGACGCCTGTGCGTGACTTTGTTTAACATGGGGAGACTGGTGCATGGACTAAATGTTCTTAAACTTTGCAAGAGTACCAGCCTCAACCACCTCCTCCGGCAGCTCGTTCCATACACCCACCACCCTTTGTGTGAAAAAGTTATCCCTCAGGTTCCTATTAAATCTATCCCCCCTCACCTTAAACCTATGTCCACTGGTTCTTGATTCCCCAACTCTGGGCAAGAGACTGTGCGTTTTCCCGATCTATTCCTCTCATGATTTTGTACAGCTCCATAAGATCACCCTGGCTGCTGTCTGTAAACAGATGCCAAGCACTGGGTGTGTGTTCCCCAACTGGCCTCAAAATGCCGTGGTTTCAAGTATCAGAGAAAGTGACTGATTACATTTATCTTCTACATTACCAACATAGTGAACAATCCTGATAGAACAGCTGTGACCATCAATCAGTCAGAAATGTTGAAAGAGATTTATCAAGTTGCCGGGGCATTGCTCGAGAGAACTCCCCTCCTTTAAACCACTTGGAGTTCAGTTGGGGAACACACACTAAGTGCTTGGCATCTGTTTACGTTTCTGCAGTCAACCAGCTATAAATAATAACCAAACACTATTCCGTTTGCCAACAAAATTCTCTGCGCAGATCCTAATAACATTATTTGCCCGAAGAAGGGTCCCAACCCGAAACATCGCCGATGCATGTTCTCCAAAGATTCTGCCTGACTTGCTGAGTTACTCCAGCACTTTTTTATCTATTTTTTTTTGTAAACCAGCACCTGCAGTTTCTTGTTTCTTGCATTATTTCAATATAGCATAATCTAATCTTTACAGTCTGTACTCTTTTCTCAAGGATTCTACACTTGGTATCACTAACTGATTGAATGAAATATACAGCATGGAAACAGACCCTTCAGCCCACTGAGTCTCCACCAGTCCTCAATCACCCATTCACACCAGTTCAATGTTATCCTACTTTCTTATTCACTCCCTACTCAATGGGGCCAATTTACAGAGGCCAAGTGCACAATAGACAATAGGTGCAGGAGTAGGCCATTCAGCCCTTCGGGCCAACACCGCCATTCAATGTGATCATGGCTGATCATCCCCAATCAGTACCCCGTTCCTGCCTTCTCCCCATATCCCCTGACTCCACCATCTTTAAGAATCCTATCTAGCTCTCTCTTGAAAGTATCCAGAGAACCTCCCTCTGAGGTAGAGAATTCCACACTCACAACTGTGAGAAAAAGTGTTTCCTCGTCTCCGTTCTAAATGGCTTACCCCTTATTCCTATTATGTAATTGACGGTGAAACAATTATTGTGGGACATTGAAAGAATAAATTAATCAAATTTACATTTAAGTGCAAGTTCTAAATTAATGGAGAATTACGCTGTTGGTATAATTTGTGCATGTTTCTGCTCATTTTGATATGTTATAACAAAATTGCTGAAGCCTATTTGTCTTCATCTCAGTCAGCAGGATTCACAAACCGTGATCACCAGCTGTAGCGCAGCAGGATGAGGGGTGATCTTATAGAGGTGCACAAAATCATGAGAGGAATAGTTCCGGTAGACACACAGATTCTCTTACCCAGAGTTGGGGAATTGAGAACCAGAGGACATAGGTTTAAGGTGAAGGGGGAAAGGTTTAATAGGAACCTGAGGGATAACTTTTTCACACAAAGTGGGTGTGTGGGTGTGTGGGTCATGCTGCCGGAGGACGTAGTTGAGGCAGGTATTATTGCAATGTTTAAGAACATTTAGAGAAGTACATGGATAGGATAGGTTTAGAAAGATATGGGCCAAACGCAGGCAGGTGGGACTGGTGAAGATGGGACATATTGGTCATTCCGTGTCCCGCAATTCCGTGTCCCTCACCATCTTCCAGTCCCGCCTCAAGACCCATCTCTTCACCTCTGCCTATCCTTAGCCCCACGTCCCCGTCCCTTTTCATCTATGCATTAATTGCCTCATACTGTGTTTTGTATTGAATTCTGTCTTTACTTTGTGTACTAGTCATGTCTCTACTATTTATTTAATTCCCCTTACATGTTTTTTCTACATGCTCAATTTTTGTAAGGTGTCCTTGAGACTCTTGAAAGGCGCCCATAAATAAAATTTATTATTATTATTATTATTATTATTATTGTGTGCAAGTTGGGCCAAAGGGCCTGTTTCCATGCTGTATAACTGTGACTATGTAGCTAATGAGGATTATTCACTAAATTATTATTCTCATCTCGCTGTTTTCTTAGAATTATTAACATGGTGCAATAATCACCACCTATAGTTTGAAGAATAAAAATAGCTAGATTTGGGGAATGTGAGTCCTCAAAACTCTGGATAAAATAAATAGAATGTTTCATGAAGTAAAGAGATGAACGTATGCGGTTAATGTGTAACAGTTTCTTAGTGTCCTTAGGGCCCTCATTGAGTCATAGAGTAATACAGCGTGGAAACAGACCCTTTGGCCCAAGTTGCCCACACCGACCAACATGCCCCATCCACATTAGTCCTACCTGCCTGCATTTGGCCCATATCCCACTAGCCTATCCTATATTTGCCTGCCTTAATGCTTTTCAAATGTTGTGACAGTATCTGCCTCAATTATCACCCCTCCCAAACAAAAGGAACGTAAGGTCCATGTGTAACTTGTAATGTTATTGAAATGGCAGAAAATGAGTTTTTGCAAAACCTGTGCACAGAATTGTATTTTTGCTTATTAACGTGATGTATCAAATTGATTGAATCATGCCATGTTTGTATTTACTTGTATAAAATTCTACAAAATTCAATAAGCCACGACATGGATGTGGGCTTTGCCTTTAAGGCTGCAAGGCTGAATGTTTCTTTGCCATTTTGTTTGTGTTCTGTACTGAGTAAATCAATCTCATGCAGCTACTGTGTAGAGTAAAAAAAATCTATGTTTTGGAAAGAATTGCAGATGCTGCTTTAAATCGAAGGTAGACACAAAATGCTGGACTAACTCAGCGGGACAGGCTGCATCTGTGGAGAGGAATGAGTGACATTTCCCATTCCATCTCTCCAGGGATGCTGCCTGTCCCACTGAGTAACTCCAGCAATTTGTGTCTACCTTGAATAAAAATTCAAATTGGATGTTGTATGCAGAAGTGCTTTGAGCATAGAACAGTGCAGCACAGGAACAGGCCCTTCGTTCCACAGAGTCCGTGCCGAACATGATGCCAAGTTAAACTAGCCTCTGCCTGCACGTGATCCGTATCCTCCATTCCTGCATATCCATCTATCTATATATAGGTATCTTAAACAGCACTATCATATCTGCCTCCACCGCCATCTCTAGCAATGCATTCCAGGCCCCCACCAGCCTCTGTATAAAAAAAACTTGCCCCGCACATCTCGATTAAACTTACAAAAAAGGCATAATGCTGGGGCAATTCAGTGAGTCAAGTAGCATCTTTGATCACCATAGATTGGTGACTTTTCGGTCGGGACTCTTCAAACTGATCTGGTAAATCTTATTGCAAAAGATAGAGGCTACAGAGGAAGATATTGACGCAATCACTGACGTACAAATTTGCACATATATTTTTAATATTCCAACCTGGCCTTCTGCTGACTAATGAGCCATGGGAGATTTAACTTTAGACAGTTTCAAATGCCATAAAATGGAAGGGGTTGCGTAAGCTGAAGGTGCTAATAGTGTTATAGGCGGGCAACACCTTGTTTAGTTCATCGGAGCAAGTATCTGTAAGTGTCAGGCCTCTTCCATTCAATAAAAACTCGGCTGATCCACCTCCACATAACTTCCATGTTGAGGATGTACTAGAGACCCCCGAATAGTCAACAGGAATTAGAAGAACAAATGTGCCAGGAGATTGCAGACAGCTGCAGGTCAAATAGGGTTGTTGTAGTAGGGGATTTTAACTTTCCCAATATAGACTGGGAAAATCATAGTGTGTAGGGTTTAGATGGGGTACAATTCCTCAAAAGTGTTCAGGAGAGTTTTCTTAGGCAGCACGTGGACGCTCCCACACGTGTGAGGGCAATGCTGGATCTAGTATTGGGAAATACTAGTTCTATATTATCCCACTTTCTCTCCAACTCCCTACACAATAGGGGCAATTTTATAGAGGCCCTTCAGCCCACTGAGTCCACAGTCCTTATTGTGTTGGATTTTGTGATCAATTGCTCATTGTATGGTCAACATCACACTATTTGTTTACGTGGGTTTTTCTCCGGATGCTCTGGTATCCTTCCACATTCCAAAGATGTGCAGATTCGTAGGTTAATTGGCTTTCTTTTTCTTCCTGCTGCCATCTGGCAGAAGGTACAGAAGCTGCTAAGCATGTGCCACCAGACTGAGGAACAGCTTCTTCCCCTCTGTTATCAGGCTTCTGAATGGTCCTTCCATAAGCTAGGGTGCTGTCCAATTCACCTCTACCCCATTGTGGACATTGGACTTTGTCTATGGAGCTGATGCGCTACAATGCAGAAAACTATATTGTGCACTCTAAATCTTCCCCTTTGCTCTACCGATTGTACTTGAGTTTAACTTAATTGTATTTATGTGTGGTATATCTGATTTGTTTGGAAAGCATGCAAAACAAAACTTTTCACTGTACCTCGGTACACAGGACAATAATAAACCTAAACCTAATTGGCAGATGGGTGGAATGCCTGTCAACGGTAAAATGGAGACAAAGGGGCATTAGATAAGGAGGGAAGAGGAGGAGTGAAATGTGAAGTGGAGGGAGGGATGTGGGGGAAAGGTGATGTGGGGCATTGGATGAAGGGGGGGTGGGATAGTTGGGGAGATGGGTTGATACTGGAATGGTGGGAGGGGTTGTTGGGTCCAGGAAAATGCACTGTCACAGCATGGAGTATTGCTATTTCACTTCGCAATGACTGGGCTTATGTAATTACACAGATAAGATACAGTGAGTGGAGTATATTTCAAAATTACATTAACAGTAAAAACATTATGGGATATTCTAATAAGGACTTGAAGAAACTATAAAAGTCAGCAGTGAAGATTGGTGTTCTCATTAGCCTGAGAATACATATCAAGACTGCATCAATCTCCCACACACACTGTGGGAAATGTCAAAGACTAGGCGGCATAGCTTTAAGGTAAAGGCATCAAAGTTTAAAGGAAATGAGCGGGGCACGGTTTTTTACACAGAGGGTGGTGGGTGTCTGGAAGATGCTGCTGCGGGTGGTGGTGGAGGACATATGTTAGAGGCCTTTAAAAGGCTTTTAGATAGGCACATGGCCTGAACCAGCCACATAGAAACAATGGCCAAGTAAACACACCAACGCCTCTATTTCCTTAGAAGGCTTAGGAAGCCTTTGTTCGGTATGTCCCGAACAACCCTCAACAACATCTACAAATGCATTGTGGAATGCATTCTATCGGGATGCATCACAGCATGGTTTAGGAACAGCTCCATCCACTACCGCAAGAAATTGCAAAAAGTTGTGGATGCAGCCCTGACCATCACACAAACCAACCTCCCTTCCATTGACTCCATCTACACTTCCTGCTACCTCGGCCACGCAACCTGATTTTCTTTAGGTTCTGAGACCACCCCGCCTTCACTTTCTGCACAACATTTAGTCATTTACTATTAGCATTCATTCCGATTGTCTACAAAACATTTCACATAGCATTCTTTCAACCAATAAAGTGGAAATGATTTAGTCCATTAGCTTTATTAGATATGAACCAGTTCTACCACTGATTTTCCGGCATCCTTGGTTCCAGAGCCTTGCTGGATTATCCATTTGCCGGACCAACAGAGGTCACGGCATTCGAGATGAGTGCAACGGTACTTGGCGGGACTGTCATATGAGGAAAGATTGAAAAGACTAGGCTTGTATTCACTGGAGTTTAGAAGGATGAGGGGGATCTTATAGAAACATATAAAATTATAAAAGGACTGGACAAGCTAGATGCAGGAAAAATGTTCCCAATGTTGGGCGAGTCCAGAACCAGGGGCCACAGTCTTAGAATAAAGGGGAGGCCATTTAAGACTGTGAGAAAAAACTTTTTCACCCAGAGAGTTGTGAATTTGTGGAATTCCCTGCCACAAAGGGCAGTGGAGGCCAAGTCACTGGATGGATTTAAGAGAGAGTTAGATCGAGCTCTAGGGGATAGTGGAATCAAGGAATATGGGGAGACGGCAGGCACGGGTTATTGATTGGGGACAATCAGCCATGATCACAATGAATGGCGGTGCTGGCTCGAAGGGCCGAATGGCCTCCTCCTGCACCTATTTTCCATGTTTCTATGTTTCTACTGGAACAGTCAGCCTAGGCCACTGGGGGGACGAGACACTAGCCCGCAAAGTGGGCCTCGGATGTTGAATATGGGAACCGATCTGCCTGCTCGGACCGAGCCGGACTGCTAGAGCCTCGGCATAGCTCAGGGGGCAAATTCGGTATGACGATCGACATGGAAGTCCCAATGAGTTTGACATCGGCCGCCTCACCCGGCCAAGGCATCACGTTTTCGGGGAACTTCGGGTGGGCAGATTTTAAATATGCTCTTGTAATTGTGTCCCAATTAAAGGAGGTACCAGACTACCAGTTGCCAGAAAATCTGTGGTGGACCTATTTGCAAATTAGAAAAACAGAAATGGGGTAAAAAGGTTCCAGCGCAGATATCCTTAAAATGATTTAAAAAATCACAGAAATAAAATGGTGTTAAAACATTTATGTTGCACTTCTTCTAGTCATGTTTCTGTGCCATTTATTATCCTATTTCAATGTCTTCATTGATAATGTTATCCGACGACATAAGCTCATCACACTGTGACTACAGTTTCTTGCTTTGAGTGTGGCAGGAGTTTATCAGATGTTTGGTTTCATGTTTGTGTTTTTCTCTTTCTTAATGTGCACCTTTGTGAGCAGTCGGCTATAAACACAGTAATTGCTCATGGTTTAACAGCTAAGATAAATACATGTGGGTTTGCTGCCTGAATTAGTTCAGTCCTCTGTGATATTTGAACATTGCAATGTGGCTTACTCAGTGTCACATCAACTTCACGGATCAGTTAATTTTTTAAAGCTCCAATTGATAATTGGAGCATTCATTCCATAAACAGGCGTAGCCTCTGTATCATGTATCAGTGCAGTTTCACCCAGCCCAAAACAAGGCACATCGTGCTAGAGTAACTCTGTGGCTCAGGGAGCATCTCTGGAGAACATGCGATAGGTAACGTTTCGGGTCGGGACCCTTCTTCAGACTGATCAATGTTCAATATTCATTCTTCAGAACACTTGCTTGTACAACAATGTTGAATTAGTCATGACTAGACAACCCATTACTGGCGGCACAAATGCTTTCTGCCAATATTATAGAATATACTGTAGAACAGTACAGAATGGGAAAAGGCCTATCAGCCCACCATGTCTATGCCAAGCATGATGCCAATTTAAACTAATCTCCTCTCCCTTCACATAATCCGTTTCCCTCCATTCCCTACCTGAGATGTCCATGGCCAAATCATATCGAGAGAGAGTCGTGGAGCCATAGTGCATGGAAACAGGCCCTTTGGTCCAACTCATCCATGGCAACCAGGATGCTCCATCTAGTTCAAGTTCAAGTTCAAGTGAGTTTATTGTCATGTGACCCTGATAGGACAATGAAATTCTTGCTTTGCTTCAGCACAACAGAACATAGTAGGCATTGACTATAAAACAGATCAGTGTGTCTATATACCATTATATAAATATATACACACATGAATAAATAAACTGATAAAGTGCAAATAACAGTTAATGAGCTATTAATGTTCAGAGTTTGGTCCGAGCCAAGTTTAATAGCCTGATGGCTGTGGGGAAGTAGCTATTCCTGAACCTGGTTGTTGCAGTCTTCAGGCTCCTGTACCTCCTACCTGAAGTCAAGTCAAGTCAAGTCGTCACATTTATTTATATAACACATTTAAAAAACAACTCTCGTTGGCCAAAGTGCTTTACATTTGTTATAAGAATAGTATAGACAAACAAACTACATACATATATACATATAACCCTCGCTCAGTGGACGTCAGGAAAGGCTTGGGAGTATAGATAAGATTTTAGTCTTGACTTAAAGGAGTCGATGGAGGGGGCAGTTCTGATGGGAAGGGGGATGCTGTTCCACAGTCTAGGAGCTGCAACCGCAAAGGCGCGGTCGCCCTTAAGCCTATGCCTAGACCGCGGGATATTCAGCAGCCCCAAGTCGGCCGATCTGAGGGACCTGGAGGTGGAGTGGTGGGTAAGAAGACTTTTAATGTAGGAGGGGGCAAGCCCATTGAGGGCTTTGTAGACATAGAGGAGGGACTTGAAATGTATACGGAACCGCACAGGGAGCCAGTGGAGAGAGGCCATGATCGGGGTGATGTGGTCCCTTTTTCGGGTGCCCGTCGGGGTCTCGCTGCGGCGTTTTGGACCAGTTGCAGGTGGGACAGGGAAGATTGGCTGATGCCAGTGTAAAGAGAGTTGCAGTAATCTAGGCGGGAGGAGATAAATGTGTGGATGATCTTTTCGAGGTCATCAAAGTGGAGGAATTGTTTTATTTTAGCAATCGCCCAAAGCTGAAAGAAGCTAGCTTTTACCATGGCATTGACTTGTTTGTCAAATTTCAGTGCTGAGTCAAATATCACGCCGAGGTTTTTGACGTGAGGTTTGAGTAGTGGGGTAAGGCTTCCAAGACTGCCTGCTATCATTTTGATTTGAGTCAGAGGGGCCGAGAAGGATGACCTGACTTACTCTCATTTAGTTGGAGGAAGGTCTGGTCCATCCAGCACTTTATATCCTCGAGGCAGCGGGTAAGGTTAAGTAGATTTGATTGGTTTTTGGGCTTCGGGGAGATAGAGTTGTGTATCGTCTGCGTAGCAATGGAAGGAAGGTAGCAGGGAGATGAGTGTGTGGCCAGGATGGTGTGGGTCCTTGATGATACTGCCAGCCTTTTTGAGGCAGCCACTGCGATAGATCCCCTCGATGGAAGGGAGGTCTACACTAGTCTCACCTGCAAGCATTAATCCCATATCCCACTAAACCTTTCTTATCCACGTATTTTAAATGTTGTTATTGTACCTTCCTCAAATCTGGCAGCTTATTCCATATACCCACCACCCCCTGAATGAGAATGTTGCTTCTCAGGTTCCTATCAAATATTTTCCCTCTCACCTTAAACCTACGTATTCTGGTTCTCGATTTCCTTACTCTGGGTTAAAGACGGTGCATTTGCCCAATCTATTCCTCTCAGGATTTTATACACCTCTATAATATCACCCCTCATCCTCCTGCGCTCGAAGGAATAAAGTCCTAGCCTGCCCAACCTCTCTCTATAACTCAGGCCCTCGAGTCCTGGTAACATCCTTGTAAATCTTCTTTGCACTTTCCAGCTTGACAACATCTTTCCAAAGCATGGTGGACCAAAACTGAAACTGAAACTGAAGTGTAAATATCTTGTTCTGATGAATGAGTTTAAAACTCCGTAGGACACCATTTGGGCAGCAGAAGGAACATTTAGTACACAGAATCGATTTCATTCTGACTGTAACAAGCCCAGGAACAAAGTCATTCACCCAGTCCGTAACAACAGAACATCCTTATCCAGAGAGTACTGACTCCGCTTATCAGAAACCATCAGCACATAATGTACTTTCCATGACCTTGTACGTTCGTGCCCAGCTTGGATTATAATTTGACGTGTTTTTCAGGTGATTTGCAGCCTACCGGTGTTATTATCCCACTGAGCAATTCACTCTTGTGATGGAAGTGTGGAAAATGACATACAGTCTCGTCATAATAACATCTATCACACATACAAATATCTTCCGCTTGCTGTGCTTTTTAAACCTGATAATAAATGAGAAAGGATCTCCCATAGCTCAGTGAATTTATGCATTGATTCCCTGAAATGTGCCCTGTGTCAGATCCAGGATCTCATGATTTCACCTTCATAAGACACAGGAGCAGAATTAGGCCAATCAGCCCATCGAGTCTGCTCCGACGTGATTATGACATCTCTATTTCCTTCTCAACCCCATCCTCCTGCCTTCTCCTGATACCGTTGATGCCCTTACTAATCAAGAACCTGCCAATCTCCATTATAAAAATGTCAAATGACGTGGCCTAATGTCTAATGTTATTCCACTTTTTAAGAAAGGGGGGAGAGAGAAAACGGAATTATAGACCAGTTAGCCTGACATCGGTGGTGGGGAAGATGCTGGAGTCAATCACAAAAGATGAAATAGCAGCACATTTGGATAGCAGTAACAGGATCGGTCCGAGTCAGCATGGATTTATGAAGGGAAAATCGTGCTTGACTAATCTTCTGGAATTTTTTGAGGCTGTAACTAGGAAAATGGATAAGGGAGAGCAAGTGGATGTAATGTACCTGGACATTCAGAAAGCATTTGATAAGGTCCCACATAGGAGATTAGTGGACAAAATTAGGGCACATGGTATTGGGCACATAGACAATTGGTTGGCATTCAGGAAACAAAGAGTAGGGATTAACGGGTCCAGTGGGGTACTATAAGGCTCGGTGCTGGGACCGCAGCTATTTACAATATACATCAATGATTTAGATAAAGGGATTCAAAGTAACATTAGCAAATTTGCAGATGACACAAAGCTAGGTGGCAGTGTGAACTGTGAAGAGGATGGGTGAGTGGGCAGATGCATGGCAGATGCAGTTTAATGTGGATAAATGTGAGGTTATCCACTTTGGTAGCAAAAACAGGAAGGCAGATTATTATCTAAATGGGAAAAGTTGGGAAAAGGGGAAGTACAACGGGATCTGGGGGTCCTTGTTCATCAATCAATGAAAGTAAGCATGCAGGTACAGCAGGCAGTGAAGAAAGCTAATGGCATGTTGTCCTTCATAACAAGAGGAGTTGAGTATTGTGTGCAGTTTTGGTCCCCAAATTTGAGGAAGGATATTCTTGCTATTGAGGGAGTGCGGCGTAGGTTCACAAGGTTAATTCCTGGGATGGTGGGACTGTCATATGCTGAGAGAATGGAGCGGCTGGGCTTGTATACTCTGGAATTTAGAAAGATGAGAGGATATCTTATTGAAACAAAATTATTAAGGGTTTGGGCATGCTAGAGGCAGGAAACATGTTCCCGATGTTGGGGAACCAGAACCATGGGCCACAGTTTAAGAATAAGGGGTAAGGCATTTATAACAGAGATGAGGAAACACTTTTTCACACAGAGAGTTGTGTCTGTGAAATTTTCTGCCTCACAGGGCGGTGGAGGCCGGTTCTCTGGATACTTTCAAGAGAGAGCTTGATAGGGCTCTTAAAGATAGTCAGGGGATATGGGGAAAAGGCAGGAACGGGGTACTGATTGTGGATGATCAGCCATGATCACATTGAATGTCGGTGCTGGCTCGAAGGGCCGAATGGCGTACTCCTGCACCTATTGTCTATTGTCTATTGCCTCCGCCATCGTCTGTGGCAATGAATTCCACAGATTCACTATCCTCTAGCTAAAGAAATTCCTCCTCATCTCATTCTAAAGGTACTTCCTTTTATTCTGAGGCTGTGGCCTCTGGTCCTAGACTCTCCCACTGCTGATAACATGTCTAACCATTAACATGTCTAATAGAGAGTTTGCAAAGATACTACAGTTGATCCCACACTTTAATCCTCCACCGTTAATGGAAGTATCTTTCAGAGAGTCATAGAATCATATAGCACGAAAACTGGCCCTTCGGCCCAACCCATCTATGGTGCTATGGTGCCGCCCATTTATGCTAGTTCCATTTACTATCGCCTGGCCAATATCCCACTATACCTTTCCTATCCATGTACCTGTCCAAATGTTGTTATTGCTCATGTTCATAAGTTATATGAGAAAATTAGGCATTCGGCCCTTCGTGTCTACTTTGCCATTCAACCATGGCCGATGTATTTTTCCCTCTCGACCCCATTCTTCTACCTTCTCCCCATAACCTTTTGACATCCCAATGACGGCCTCCACAGCTGCCTGTAGCAATGAATTCCACAGATTCATCACCCTCTGGCCAAAGAGATTCCTCCTCATCTCTTTTCTAAAGGTACGTCCTTTTATTCTGAGGCTGTGCCCTCTGCTCCTAGACTCTCCCACTAGCAGAAGCATACTCTCCACATCCACTCTATCTAGAGTGTCTATAGTACCTGCCTCAACTATTCCCTCTGACAATTCGTTCCATATACCAACCACCCTCTGAGTGAAAAAGCTGCCCCTCAGGTTCCTCTCACCTTGAACCTATTTCCTCTGGTTCTTGATTCCCCTACCTTGGGGAATTCACCCAATCTATTCCCCTCCTGATTTTATATACCTCTCATAAAATAAAAGATTACCGATCATCTTCCTTCAGTCCAGGGAATAAAGTCCCAGCCCGCCTAACCTCTCCCTACAGCTCAGCCCCTCCAGTCCAGATAGTTTCTTCAATTATCCATACAACCATTTTGTCATCTTACCATTTCTGTGAGGGGTGTGGTGAGTTCTCCTGGACTACACCGTTTTGTCAAACTGTAGCGGAGAAAGATAGCGGCAAGGCTGTTGCTTATTGGGTAATTCATACAACATAGAACAGTACAGCACGTGAAGAGGCCCTTCAGCCCACAATGTCTGTGCTGAACATGTTGCCAAGATAAACTAATCTCCACTGCCTACACATGATCAATATCCCTCTATTCCTTGGTTATAGAAGAAGAGTCCCGACCCAAGTCACTGTCTATCCATGTTCCCCAGAGATGCTGTCTGACCTGCTGAGTTACCCCAGCACTTTGTGTCCAGCAGGGTTTTTGAGATAGAGCAGGTGGAAGCAATTTTGCTTTTAGACAATAGTGCAAGACAGGCTACAACAAATCAGCAGTGCTCTTCATAGATATCATCTATAATTCAAGATATACAAATCTCCTATCTACATTGTTTTGTTTTGGGATTCATAGCTAGTCCACTAAAAACCAAAAATATATCTGATCCATAAAAGTCATCCACAAATACTGTACCTCTGTAGATCATCAGATTCTCATTGCTCATTGTAGACTTCAGGAAGTCTAGGGGCACACCCCCATCCACATCAATGGGACGGAGGTGGAACGTGTTTCCAGCTTCAGGTTCCTGGGGGTCAACATCTCCGATGACCTCTCTTGGACCCAGAATACCTCAACTCTGGTCAAGAAGGCTCACCAGCGTCTCTTCTTCCTGAGGAGACTGAAGAAGGTCCATCTGTCTCCTCAGATTCTGGTGAACTTCTACCGCTGCACCATCGAGAGCATCCTTACCAACCGTATCACAGTATGGTATGGCAACTGCTCTGTCTCCGACCGGAAAGCACTGCAGAGGGTGGTGAAAATTGCCCAACGCATCACCGGTTCCTCGCTCCCCTCCATTGAGTCTGTCCAAAGCAAGCGTTGTCTGTGAAGGGCGCTCAGCATTGCCAAGGACTGCTCTCACCCCAACCATGGACTGTTTACCCTCCTACCATCCGGGAGGCGCTACAGGTCTCTCCGTTGCTGGACCAGCAGGTCCAGGAACAGCTTCTTCCCTGCGGCTGTCACACTGTACCTCGGTGACTGCCAATCACCCCCCCCCTCCCCGGACACTCCTCCCACAGGAAAAACACTATGACTGTATGCATGTAAATAGATTTATTTATTGAAATCATATTCTATGTCGCTCTTCCAGGGAGATGCTAACTGCATTACGTTGTCTCTGTACTGTACACTGACAATGACAATTAAAGTTGAATCTGAATCTGAATCTGAATCTGAGATTGCTAATTTTAATACTCAAATATCTAACCAGTTATTGAGATACATGGCAAATCTTTAATTGGAAAATGTCTAAAATGGGATATTCAAGTTTAGCTTTGTTTAGAGATACAGCTTGGACACAGACCCTTCACCCACTGAGTCCACACTGACCATCGTTCATCCGTTCACACTAATTCTATGTGATCTCACTTTCGCCTTCATCCCCTGCACACTAGGGAACAATTTACTGATGCCAATTAACCTACAAACCCGCACGTCTTTGGGTTGCGGGAGGAAACCGGAGCACCGGACAAAACCCACACGGTTGCAGGGAAAATGTGCAAACTCCACACAGACAGCAGCCAAGGTCAGGATCGAACTTCTCTCTCTGGCGCTGTGAGGCAGCAGCTCTACCAGTTGTACCCACTGTTACAGTCAAGTTCTTGGCAATTAAATTACTCTGTTGTCAAGGATTAATTTGCAAATGTACTTGATAAGAATCTTGGCAACAGGCGGGTCTCAATTCCTCGGTCATCATTCATTTCATAAACGATAATAAACAACAGCTGGGAGCCTTGGAAAAATCATCCTTGGATGGAACTGCACGCACATACCCTTATTTCACAAGAAAGCAAACATAACCTTTAAAGTATAAATTGTTGAGTCTTTTGCATGTAACTATGGTGCAGCCCAGTGCATGGTAACTAACATATCTTTGTTAAAAACGGAGGCAATAAATGACTTCTTATTTTGAACTTCAATATGCTTTCATTTCCTGGCCTGCTGTTGCTTCTTCTCCCATGGATGTGCTATTAAATTTACAGATGAATCAGCCCGTGAAGACTGCTGACACCTGACACCCTCCTAGTTAAACCTCCAGGATAATTAAACCAAGTATCAAGTGATTCTGCTCCCGGCTTCATACCATCGTCTTCTATTTGTACGTAAGATGACATTTGAAGAATTATGAGAGCTTTATGAAAAGCATAGTTAGAAGGTAGACAGTCAGAACCTTCTTCCCAGGCTTGAAATGTCAAGGACTAGAGGGCATAGTTCTAAGGTGAAATGGGCAAAGTTTAACGGAGATTTCAGGCGTTTATTTACACAGAGGGTGGTGGGCTGCCTGGAACGCGCGGTCGGGGGTGATGGTGGAGGCAGATACTGTAGGTGAGATTTTTAGATAGGCACGTGATTATGCAGGGAATTGAGAAATATGGATAGAAGAGGGCATAGGTTTAAGGTGAGAGGGACAAAGTTTAAAAGAGGCAACTCTTTCATACAGAGAGTGGTGAGTGCCTGGAATGTGCTACCACCAAGGGTGGTGGTGGTGGACAGATACAATAGTCATGTTGAAGAAGCTTTTAGATAGGCACATGGACATGCAGGAAAGGAGGGATATGTATCACGTGCAGGTAGGGGAGATTAGTTTAACGGGCATCATGTTCGACCCAGACATTGTGGGCCGAAGGGCCTGTTCCTGTGCTGTACTTTTCATTGTTTTTTGTCTAGGCAGCCTTCACTGATAAGTGAGGAAGCATTTTCATCATAGTAACTTCAGAGTTTAAATGCAAAATCTATTTTAAAATTCCAGTCAGCTGGTGGTGAATCTGTGCAATTCATTGGTGGAGGCCGAGTTATTGGGTATTTTTAATGCGGACATCGATAGGTTCTTAATTAGGAAAAGTGTCAAAGGTTACGGAAAGAAAGCAGGAGAATAGGGTTGAGAGGGAAAAATTGAGCAACCGTGAGCGAATGGTGGAGTAGAATCGATGGGCTGAATGGCCTAATGCTGCTCCAATATCTTATGGTCTTATAAATCTTGTGTTCTTCATGACAAAGCAGGGAAAGTAGTCATTTAGCCACCTAATGCTTTATCATCTCTTCTAGATATGCAATTTTATAGCCAATAGATATTTACAAAATACAGCCCTAGTTATGTTGACAAATGGAGTCGGCGATAGGTGTAGAGAAAGAAGCAAGAAGAAAATGGAAGATATTTCCTTGCGGATTAGTTTAGCTAATCCACGATAATACTCAAGGATCAGGGCGGCACAGTGGTGCAGCAGTAGAGTTGCTGCCTCACAGTGCCTGAGATCCGGTTTCGTTCCTGACTACGGGTGCCGCCTGTATGGAGTTTGTTAATTCTTCCTGTGACCTCGTGGGTTTCCTCTGGATGCTCCGGTTTCCACCCACATCTCAAAGACGTGCAGGTTTGTAGGTTAATTGGCACTCTGTAAAATTGCCCCAAGTGTATAGGGACATTAGACAATAGACAATAGGTGCAGGAGTAGGCCATTCGAGCCAGCACCGCCATTCAATGTGATCATGGCTGATCATCCCCAATCAGTACCCCGTTCCTGCCTTCTCCCCATATCCCCTGACTCCGCTATTTTTAAGAGCCCTATCTAGCTGGCGGCGCTGGCTTAACAGCTGCGGCCCACCTGCAGTCCGTCTGTTTTTTTTCTTTCGTTTTGTTCCTTGTCATGTTTTAGTTAATTTTGTTTTATTAAGTTGTGTGTGTGGGTGGGGTGGGAGAAACATGCTTTGGTCTCTTCCTTCGACCACACACTCCGCCAGCTAGATAGGGCTCTTAAAAATAGCGACTTTTTCTTCAGTCGTATTCCCCGTCCCCGTCTCCGTCTGCGCCGAGGCCTAATGGCGGAGCTGGCGGCATCGGAGCTGTAGCAGCGGCAGCAACGGCGGAGACCCGACTCGGCCCCGAAGCTGTGGTGGTGGCGGCAGCAGCAGCGGTAGCGGAGACCCGACTCGGCCCCGAAGCTGTGGCGGAGGCGGCGGAGACCTGACTCGGCCCCGAAGCTGTGGCGGAGGCACTGGCAGCGGAGACCTGACTCGGCCCCGAAGCTGTGGCGGAGGCAGCGACCACCCACGGAGTTTGAACCGTCGCCTCGGCGCAGAGGGAGAACAAAGAGGGAAGAGACAGACTTTAAGATTTTACCTTCCACCACAGTGAGGAGGTGTTTGGTGAACTCACTGTGGTGGATGTTAAATTTGTGTTGATTGTGTGTTTTTGTCATTTTTTAAATTATATGTATGACTGCAGGGAAACAAAATTTCGTTCAGACCGAAAGGTCTGAATGACAATAAACGAATCTAATCTAATCTAATCTAGCTCTCTCTCTTGAAAGCATCCAGAGAACCTGCCTCCACCGCCCTCTGAGGCAGAGAATTCCACAAACTCACCACTCTCTGAGAGAAAAACTGTTTCCTCGTCTCCGTTCTAAATGGCTTACTCCTTATTCTTAAACTGTGGCCCCTGGTTCTGGACTCCCCCAACATCGGGAACATGTTTCCTGCCTCTAGCGTGTCCAAGCCCTTAACAATCTTATATGTTTCAATGAGATACCCTCTCATCCTTCTAAACTCCAGAGTGTACAAGGGAGTGGAAGAGAAAGTGGGATAACTAGTGTGAGTGGGTGATTGATGAATATTTTACAATACTGAGAACTATATTCTGCACTCGATATCTTTCCCTTTGCTCTTCTTGCTGTGTTTGTCTTGATTATATTTAAGTATCTGATCTGTTAGGATAACATGCAATTCAAAGCTTTTCACTGTACATGTACATGTGACAATAATAAACCTAAACCTAAACCAGATCACAGCTGCCGGCATTTGGCCCATTCTTCTAAACATTTCCTATCCCTGTACATTAATTTCTACACGGTTAAAAATGACTACATTTCAATAAGTACTACCTTCTGTAAAGCAGTGGGACGATGAGAGATGTTGTGGTAATCTGATATTCATTTAGAAATTAACTAGACCAAGTGGGACCCGTTGGGCCCCGTTCCCCCAACGCCATATTCCACCACTCACCCATAGCCCCAACTGCGCAGGCGCTGCTGCCGTTTTTAAAGATTAAAATGGCAATAACATGTGAACGCATCTCACTTTCCATCTTCAGTCCCCTATTCGCCTCTTCCATTATCCTCCCTCTCCCCACCCTCCTTCTTCCCCCTCTCCTCCTCCCCTCCCCCACACCCTCCCTCACCTCTTCCTCCACCCTCAGTCACACTCTCCCTCCCTCCATAACCCCTATCCCCCTTCTCTCCCTCTATCCCCCTGCTCCCCCACTCCTCAACTTCCCCCTATCCAACCCCCACATTCCCTCCTCACCTCCCCCACTGCCCTCCTCTCCCTCTATCCCCCTCCTTACTTCCCCCACTAACCCCCTCCTCTCCCTTTATCCCCCCTCCCCCACTCTCTGTCCTCACCTCCCCCATACCACCTACCCCCCACAGTGAAAATCGCAATGCTCTTTTTTAAATGCAATTCTTAATGAAAATCGCGTTTCTTTCTTTAAAATAGCCTAAACACAATGTTAGCTGTTAATGAAAATGGAAGAATTTGATTAAAACGGAGTCGTTGGGTCCCCGTTGTGAGGCCAGGCAAGTACACGCAAAAAAAAAAATGCCGGTTTAAAAAAAAAAGACATTTGGGATCCCATTGTGACATCATTGTAACGTCGAACGCAGCTGACGGGCAGGGCAAGTGGAAAAGTGGTTTGAAAAGTGATTTTTGTTAAGTTTAAAATCTCAATAACTTGTAAAATATACCATCAATGTGAACAAAACTTGTTTAATTTACATCACAGGACAAAGATGAGTAAGGTGGGCCAAAAATTGTAGCGGTATCGTATACCGTTTTGGCGATGTTTTGGGATCTCACGCACACGCACGCATAAAAACAAACAAACAAGATGAGAGTTTCAGTAATATATAGATGTCTATTAAGTACTTGGGCATGAGGAAAGTTTCAAGAATCTGGCATAATTTCCCCTGGAATTAGAAGGTTAATATCAGTCAAATGTTTGAGATGCTAATGGGAATAAATAGATTAATAAATAAATCTGACAATTCTGCTGTTGGTGATTCTACAATTAAAGAGAAAGATGCAACAGGTGATATAACAAAATGACTTATGGCAAATGTTGCATAACAATAGACAATAGGTGCAGGAGTAGGCCATTCGGCCCTTCGAGCCAGCACCACAATGTGCTGAAAATTCTAAAAAGGAGAAGGACAGTCTTTGAAGGAGTAGACATTGTAATGCCTATGATTGTCTGAACTGCTCTCAAAGTAGAGCGAGTACTCAGGAGAGAAGGATGAATCTGAATTGCACCATAAATTGATATGTACATAAATAAAATAGGGACAGGAAATAGAATCACAGACAATGAAAACAGGCCCATTGGCCCAACATGTTTATGCCGACCAAGATGCCCCATGTAAGATAGTCTCACTTACCTCCGTTTGGCTCAATTCCCTGTAAACCTTTCCTATCCATGTACCTGTGCAAGTGTCTTTTAAATGTTCTTATAGTAACAGAATCAGAATCAGAATCAGAATCAGAATCAGAATCAGAATCGCACTTTATTCGTCAAGTATGTTTTGCAACATACGAGGAAGAGTACCTGCCTCAACTACCTCTTCTGGCAGCTCATTCCATGTACCCACCACCTGTTGAGTGAAAAAGTTCCCCTTCATGTTCCAATTAAATCTTTCCCCTCTCACCTTAAACATATGCCCTCTAGTTTTTGATTCCCCAAATCTTCATTCACCCTATCCATTCCCCTCAAGAATGTATACACCTTGATAAGACCACCCCTCATCTTCAAGGAATTGCGCTCCAAAGAATAAAGTCTTAGCCTTCTCAACCTCTCCCTATGGCTCATCCTTCTAATTTAATTTAGTTTAGTTTAGAGAAACAATGCAGAAACAGGCCCCATGGCTGACCGAGTCTACGCTGACCAGTGATCCCCGCACATTAACACTATCTTACACACACCAGGGACAATTTACACATACTCCAAGTCAATTAACCTACATACCTGTACGTCTTTGGAGTGTGGGAGGAAACCGAAGATCTCGGGGAAAACTCACGCAGTCGCGAGGAGAACGTTCAAACTCCTTACAGTCAGCACCCGTAGTCAGGATCGAACCCGGTAAGGCAGCAACTCTACCACTGTGCCACCATGCCGCCAAGTTCTGGCAACATCTCTTATTCATGTAATTCCCATTATCGTGTATCTGTACACTGTTGTCAGCTCGATTTTGATCATGTATTGTCTTTCCGCTGACTGGTTAGCACGCAACGAAAGCTTTTCACTGTAACTCGGTACACGTGACAATAAACTAAACTAAATTCAACTCAGTCTTCATTTGGCCCACTTTCCCGTAAATGTTTCCTATCCAAAGTTTGCTATATTTCTCAATGTTCCTAGCATTCCCGGGGCCCGACATAAAATAAGACAAATGTTAATGGCTGCCAGTTTAATCCAGATGCAGGCAGAAATGTCTGCAGGTCATTGATACTGTATACATCTTTGTAACACCCAGAGGTTAGCAGCAAAGAAATTCAGCTCATTGGGGAGCTAGTGATAACTGTTATAATGTGAAGCCGGTCACAGACACAGCCACGGAAAGGGAAGGAAGACGTACAATCACAGTGCATTCTCACATCAGGGTATCACACTTTACTGACTCAATCTTATTACGGCTGGCAAGTTCATAACTAAGACCGACTGGGATCTAAATTGGATGTGCAGCCTGTTTTACATCTATCTATCAACTCACGAGGACAATCAGATGGTGTGAACTGAGCTCTTGATTTACTGTAATCCTGCTTTGCTCTGCATAGTGCACTTGAGAGATGGCCCAGCAAGCCGATGCCATATTAAAAAATAAATATCATGGAGGTGGGGGAGAAATTGAATATATCAGAAAGGCAATGAAGATAAATGATTACAATGGAGACAAACTGCGCAGATGTAGTCGGCACGGGAGCACGGTGGCGTGGTGGCAGGGTTGCTGTCTTACAGGTTTCATTTTTGGACATCAGGATATCAAGCATAAACCATAAGCACCAGGAAAACAAAATTTCAGAGAAAAATGATGGGTGGCACAGCGATAGAATTACTGCCTTATAGAGCCAGAGATCCGGGTTTGATCCTGACTGCGGGTGCTGTATGTACGCAGTTTGTGCATTCGCCCCATGACAGTGTGGGTTTTCCCTGGGTGCTCCAGTTTCCTCCCACACTCCAAAGGCATACGCATTTGAAGGTTAATTGGCTTTGGTAAAATAATGTAAATTGTCCCTATGATGTAGGATAGTGCTGGTGTATGGGGATTGCTGGTTGGCACGGACTTGGTGGGCCGAAGGGCCTGTTTCCGCGTTGTATCTCTAAACTAAACTAAACTAAACTAAACTAAACTAAACTAAACTAAACTAAACTAAACTAAACTAAACTAAACTAAACTAAACTAAACTAAACTAAACTGAAGTCATACAGCACGTAAATAGTCCCTTCAGCCCAACTTGCCCATGTCGACCAAATGCCCAATCTAAACTAGTTTAGTTTAGTTTAGTTATTATTATTGTCACATGTACCGATTTACAATGAAAAGATTTTTTGTTGTGTGCTATCCAGTCAGTGGAAAGAGGATACATGATTACAATCAAGCCGTCTACAGTGTACAGATACAGGATAAAGGGAATAACGTTTGGTGCAAGGTAAAGTCCAGTAAAGTCTGCATATAGATAAAACTCTATCCTGAATAAACAGGTCTAGCATTTAAAAATGGATAAGGGTGAAAAGATTTAGTTTAGTTTAGAGATACAGCATGGAAACAGGCCCTTCAGCCCCCCGAGTCTGCGCCAACCAACGATCACCTGTGTACTAGTGCTATGTTATCCCAGTTTTGCATCCTATACAATGTGGCAATTTTACAGAAACCAATTAACCTACAAACCTGTATGACGTTGGAATGTGGGAGGAAACTGGAGCACCTGGAGAAAACCCCTGCAGTCATAGGGAGAATGTACAAATTCGGTGTCGACAGCACTTGTAGTCAGGATAGTACCCGGGACCATCATGCTTTGTGACAGCAACTTTCCTGCTGTGCCACTGTATGTTAAATGAAACACTCTGGAAATACATAACTGGTTGTCTCAACTTTTGGTAGTATTGGTTTATTGTTGTCCCGTGTACAGAGAAACAGTGAAAAGCTTTTGTTTGCATGCTGTTCAGTCAAATCAAATTAGACTATGCATGAATACAATCAAGCCATGCACAAATATCATGTGTAGAGTGAAGGGAAAAATACGAAAGTGCAGAACATAGTTTCTCAGTATTGTAGCGCAACAGTTACAGAAAAAAAGTGCCATATCTACAATGAGGTAGGTTGGAAGATTAGGAATGTACCCTAGCTTATGGAGTGACCGTCCAGAAGCCTGATAGCAGAGAGGAAAAAGCTGTTCCTGAGTCTGGTGGTGCACGCTTTCAAGCTTTTGTATCTTCTGCCGGACGAGAGCAGGGAGAAGAAGGAATGACCGGGGTGGGGAAGGTCCTTAATTATGTTGGTTGCTTTTCTGAGGCAGCGTGAAGCATAGTGGAGTCGATGGTGGAAATTCTGATCTGCGCGATGGACTGGGCTACATCTACAACACTCTGTCATTTCCTGCAGAAGAGAACTTTAAAGAACAGAATGTGCACCCATCCATCCTTCATGCTCAGGCTATGAGGAACTGCAGCATGACGCAGCTGAGTATCTGGTTGGCCTATATAATGATAAGTGATGATTACATTGCTTATGGTTAACTAGCTTGTTAAATCCCAAATAGCACAAAAGGAAATGTATGAACAAGTGCAGCATCATAAGGCACGTACAGTAGCTAATTAAGTTCAAAGTTAAATCTGGGATTCATATCACACTGTTTAGACATTCAACCGAAGGTTACAAAATTATAAGAAGTCTTGGTTTTGCCCCCCCCCCCACGCTATAGGAAAAATTAAACTGAAATGGATGCAGATTCATTGGGTCATGGAATGAAACAGCGTGGAAGCAGGCCCAACTTGCCTATGCTGACCAGCATGTCCCATCTACACTAGTCCCACCTACCCATACTTAGCCCATATCGCTCTAAACCTGTTCTATCCATGTACCTGTCCAAAGGTTTCTTAAACATTGCGATAGTACCTGCCTCAACTACCTGCTGAACAATCTGTTCAATTGTTCAGCACTAATCATGACAGGATTTATTTTATTCACTCTAGGGATAAGAGCTTCAGCATTTAGGGCAGCACAGTGGAGCAGTTGGTAGAGCCGCTGCCTCACAGCGCCAGAGACCCCTGTTCGATCCTGAGCTTGGGCGTGTGGAGTTTGCATGTTCTCCTTGTGACCGCATGGGTTTCCTCTGGGTGCTCCAGTTTCTTCTCACATCCCAAAGATGTGCAGGTTTGTAGGTTAATTAGCCTCTGTAAATTGTCCCTGGTGTGTAGGGAGAGGATGGGAAAGTGGAATAACATAGAACTAGTGTGAATTGGTGATGAGGACACAGTGGGCCAAAGGGCCTGTTGCCATGCTGTATCTCTAAATCTAAAAACACTTCATTGCCCATCCTTAATTGGCCTTCAGAAGGTGATGATGAGCTGCCATCTGGAATTGCTGGGTGTAGTATGGACAGGGAAAATCTGTTCCTCTACCTTGGTTATAGCATTCATTGATTATCCAGAACAAGCTAATCCATTACTTGAAAAGTTAGAAGGAACAACAAAGGAACGGTAGACTTGATGGGCCAAGTGGCATAATTCTGCTCCTATTACTTATGAAGAGAGGAGTGCAGCCCTGTCATGTTTGGGAATTATTGCCTTGGACCTTGAGCAGTTACTAAATGGATGATGTTGTAGCTCCATAAAAGGCACAGTTGTCCTTGACCCTGTGAAGGTCAATGATAGCCTTGTTCATCATGGTCTGGAAGAACAGCACTGACTTAAGAGGGATATGAGGATCGGTAGATAAACAAATACAAAGGCCCATCAGGCTATGTTTAGTTTAGTTTCGAGATAAAGCGTGAAAACAGACCCTTCGACCCACGAAGTTCACGCTGACCAACCATCACCCATACACTCGTTCTATGTTAGACCAGTTTCCCATCCTACACACCAGGGGCAATTTGCAATTTGCAGAACCAATTAATTTACAAACCTGTATGCCTTTGGGATGCGAGAGGAAACCAGAGCACCCAGAGAAAAATCACGTGGTCACAGGGGGAACGTACAATTTCCATACGGACAGTACCGGAGATCAGGATTAAACCCGGGTCTCTGCTGCTGTGAGGCAGCAGCACAACCATTACAGCACTGTGCCACCTTCTAACTATCGAAAATGGCAAGGACAACAGATGGTTCTGGCCCAGTTTAGTCTTAAGTCACAGTCATACAGCACCGAAACTGGCCCTTCAGCCAACTTGTCCATGCCGACCAAGATGCCCCATCTACGCTAGCCCCGTTTCCCTGCATTTGGCCCATATCCCTCTCAACCGTTCATATCCATGTACTTGTCCAAGTGTCTTTTAAATGCTGTAATAGAACTACCTCCTCTGGCAACTCGTACCATATACCCACAAATCTCTGTGTGAAAAGTCTGTAGATTGGTTACTTTACTTACTAACCAATGTAGTGCACTATTATTATACGCTCCACCTATTACCACACCATTCATATTATCGCAACCCGACATGTACTGTTGGTTGGTACTACTGCATGGTAGAATTAACATGCTGCAGTGTGTTTACTCAATAAATACTGTTATACCAGATCCTTGAGTATGTGTGATTTACTCTACAGTCCCCTCTGACTTTCAATCTTACCCATTGCAACATATCCCAGTCACTTCCTTCATTGGCTCAGACAACAACATGTATTTTAAAGCACTGTCCAAAATGGGAGAAATTGGATTTGAGGCCTGATCTTGAATAAAGTCCTAGCCTATAGGGAGAGGCGAGGCAGGTTAGGACTTTATTCCTTGGAGTGCAGGAGCCTACGGGATGTTCTGATAGTGGTGTACAGGATCATGAGCTGAATTGATAGAATAAATGCACAGTCTTTTACCAGAGTAGGGAAATCAAGAACCAGAGGACATAGGTTGGAGGGTTCAATCCTGACCACGGGTGCTACCTGTATGGAGTTTGTATGTTCTCCCCGTAACCTGCGTGGGTTTTCCCAGGGTGCCCCGGTTTCCTTCCACACTCCAAAGATGTACAGGCTAATTGGCTTGGTAAAATGGCCCCAAGTGTGTGGAGGATAGTGTTGGTGTGTAGGGATCGCTGGTCCGCGTGGGCTCAGTGGGCAGAAGGGCCGGTTTCCGCACTGTATCTCTAAACTAAACTAAACTAAACTAAAACAGCATATAAAAGACACTTGGACGGGTACATAGATACTAAAGGTTTAGAACGACATGGGCCAAATGCAGGTAAATGGGGATAGTGCAGATGAGGCATCTTGGTCGGCATGGACATGAAGTGCCTGTTTCCATGCTGTATGACTGACCAAACTGGGGCATAACTATTGCTGAACCATCAGTTGTCTTTGCCATAAATGCGGGTAAATGGACTAGCTTAGATGGCAGCATGGTCGAATTGGGCCAAAGGGCCTGTTTACATGCTGTTTGACTACATGAGCTCTATGAGAACAAAAACTGTGCATAAATCTTAATAAATTCTTATCGTCTTTATCACCCAAACCAAACAACAGATGGCACCAGGACACCACCTGCCTTATACTACCTGGAAAGCCCTAAACTGCCTCCGCACTGGAGTGGGACGTTGCGGGCTCAACCTGAAGAAGTGGGGCCTCTCGAACTCTGACAAGTGCAACCTTGGAGAGGTACAGACAATGGTACTGACGCAGCGGAGAGGCATGCACTGCGGACGATCTCCGCAGAGGCACAGATGTGGCACTGGCTGTGCCCAAGCGATGGCAGAACGTTGTCTGACACATGGGGGAACGAACGATCGTCTATACGTTCAATATTGCTAGTGTTATACCAAGTAGTGTTAGCACCTCCCTTTTTCTTTGCATGTCACTCATGTGGCCCCTGGGGTGATATTGCTTTCCTTGTTTGAGGGTGTCCGTACTAACTGTAATAAAGTCTTTACTGCAACCTTTAGTGCAACCAAAGACGGTCCAAAGATGTTCAAAATTGCTGAGGTTAGTGTTGTGCAGTGTTCAAGAGCCTGGTGGTTGTTGGGAAGAAGCTAGACCTGAACCTGCTGGTTACAGTTTTCAGGCTCCTTTACCTTGTTTATGAGTGAAACGAGTGTGTGGCCAGGGTGGTGTGGGTCTCTGATGATGCTGGCTGCCTTTTTGAGGCAGCGATTCCTGTAGATCCCTTCGATGGACCGAGCAGTGTGTGGTGTGGAGGTCAGTACCCGTGCTGGACCGGGCAGTATATGGTGGGGAGGTCAGTATCTGTGAAGGACCGGGCAATGTCTATTTCTCTTTTTAATATCCTTCATGTCTATGGACTTTGGGTTATGTCACTATATTATAATAGTTATTACAATATTTGAGAAATGTTCAGGTGCAGGATTTACATCTTTCTGCTGTCTTTTCTGCTCCTGTTTCTTTCACGCATAGAGGTGTTCTAAACATATACAGAGCATATTGAGGTAGAAAAGGTCAGATGAATGCACCTGTTTCACAAGGTTCTGGCATTGGGAAGAGGAATTGAAAGGGATTTTTTTTAGTTCACAGGTACAGCATGGAAACAGGGCCTTCAGACCACACTGACCATCGATCACCCATTCATACTAGTTCCATCTTATCCCACTTTCTCATCCGCTCCCTACACAGTATAAGCAGTTTGCAGAGGACAACTAACCTACAAACCTGCACATCTTTGGGATGTGGGAGGAAAACCAGAGCTCACGCGGTCACAGGGAGAACTTGCAAATTCCACACAGACAGCACCCGAGGTCAGGATCAAGCCCGAGTCTCTGGCACTGTGAGGCAACGGCTCTACCAGCTGCGATACTGTTCTTCCCACTGACTCGAATGATGCCATTACATTTTGTCAAAAGTCCAAGAAAGATATGGGGAGTATTGCGATAAAAAATAGACATCACACTTAATGCTTAGTGCCTTTGGCTGGGTAGTGGGGAAAATCAGATCAAAAGCTTGTTTTCTCTGGAATGCCAGAGGTTGCGGCGAGATTTAACAGGTATATAAAATTATGAGAGGCATAGATAGGGTGGACAGTCAGAACTGATTTTCCAGGATGGAAAAATCAAATACTAGAGGGCACAGATTTTTAAAGGAGATGTGCGGGGCAAGTTTATTACACAGACTGTGGCAGGTACACAGAACGCGTTGCCAGGGCTGGTGGAGGCAGATACGATAGTGGCATTTGAGAGACTTCTGCATGGGCATATGGATATGCAGGGAATGGAGGGATATGGATTATGTGCAGGCAGATCCTGGTCTTGGCATTATGTTCGGCACAGACATTGTGGGCTGAAGGTCCCATTTCTTTGCTTTGCTGTTGTATGTTCTATATGTTCTAATCAAAATAGTCAGTTTTACAATATACTAATTGTGTTATGCACAATACCAATTATCATCATGAGTAAAGTCATTTGAATCCTTATGTAGGGTATTCAGCACAAATAATGATTCATGTAGAACTAGAATTTCAGGAGAACAGACTGCATGACTCATAATTGTGATTCATTTAGTTATTCTGCTTCACTGATCTTGAGCAGCAGATACAATAGATGTTCATGCATTTATAGCTTATAATCTGAATTAGAACCTTGGTGATTCAAATGTACTCCGTGACTAAGTATATTCCTGAAAATCACCCGCTAGACCACAGGGATTCTTCCAAAAGCATTGTATTAATATAACGTTTTGGACATTAAAATTGTCTCATGATGGGTTGAAGGGAACTGATGCAAAACGGACAATTGAGATTTCAAAAGATGGATAGGTTGATTGAAATAAAGAGGTAATCGGGAAATGCTGACTTTAGGTGAAGCGATCTTTAATATGAAGGATAACTTAGTGACCGCGCACTCTCCCTGATGCACGCAGCAGGCTCAAGCATAGACGCTATTCAACATTCAACAAAGAGAAAGCACAATGTACTGGAGGTGCGATGGTGCAGTGATAGAGTTGCTGCCTCACAATATCAGAGACCCGGGTTCGATCCTGACCACAGGTGCTGTCTTTACGGAGTTTGTATGTTCTCCCCGTGACCCCCGTGGCTTTTTTTCCTGGCGCTCCGGTTTTCACGCACACTCCAAAGACATACAAGTTTGTGGGTTAATTTACATTGGTAAAATTGCAAATTGCCCCTAGTGTGTGTGGGGTAGTGTTAGTGTGCAGGGTCCTTCACCCCACCGAGTCTGTGCTGACCAGCGATCAACCATACACTAGCACTATCCTACACACTAGGGACAATTCACGGAAGCTAATTAACCTACAAACCTGAGCGTGTTTAGAGTGTTGGAAGAAACCGGAGCACCCAGAGAAAACCCATGCCTGCAGACTGTTCCTGAGTCTGGGGGTGTGCGCTTTCAGGTTTCTGTACCTTCTGTGGACGGGAGCAGGTTAAAGAACGAATGACGGGGGTGGGACATATGTTTTTGCTCTAGTTATTGTTGTATTTATCATTATTTATGTATACTGTTCACTCTGCGAGCTTCATGCGTACAAGGGATTTCATTGTTCCCTGTCGTATATGATAATAAACTAATCTGAATCTGAATCTGATTCCAAATGCAATACAGAGCATTGGAGATCAGTGCCTCGGGCAAAAGTGAAAGCAATTGAAATGCAGAGTCATTGGATGAGATGCATCTTAATTGCAAACCATTATTAATCATAACAAACAAACTTCCAATTTCTAGATACATTCCAATAGCTACTTTTCCAGGCTTGACTGCCATCCATATATTTGTCTCATTTCCCCATCTTGTCACTAGTAGAAGGCATCAGGAAGACAACCCTTCAGAGGATGCATCTTCACACCAGCCATCCTTACAAAGTACCCACTTCATGGAATGAAGATACAAGGAACTGCAGATACTGTATTACCAAAAAGTGCTGGAGTAGCTCAGCATGTAACGCAGCAACTCTGAAGAATATGGATAGGTGACTTTTCACGGTCGGGACCCATCTTCAGACTGATGGTAGTAGGGGGGAGAAACCTGGAAGAGAGGGGGGGGCAGGATCAAGCCTGGCGATTGATAGGTCGATACAAGTGAGGGGGGTTTGCTTGTGAGATGGTTGGACAAAGGCCAGAGATGAAAAGGCAAAAAGTGTGCGAAGGGGGGAAGAGGTGTGAAATGTGAAGCCGGAGGAAGGAATAGAGGTGGAAGGGGACTGGGCAGGGAGAGACCTAATGGGAGCTGGGTGATGCCACCAAGTGGGCAATCCAGGCCAGAACATGCTGGAGGATGTGATCTTTCATTCCTGCCCTTAGCGGCACAGTGGTGCAGCGGTAGAGTTGCTGCCTTACAGCTCGAGAGGTCCGAGTTCGATCCTCACCTCAGCTGCTGTCTGTGTGGAGTCTGCACATTCTCCCTGTGACCGCATGGGTTTCCCCTGGGTGCTCCAGTTTCCTTGCACATCCCATTGACGTGCGTGTTTGTAAGTTAATGGGCCTCTGTAAATTGACCCTAATGCATAGGGAGTGGATGAGAAGCTGGAATAACAGAAAACTAGTGAGAATGGGTGATCGAATGTCAGTATGGATTTGTGTGCCAAAGGGCCTGTTTCCACACCGTGTCTCTAAATTAAACTGAACAGATCTCTTATAAGCTATGGATGAAGTCCCAATCTCCCAACCTACCTCATTATGGGCTTTGCACTTATTTTTTCTACCTGCACTTTCTCTAGCTGTAATGTTACAATCTGCACGCTATTTTTCACTTTGCACTACCTGTTGCACTTGTGTGTAGCCTGGTTATACTCAAGTATGGTACAAGGGGGTGGCACAGTAGGACAGGCGGCACAGTGGCACAGCGGTAGAGTCGCTGCAGCACCAGAGATCCGGATTTGATCCTGACTACGGGTGCTGTCTGTACGGAGTTTGTACTTTCTCCCTGTAACTATGGGAGCTTTCTCCAGCTGCTCCAGTTTCCTCACACATCCGAACGACGTGCAGCTTTGTCGTTAGGATGTGCAGGTTAATTGGTCTCTGTAGTTTTTGCTAGTGTGTAGGATAGAACTAGTGTACGGGTGATTTCTGGTCAGTGTGGACTCGTAGGTCGAAGGTCCAGTTTCCATGCTGTATCTTTGAGGTAAAAACAAAAATGTTTGACTGGACAGCACGGAAAGCAAACTTTGTCACTGTATTTCGGTACACATGACAATAACTAACGCTTTTTTGTGACAGGGCACACTAGATTTTCAGAATTTTAGAATTTTAATTTCTATGCTTTGCAATATTGTTAATTTAATAAATTAAAAGTTGATTGGTCACAAATTAAACAGAAGATAACAAATGAAAGAAAATTGTTGGTAAATGTAGCTTAATTTTTAATTAGTATTAATACGCATAATGGCACCTTTTGGGTCAGCAAAGACAGCATTGCCAATACAAATAGAACTGTCTGATGAAGGATCCTGACTTAAAATGACACCTATCCATGTTCTCCAGAGATGCTGTCTAGCCCACTGAGTTATTCCAGCACTTTATGAAAGCCAGCATCTGCAGTTCCTTGTTTCTCCAATATCTCCTCTGTTGGTAGATTGAAAGCTACTTGGCCATCATAGAATTATAGAGTCTAAGAGTCATATAGTATAGAAACCGGTTGTTTAACCCAGTGATTCCTAACCTGGGGCCATGACAAATTTCAGGGGGGGCACAGAAATTTTTTGGGATTTAGGGGGCCACAGGTTCAATGAAGGGGGCCACAGAGCTACCTCCTAAATTTCAGTTCTAATAAATTTAAATCTATGTAGTTGAAATATTTTTGATGTTTGTGTAATAGAATAAAAGAGAATGTATGTGCAATTAATAGACACTGATATTTTTATGGAAGGTATTATAATATTGAAGTACTTTTTTTCCACTAATAATGTCGGGGGGGGGGGGGGGGGGGGTCACAGAAAAATTAAAAGATCCCAAGGGGGCCATGAGCTAAAAAAGGTTGGGAACCACTGGTTTAACCCCACTTGCATCATGTGTAAACCAAGATTAACCTGATTCAGTAATCCTGCACGATAGAACATCTACTCTGAAGATAGACTCAAAATGCTGGAGTAACTCAGCGGGACAGGCAGCATCTCTGGAGAGAAGGAATGGGTGAACGTCACCATTCCTTCTGTCCCGCTGAGTTACTCCACCATTTTGTTTCTATCTTTGGTTTAACCAGGCATCTGCAGTTCTTTCCTACACAGAACATCTACTTCTGTTCACTGATGTCTCTGGATCATCTTCTCGCTTTTAATGGTGTGGCGCAGTATAGAACTGATGGATAAATAACGGAGGAGACACCAGGCCCTGCAGATGCTAGAATCCTGAGCAAAATACCAAGTGCCGGAGGAATTCGGCAGGTCAGGCAGCATCTGTGGAGGGAATGGACAGGCGATGTTTCAGGTCAAGGCCCTTCCTCAGACAAATACCTGAGTTTTCTTGTGTTAATTGTAAAGGTCGGTTGTGAAGATGATATACTGTTAGTCCCGACACACAAAACACCGTAGGATCTTCTGTTTGCAACAGTGCTCTAATAATAATGAGTTAGGACAATGCGCCCTGTGGCTGATAGCAAAAAAGTCCAATGGCTATTTTTTTCATCCACTTGCAAGATATGGATATTGCTGGCAATGCCACTAATTACTGTTCACCCCTCCTTGCAAATTAGAGTCAACCATATTAGGTCTTGAGTCACAAGGAATTGCAGATGCTGGAAACTTGAGCAAAATACAAAGCGCTGGAGTAACTCAGCAGGTCAGGCAGCATCTGTGGAGAACATGTTTCGGTGACGTTTTGGTCAGGACTTCAGACTTTTCCCCCTAATTTGGCATAAAGACTGTTCAAACGCCCTATCTATTTCCCCCCCAAGCTCTTTTTCTTTGGAGCATAGGAGGCTGAAAGGTCCCCTTATAGTTTAGTTTGGGTGACACGGTGGCACAGCAGTTGAGTTGCTGCCTTAGAGCGCTTGCAGCGCCGGAGACCCAGGTTCGATCTTGATTACTAGTGCTGTCTGTATGGAGTTTGTACATTCTCCCCGACCGCGTGGTTTTTCTCCAAGGTCTTCGGTTTCCTCCTACACTCCAAAGACGTACAGGTTTGTAGATTAATTTGTTTGGTATAAATGTCAATTGTCCCTAGTGTGCTTAGGGCAGTGTTAATGTGTGGGAATCGCTGGTCGGTGTGGACTTGGTTGGCCAAAGGGCCTGTTTCAGCGCTATATCTCTCAACTAAACTAAACTAAAATGTAATTTAATTTATTGTCACGTGTACGGAGTTACAGTGAAAAGCTTTTTTTTGCATGCTAACAAGTCAGCGGAAAGACAATACATAATTACAATAGAGCCATCCACAGTGTACAGATGATACATGATAAAGTGAATAACATATTGCCGTGTATAAGATCATGAGCGGCATGGATAAAGTGAACACTCACTATCTATTTTCCAGGCTAGAGGATTATCAAAACTAGAGGGCGTGGGCATAATGTGAGGAGGAGAGATTTAAGAGGGATCTCAGGGGGCATTTTTTTTTTCACTCAGCGGCATTTTTTTTTTCACTCAGGGGGCATTTTTTTCACTCAGGGGGCAGTCCATATCTGGAATGGGCTGCCAGGGGAACCTGGAGACGTAGATACAATTGAGGCTGTTTCAATGTTGTCCAGCGCTATGATACAACAATTAACTCACTCTCTCTCTCCATAGATGCTGACCATCATAGTGGTAAATTGGGAAGGTGTGGGACTGGGGGGGGGGGGGGGGGGAGTAAGATTCTAAAGCCTGGTAATGAAAGGAGATGTTTAAATATCAGACCGATATCGGTGTGAAGAAGGGTTCCCACCCGAAAAGTTGCCTGTCCATTCCCTCCACGGATGCTGCCTGAGCTGCTGAGTTTCTCCAACACTTTGCGTTTTGACACTCTGTGCAGTTCCTTGAGTCTCAGTGAGATGCTGGTTCGGCTGAAATTGATGGGTCAAACAGCGCGCACTATCATCCGTGCTTTGCAGTCGCCGCTCGAAGCGCCGGTCACTTCCCAGGTCGAGGATCTCAAAGTGTCCGTTCGAATAAACCATGGAGGCGGTGGTGTGGTGGGGAGGGGGGTTCTGGGGAAAGGGGAAGCAAGGGGAGTGAATCTGTCCACCTGAACAGTCAATCTGGGGGGGGGGGGGGGGGTTCTCCCTAACACAGAGATAGCTTTGATGCAGCGCGGTTTTGAGCACCCCGCACACAGAGAGGGGAATATGAGGAGAGGGGGGGGGGGGGGGGGGGGGGATAGAGGGCGAGGGGGAGAGAGGAGAAAGGGGGGTAGAGGGGAGGGGATGAGAGAGGGGAAGAGAGATGAGAGAG
Source organism: Amblyraja radiata (assembly GCF_010909765.2). Lineage (NCBI taxonomy): Eukaryota > Metazoa > Chordata > Chondrichthyes > Rajiformes > Rajidae > Amblyraja > Amblyraja radiata. Next base: position 54,675,458 of record NC_045961.1, read on the forward strand.
AAGGGGGAGAGAAACGCAAGGGGGAGAGTGGGAGAGGGAGGGAGAGAGAGAGGGGAGAGGGAGAGGAAGGGGGTCGGAGGGAGAGAGGGAGGGAGGGGGGGGGGGGGGGCAGAGCTGTCATATCTGACCTGCTCATAAACTTCTGCTTTCTCACCCGTTACTTTCTTCCAACAGATCGTGTTGTGGAAAGTTTCAGTGACGCACATAAGGAAGATGACACCAGCTTCTGCGGCACCTCCTTCGCGAACACACAATCAGAAATAATGACTACTATTTCTGAATGGACATGACATATTCGTCTGCCGCTGCCTCTCTTGAACTTGCAGGATACTTCGGGCCATTCACTTGGCTTCCCCCCTCTCTCTCCCCTCCCTGGTTCTGTGCCCGCGGGCTGTTGATTGAGTTTACTCAGGAGGGTAATTATTAATAGATGTCCCTGGCTTGTACTGATGAGTCTCACAATAAACCTGTACGAGTTGTGATGTGGGCATGTGTGTGTCACATCCCTCCACTGAGACCAGAACCATGTCTTCTACCAAGCGCCGGGCAACAGCATGAAGCCACCAAACTTCTCCTGGCTCTTCCTTTGTCCGTGGTTGCTGGTCGTGAGCGGGGATGGTGGGACAGGAGAGGAGACGTGGGCCAAGTTTGCGAACCTGCCTTACCCTGAAGACAACCTCTTCCTGCACGACACCTTCCCCGAGGACTTCATCTGGTCGGTGGGGACATCAGCCTACCAGACAGAAGGTGGCTGGAGACAAGATGGGAAAGGTCCGTCTATATGGGATACCTTCAGTCACCAGCAACTCCGTTGCAACGGAGACGTGGCCAGCGACAGCTACAATAACGTAGAGGGGGATGTATCTGCCATTAAGTCCTTGGGTGTCACACACTACCGCTTCTCCATCGCCTGGTCCAGGGTCTTTCCAGATGGTCTGGTGTCAAACCTCAACGAAGCTGGACTGAGCCATTACACCCATCTGCTCCAAAGGCTCCGAGATGTTGGCGTGGAGCCCATAGTGACTCTATACCACTGGGATTTGCCCCAAACTCTCCAAGACCTTCATGGAGGTTGGATCAACGAAACCTTGGTGGACCTCTTCAGTCAATACGCGGAGTTCTGTTTCAGTGCCTTTGGAGACCGGGTGAAGTATTGGATCACCATAGACAACCCTTATGCGTTGGCTTGGCAAGGGTATGGCACGGGGCAACTCGCTCCTGGCATTCAGGGCACTCTCACTGCACCCTACACAGCGGCACACAACCTGATTAAGGTAAGAACCTCCTTTCGGCTCAACGATGTCCGGGACTCTGCATTATATTTAGTCCTGGAAACTTTTGCCAGCAGGTATCAAATGACCGCGCATGTCGATGGAGACTTGTATCGAGGTTCAACACAAAGATAAACACAAAATGCTGGAATAACTCAGCGGGTCTGAAGAAGAGTTTCGACCCGAAAAGTCACAATTCCTTTTCTCCAGAGATGCTGGCTGACCCGCTGAGTTACTCGGGGACTTTGTCCCTATCCATGCTCTCCAGAGATGCTGGCTGACCCGCTCAGTTGCTCTAGTATTTTGTGTCTATCTTCGGTGTAAACCAGCAACTGCAATTCCTTCCTACACATTGAGCCAGAAACCATATGTTCAATCGAACTCTGATGAAGGGTCCTGACCCAAAACGTATCAACACCCACCCTCTCTCTCTCCCACCCTCTCTCCCTCCCTCCCTCTCCCAGTCCAATCCCTCCACAGATGCTGCCGGGCCAGCTAGAGTTCCTCTAGCACGTTGTGTTTAGCTTTTAAATTGACCAGAAGCTGTACCGGGGAAATGCATTTTGTCTTATGATAGAAAATATCACAGTAGGGGCGATGTAGCTGGTAGAGGGGGTGGGAGATTGCAACCTTCACGTGGTCCACCCAGTTTCGACTAATGCAATCAACTCGACGTGCACAAACAAGATCAAATAGAACAAGTTGACCTACAACTTTAGGCTGTGCACGCCATACGCAAGAAGAAGAAGAGGCTGGTAGAGCTGTTGCCTCACAGCGCCAGAAGCCCGGGCTAGATCCTGACCTCGGTTCCTGTCTGTGTGAAGTTTGCACGTTCTCCCTGTGATCGTGTGGGTTTTCTCCAGGTGCTTCGATTTCCTCCCACACGCCAAAGACGTGGGGGTTTGCCGATTAATTTGCCCTCTGTAAACTGCACCTAGTGGATGAGAAAGTGGGATAACACAGAACTATGTGAACGGGTGATGGATTGCTGGCGTGGACTTGGTGGGTGAAGGGCATATGTCCATGTTGTATCTTTCAAACAATCATTTAAAAAACGCCACAACATGCTGGAGTAAGTCAACAGGTCAGGCAGCATATTTGGAGAACATGAATGGGTGACATTTTAGGTCGGGACCCCTTCTTCATTCAGAAAAATGCACAGATAGTGCCAAGCGTGGCCAGTGATAGTTGGATCCAGGTGAGGGGGGGGGGAGTGTGAGATAAGGGGGGAAGAGGTGTGAAATGTGAAGCCAGAGGAAGGAATAGAGGCGGAAGGGGACTGGCCTGTCACTGGATCAGGGAGAGAGCTAGTGGGAGCTGGGTGATGCCACCAAGTGGGCAGTCCAGGTCAGGTCATGCTGGAGCATGTGATCTTTCATCCCCGCCATTAGCGGCACAGTTGGGGTGGGAGATTGCAACCTTCACGTGGTCTGCCCTGTTTCGACGAATGCAATCAACCTGGTGTGCACAATCAAATAAGATCAAATAGAACAATAGACCAATAGACAATAGACAATAGGTGCAAGAGTAGGCCATCCGGCCCTTCGAGCCAGCACCGCCATTCAATGTGATCATGGCTGATCATCCCCAATCAGTACCCCGTTCCTGCCTTCTCTCCATATCCCCTGACTCCACTATTTTTAAGAGCCCTATCTAGCTCTCTCTTGAAAGCATCCAGAGAACCCGCCTCCACTGCCCTCTGCGGCAGAGAATTCCACACTCGCCACTCTCTGTGAGAAAAAGTGTTTCCTCATCTCCTCGTCGAAATGGCTTACTCCTTATTCTTAAACTGTGGCTCCTGGTTCTGGACTCCCCCAACATCGGGAACATGTTTCCTGCCTCAACCCCTTAACAATCTTATATGTTTCAATGAGATACCCTCTCATCCTTCTAAACTCTAGAGTGTACAAGCCCAGCTGCTCCATTCTCTCGGCATATGACAGTCCCGCCATCCTGGGAATAAACCTTGTAAACCTAGAAGGACCTCTTTGCAGAAGGACCTCTTTGCTCCTATACTCGACTCCTCTTGTTATAAAGGCCAACATGCCATTCGCTTTCTTCACTGCCTGCTGTACCTGCATGCTTACTTTCATAGACTAATGTACAAGGACCCCCAGATCCCGTTGTACTTCCCCTTTTCCCAACGATGCCATTTAGATAGTAATCTGCCTTCCTGTTTTTGCTACCAGTGGATAACCACACATTTATCTGCATTAAACTTCATCTGCCATGCATCTGCCCACTCCCCCAACCTGTCCAAGTCACCCTGCACTCTCATGGCATCCTCCTCACAGTTCACACTGCCACCCAGCTTTGTGTCATCTGCAAATTTGCTAATGTTACTTTGAATCCCTTCATCCAAATCATTGATGTATATTGTAAATAGCTGCGGTCCCAGACTGCCTGCCATTCTGAAAGGGTTAATCCCTACTCTTTGTTTCCTGTCTGCCAACCACTTCTCTACTGCATGCCATACGCAAGAAGAAGAAGCAGCAGCACAGTGGAGCCGCTATATCACAGCCCCAGAGACATTGGCTCAATCCTGACCCCGGCTGCTGTCTGTACATTGAATTTGTACGTTCTCCCTGTGACCACGGGGGTTTTCTCTGGGTGCTCCCATTTCCTCCCACATCCCAAAGGCGTACAGGCTTGCAGTTAATTGTCCTCTGTAAATTGCCTCGAGTGTGTACGGAGTGGATGGTCGGTGGGGACTCGGTGAGCTGTTTCCATGCTGTGTCTCTAAAGTAAACTGAAATAAAGGTCTGCACAGTGTAGGCATGTTCATGTAAAAATAAGGGACCGCAGATGCTGCTCTACCAGGGAAAAACACAAAGTGCTGGAGTAAACTCTGCGGGTCAGGCAGCATCTCTGGAGAACACGGATAAGTAATGTTTCTGGACGGGAAGCATATAAACTCTAGGAATGAGAAAGTAAGTCACTGCTCAGGGATTGGCAGTCTATGCGAATAATGAAGAGCTCTGGAATGGATTATTCTCTCTTGTTACATGGAACAAAATGATGATATACTCATCACTCTTCTGGCTTGTTTCATGAATGTTATGCAAAAGGAAACTTCATCTAAACTGGATAGTTGGAGCAATGCAATTAAATTACATCAATGGATGAATTGGTATTGGTATTGAGAACTATATTCTGCACTCTGCATCTGCCCATTGCTCTACCTGTTGTATTTGAGTTTGACTTGCTTGTATTTATGTACGATATATCTGATGGTTTTGGATAGCATGCAAAACAAAACTTTTCCAGATCTCTAAACTACATTGTCCTGGGGGTGTTGTTTATTATCTTGGCACTATTATTGGTTTTTTAAAATATATATATGTGAAAAAAATCAGACAAAAAAAAATAGACCTTTTCTCGCCTCCAGTATTTATATATTTATATATATATATATATATATATACTGGAGGAGAAAAGGTTTATATATCTCTATGTATCTATATATACATATTTATGCATATATATATATAAGTATATATGTATATATGTATGCATATATATATATATATATATATATATATATAAACTGAACTTTTTTTGTTTACAAAGTACTACGTGTACATAACCATTGTGCTGCTGCTGCAAGTAAGAATTTAATTGTTCTGTTTCGAGACATATGACAATAAAACACACTTGAGAAACGAGGAACTGTAGATGCTTGTTTACACAAATGCACATAAAGTGCTGGAGTAACACAGCAGGACAGGCAGCATCTCTGGAGAGCATGGACAGGTGATGTTTCAGCTCGGGACCCTTCTTCAGAATCGGACTTTTCACTGCAAGTGAAATGTCATTATAATAAACCAATAGGTTTAGGTTTATTATTGTCACATGTACCGAGATCCAGGGACATTTTATACATAAATTAAAATGCATGATTTAAGGTGATATGATACGGAGCAAATTACTTTGATGGGAGTACTAATTCCCTAATGGGATTTATCTACAGGCCCCCAAACAGTAGCCTGGATATAGGGTGCAAGTTGATTCAAGACTTAAAATTGGCATGTAGCAAAGGTAATGCTACGGTGGTTATGGGAGATATCAACATGCAGGTAGACTGGGAAAATCAGGTTGATACTGGACCCCAAGAAAGACAATAGACAATAGGTGCAGGAGTAGGACATTCGGCCCTACTAGCCAGCACCGCCAATCAATGTGATCATGGCTGATCATCCACAATCAGTACCCTGTTCCTGCCTTCTCACCATATCCTCTGACTCTGCTATCTTTAAGAGCTCTATCTAACTTTTGAAAGCATCCAGAGAATTTGCCTCCTGAAGTAGAGAATTCCATAGATTGACGACTCTGGGTGAAAAGGTTTTTCCGTTCTAAATGGCCTACCCCTTATTCTTAAACCGTGGCAACTGGTTCTGGACTCCCCCAACATTGGGAACATGTTTCCCGCCTCTAGCGTGTCCAATCCCTTAATAATCTTATATGTTTCAATAAGATACCCTCTCATCCTTCTAAATTCCACAGTATACGATAACCAGCCGCTCCCTTCTATCAACATATGACAGTCCTGCCATCCCAGGAATTAACCTCGTGAACCTACGCTGCACTCCCTCAATTGCAAGAATGTCCTTCCTCAAATTTGGAGACCAAAACTGCACACAATACTCCAGGTGTGGTCTCACTAGGGCTCTGTACAACTGCAGAAGGACCTCTTTGCTCCGAAACTCAAATCCTCTCACAGGCTTCCATCAGTTAATGGCGAGTGTTTCATCGCGTTTTGAGTCCATTTCGTAATACCCCTGATAATGAGACCAAACAACTAACGTCCAGTTTGCACAATAATGTGGAGATTTATACATCAACAGGTGAGAAAGAATGGGGCAAATATTCATTATTTTTTAAAGTGTCTTTCGTTGAAGATAAGTGAGTTGTTCGTTGCTTGCGGATTCCCTCAAGTTTTTTATGTGGATTTGTATCAAGTTGCATCGTTTCAGGTTTCACATTTGGAGTTTATTTTGGAGCTGGGTTCAGCTGGGGGGCCACTGCTTACTGGGAATAAAGACCAGAGGCAAAGCAGCGCGGACACTTCCTGTCTCTCGGGCGTGCACGCTGGCATTAGCTCACGCCGATTCACACTTACTCACACACAAGTGGACATGCGCGGGTGTGATCAAATTTTATGCACGGGTAACGCATAATGCTGAAGAAGGGTCTCGACACGAAACATCACCCATTCCTTCTCTCCAAAGATGCTGCCTGTCCCGCTGAGTTACTCCAGCTTTATGTGTCTATCTTCAAGTTCAGAATTAAATAAAAAAACTGGAGTGCTGGAGGAACTCAGCGTGCTAGGCGGCATCTGTGGAGGGAATGGACTAGGAGTTGTTTCGGGCCAGGGTTCTTCTTCAATAGGAAGGAACTGCAGATGCAGTTGTCTTTGCAAAACGCTAAATGATTCCGGGAATGCCGAGTAAAGTGAGTGAGAGAGAGAGAGAGAGAGAGATAGAGAGATAGATAGAGAGAGATATGAGGGGGTGAGGGGGAGAGAGAGAGAGGGGAGTGAGAGCGTGCGAGAGAGGGAGAGTGAGAGGGAGGGAGAGAGAGAGAGAGAGAGAGAGAGGGAGGGGAGGGAGGCAGAGAGGGGAGTGAGAGAGCGAGAAAGAACGAGAGAGAGAGAGATGGAGAGATTCCAGCCGCTTAACCCCAAACACCATGGTAGTTCAATGCTTACAAAAAGAATCATCCAGATCTTGAAATTTAAAATAATAATCTGCTATGAATTTTAGAGGTACAGTATGACTTTTTATATCTTTGCATTTTTTAAGCAGCAAGATCTTAAGTCAATATCACCGGGTTGTTCCTTTTCCATTGGCGAGTGGTATGTTAATGAAACCGGAAATCGGGTTGAGCATTAGACAATAGACAATAGACAATAGACAATAGGTGCAGAAGTAGGCCATTCGGCCCTTTGAGCCAGCACCGCCATTCAATGTGATCATGGCTGATCATCCCCAATCAGTACCCCATTCCTGCCTTCTCCCCATATCACCTGACTCCGCTATTTTTAAGAGCCCTATTTAGCGCTCTCTTGAAAGCATCCTGAGAATCTGCCTCCACCACCCTCTGAGGTAGAGAATTCACAGACTCACCACTCTCTGTGAGAAAAAGTGTTTTCTCATCTCCGTTCTAAATGGCTTATTCCTTATTCTTAAACTGTGGACCCTGGTTCTGGACTCCCCCAACATCGGGACCATGTTTCCTGCCTCTAGCGTGTCCAAGCCCTTAACAATCTTATATGTTTCAATGAGATATCCTCTCATCCTTCTAAACTCCAGAGTGTACAAGCCTAGCTGCTCCATTCTCTCAGCATATGACAGTCCCGCCATCCCGGGAATTAATCTTGTAAACCTACGCTGCACACAATACTCCAGGTGTGGTCTAACTAGGGCTCTGTACAACTAAGATGGCGGCCGTTACGTACTGCACCTCAGTGCATTGGATTACGCAGGAGTGGAGTATCGGCTCCGCTCTATGATCTTTGCCCGGCAGGTACCGGAGATGACGGAAATCTGCGGGCCGGATGAATACAGAGAAAAAACTACGCCTGTGGGCCAGATGATTTTGGGTTACGGGCTGCATTCAGGTTGCCGACCCCTGCATTAGGAGGTAGTGACCATAATATGATGTTTTAATCTACAATTTGAGAGTAAGAAGGGAAAATCGTAAGTGTCAGTATTACAGTTGAGCAAAGGGGACTATGGAGGCATGAGAGAGGAGCTGGCCAAAGTTGACTGGAAAGATGTGACAGTGGAACAAAAATGGCAGGTATTTCTGGTATAATACAGAAGGTGCAGGATCAGTTCATTCCAAAGAGGAAGAAAGATTCCAAGGGGACTAAGGGGCGACCGTGGCTGACAAGGGAAGTCAAGGACAGTATAAAAATAAAAGAAAGAAGTATAACATAGCAAAGATGAACGGGAAGCCAGAGGATTGGGAAACTTTTAAAGAGCAACAGAAGATAACTAAAAAGACAATACGGTGAGAAACGATGAGGTACGAAGATAAGCCAGCCAAGAATATAAAGGAGGATAGTAAAAGCTTCTTTAGGTATGTGAAGAGGAAAAAAATAGTTAAGACAAATGTGGGTCCCTTGATGACAGAAACAGATGAATTTATTATGGTGACAAAGGAAATGGCAGACTAGTTGAACAGATACTTTGGATCCATCTTCACTAAGAAAGACACAAACAATCTCCCAGATGTACTAGTGTCCAGAGGACTTATGGTGACGGCGGGACTGAAGGAAATTCACATTAGGCAGGAAATGGTGTTGGGTAGACTGATGGGACTGAAGGCTGATAAATCCCCAGGGCCTGATGGTCTGCGTCCCAGGGTACTTAAGGAGTTGGCTTTAGAAATCATGGATGCATTGGTGATCATTTTTCAATGTTCTATTCAGGATCAGATTCAGGAAAGGCGGGTGAGAGAAAACAGGGAATTATAGACCAGTTAGCCTGACATTGGTGGTGGGGAAGATGCTGGAGTCAATTATAAAAGATGAAATTGCGACACTTTTGGAAAGCAGTAGCAGGATCGGTCCGAGTCAGCATGGATATGCGAAGGGGAAATCATGCTTGACTAATCTTCTGGAAATTTTTGAGGATGTAACTAGGAAAGATTTTCATCACCACTTATCAAACTTAAATTCTGAGTTTATAAAACATTTCATTAAATCTGAATAACATTTCTAAAAATACATTGTAATTTTGCAGCCCAATTCTCTTTAAGATTTCTGGTTTCAAGATTTTTCTTCTCATTTCACTCCTGCCATTGGGTAGAAGGTAAAGGAGCCTGAAAACTGTAACATCCAGGTTCAGGAGCAGCTTCTTCCCTACAACCATCAGGCTATTAAACACTACTACCTCCAAATATGCTCCAAACTATATAGACTTGGGGAAAATAGTTTTGGCTTTACACTACTATTGTCTATTTATTTGTCCATCTATTTAATTGATATATACTGAATTATTTTTGTTGTTTATTCTGGTGATTATAGAATACTATGTTTACAATTCTATTGTGCTACTGCAAGTACGAATTTCATTGTTCCGTTTCGGGACAAATGGCAATAAAACAATAAAATGAAACCATTAAAAAAACATGACTCCTTTGTATAAAATGTCCTCAGTTTTGTTTGTTCCAATGGCCATTAGATTGCTACTGAAGACAGAGTAGAAGGTGGTAAATTGAACAGTCTTGCTTGGAGCAATCTTGCATTAATTGCGAACATAGATAACCTTGGAACAATAAACAAAGATTATTTATCTCCCACTGCTTACTTCACTCAGCTTTGGCTCAATGGCTTGCATCTGTGAATTGGAAAGTTACCTCAAACCCTTAATCTCTGAATAAGGGAGTTATAAATTGGAAACCTCTCCCCTGGATCAATCTTGCTCTTACATCTACACTGATATTTCAGTGCCAGTACTAAAAGGGTTTTTGTGGTGTAAGAATAGCTGGCGACTGAAGTTCAGCTCAAATGAATGTTAAAAAGGAGCGTGTCGTTTTGTTTAGATCAGAGAAACAGTGTGGAAACAGGCCCATCGAGTAGGCGCTGACCACTAATCACCCGTACGCTAGTTATATCCTACATGCTAGGGACAATTTACAGGCCAATTAACCTACAAAACGTCTTCGGAACGTGGGAGGAAACTGGAGCACCCGGAGAAAACCCACGCGGTCACAGGGAGAACGTATTTGAAAGGGAATACAACTACAATGTGCATTAATGTAGTGCCTCTCGTGTGATGGTTATTCACTTTCCGGACTCAAAAGGGATTGCCAGACTCTACCATTGACTCCATCTACACCACATTGCCTTGGGAAATCTGCCAACATACTCAAGGACTTGTCCCACCCCGGTCATTCCTTCTTATTCGCACTCCCATCGGTTAGAAAATGCAGAATCTGGAAAGCGAGCATCACCACTCTCAGGAATAGTTTCATCCCCTCTGTTATCCGGGTTCTGAATGGTCCTTCCATAAGCTCGGATACTGTCCGATTCACCTCTACCCCAATGAATAAATTGGACTTTGTTTATGGAGCTGATGCGCTACAATGCTGAAAACTATGTTCATAAGTTATAGTAGCAGAATCGAGTACTCCGTCGTTCAATCGTGGCTGATCTATCTTTCCCCCTCAACCCCATTCTCCTGCCTTCTCCCCATTACCCCTGACACCCGTACTAATCAAGAATTTATCAATGTTCACCTTAAAAATATCTATTGACGGCCTCCACAGCCTTTTGTTGCAATGAATTCCTCAGATTCACGACCCTCTACTAAAGAAATTCCTCCTCATCTCCTTTTTCAAGGTATGTTTTCTCATTCTGAATCTATGACCCTGGTCTTATTCTGCCCTCTGTTTCTGCTCATTTGCTCCACCTATCGTATTTGCATTTTGCTTTATTGTATTTATCTATAGTGTTATCTGATCTGATTGGACAACATGCAAAATAAAGCTTTCACCGGGCCAACATTAAACCTAAACCTATTGCTAACCTCAATTTTCCAGGACAGTAGCAGAATCTGACCTCGAGTACAAAGGCTTATCATGAATTAAGATAAGCTTCTGACCAGTGCTCTTTGCCCATCATCGTATCAATGGAGACCATACTGACAACGATTACCTTACAATTATCACTCTCCTGGAACTGATAAAAACAAGAATCATAAATTCCACAAGGACCTTATCAAGATCATGAGGTCAGTAAAAGAAAAATAAGGCCCACTTTAAAATGACTTAATTAAATAATACATTCACTGGAACTGGTCAATGTATTTCAAATCATCACATACAGATGATGTCAACTGGCAGTATGGTGGCGCAGTGATAGACCTACTGCCTTACAGCACCAGAGACCCGAGTTCGATCCTGACTACTGATGCTGCCTGTACGGAGTATGTACATTCTCCCCATGACCTGCGTGGGTTTTCTCTGAATCTTCCGTTTCCTCCCACACTCCAAATACGTCTCGGTTTATAGGTTAATTGGCTTGGTAGAAATGTAAAATTGTCCCAAGGGTAGGATAGTGTTAGAGTGCGGGGATCGCTGGTTGGTGTGGACTCGGTGGCCTGAAGGGCCTGTTTCCACGCTGCATCTCTAAACTAAGCTAAACTAAACTAGTAGACAAACAGTGTAAACACTAGGATACAAATGAGAGTGTTCAGGAACTAGAGAGAAAAGAGCGGGAATCCACTCAGCATCTATGCTTGACGGGCAGCCTGTTCGTCTGCAATGCATTGAATGATATTCCAGGGTTGTGCTGCAGTGTTGGGGCTGCTGCCTTACAGCCCCAGAGCCTCGGGTTTGGTCCTGACTAAGGGTGCTTGTCTGTACGGAGTTTGTACGTTCTCCCTGTGACCGCGTGGGTTTTCTCTGGGTGCTCCAGTTTCCTCCCACACTCCAAAGACATGCAAGTCTGTAGGTTAAATGCTCCTCTGTAAATTGCCCTAGTGTGTAGGATAGTGCTATTGTGTATGAGTGATCACAGTTTGGCACAAACCCAGTGGGCTGAGCGGCCTGTTTCCACAATATATCACTAAGCTAAACTAAAACGAGTAACGTTCATGTTTGTTTAGATATACAACAGGGAAACAGGCTTGTGTAGGAGAGAACTGCAGGTGATGGTTTCAATCGAAAATAGACACAAAATGCTGGAGTAACTCAGAGGGACAGGCAACATATCTGGAGAGAAGGAATGGGTGACGTTTCGCGACAAGGCCTTTCTTCAGGCTCTTTGGCCCACTGAGTCCATGCCGACCATCGATCATCCATTCACTTTGGTTCTATGCTATTTCACATTCCCCACACATTCGGGGCCATTTTATAGGGGCCAATTAACCTACAAACTCGCACATCTTTAGGACATGAGAGGAAATCGGAGCACCCGGAGAAAACCCTCGCGGTCACAGGTTGAACATGAAAACTCCACACTTACAGCACCCGATGTCAGGATTGAACGTGGGTCTCTGCCACTGTGAGGCAGCGGCTCAACCAGCTGTGCCACTGTGCCACCATAATCTAAGTAATGTTTGTGCTTGTGTTTTGGAAATCCTTTGTGAATTATAACCTCTGTAGACATAACCCCTGAGAATTAAATGTGCTTCACTAAAAATATTACTGTGTTTAAATTGCCTCCACAGTTTTCAGATACATGATGAAGGGTATAATGTTTAGTGCAAGATAAATTCCAGTGAAGTCTGATTAAACATAGTCTGAGGGTGTCTAATGAGGTGTATAGTAGCTCAGGACTGCTCGCTAGTTGTTAATAGGCTGATTAGGTTGCCTGATAACTGCTGGGAAGAAACTGTCCCTGAATCTGGAGGTGTGTGTTTTCACACTTCAGTACCTCTTGCGTGATGGGAGAGGGGAGATGAGGGTGGTGGGTATATGGAACGAGCTGCCATAGGAAGTAGTTGAGGCACGTACATGGATAGCAAAGGTTTCGAGGGATTATGGACCAAATACGGGCACATGGGATCAGTTTAGAATCTTGGTCAGCATGGACTTTCTCATCCGCATCCTACACACTAGGGACAATTAAACGCCAATCTTGCATGTCTTCTTGTGATGTATGATTCTATGACTGTCGGAAATTTAGAAATGACTATTGGTAGGACTAAACAGAGTGCAATTAATTAAAGGCAACCTGTATTTATCTAGGGCTGGATGTCAGACAAGCAACAATGAGGAGAATCAATAAAGGTGTTGGTGAGATGGAGCTATTTATCGTTAGTGAACACGTGTACATGCTGGTAGAGTTGCTGCCTCACAGTGCCAGAGTCCCGAGTTCGATCCTTGGGTGCACTCTGTGCGGAGTTTGCATTTTCTGCCTGTGACCATGTGGGTTTCCTCCGGGTGCTCTGGTTTCCTCACGCACCCCAAAGGCATGTGGGTTTGTGAGGTTATTTGGCCTCTGTAAATTGCCCCTAGTGTGTAGGGAATGGATAAGAAAGTGGGATAACATAGAAATAGTGTGAGCGGGTGATCACTAGTCGGTGTGGACTTGGTGGGTCGAAGGGCCTGTTTCCATGCTCAATTTCAATGTGGAGACTAATGTTGCTTTCCTATCTGAAATCACAGAGCACTGCAAACATAAGGAAATGGGGAAAGGCCAAACGTGAACAGGGATCTGTCTAACAGTCATTTCCATATAACCATATAACATATAACAATTACAGCACGGAAACAGGCCATCTCGGCCCTACAAGTCCGCGCCGAACAATTTTTTTTCCCTTAGTCCCACCTGCCTGCACTCATACCATAACCCTCCATTCCCTTCTCATCCATATGCCTATCCAATTTATTCTTAAATGATACCAACGAACCTGCCGCCACCACTTCCACTGGAAGCTCATTCCACACCGCTACCACTCTCTGAGTAAAGAAGTTCCCCCTCATGTTACCCCTAAACTTCTGTCCCTTAATTCTGAAATCATGTCCTCTTGTTTGAATCTTCCCTATTCTCAAAGGGAAAAGCTTGATCACATCAACTCTGTCTATCCCTCTCATCATTTTAAAGACCTCTATCAAGTCCCCCCTTAACCTTCTGCGCTCCAGAGAATAAAGACCTAACTTATTCAACCTATCTCTGTAACTTAGTTGTTGAAACCCAGGCAACATTCTAGTAAATCTCCTCTGTACTCTCTCTATTTTGTTGACATCCTTCACCATATTTCACCATGAAAGATATATTACCAAGTTTGTTATCTCATGCCTGCACATCAGACCTCGCTGTTTGTAATTCCCTGCTCCACTCACAAGGCTCAGGGGCAGCGCAGTCATCTCTGATGCATTACACTATAGGTGTGAGATCCACCTCTGAGATTTAGACCATAAACTCTGATGGAGGTCATTGGACAGTTGGAGATCCAATCTACTAGGTCAGATGCTAATCCAAGGCCCTACCAGCTGTGCCATATGTTTATGATAAAATTCCTACCTCTCACAGCTATTTCTCCTCTCCCCCTCCTCTTCCACCTACATTCCTTCCTCTAGCTTCACAATTCAAAACTCTTCAATCCTTTTGTTTCACACCTTCTGTCTTTTCATCTCTGGCCAACCATCTGCTTATCAAAAATCCCTCCTCACCTGTATCTATCGATTACCTGCCAGGCTTTGTTCTGCCTATCCTCTCTTCCAGCTTTCTCCCCTCTACAGTCAGATTGAAGAAGTGTCCCGACCTGCAACGTCACCTACCCATGTTCCCCAGGGATGCTGCCTGACCCGCTGAGTTACTCCAGCACTTTGTCTTATTTAGTGAACCAGCATCTGCTTCTACTGTAATGACGTTTGATTAACTTTCTTACTTGCCACTCATTGGAGGGCTGCTGGCGAGGAAAGCTGGTTAGTAGCGGTGAAAAGTGGGAGATCATTGTTTGGGGTCCAACTATTCAGAATCTATATGAATATTATGGCTGCAGGCACTATATGTAATATCTAAATATCCAAACATAACACAAAGTGCTGGAGGGACTCAGCGGGTCAGGCAGCATCTTTAGACTTTAGAGATACAGTGCGGAAACAGGCCCTTTGGCCCACCGTCCATGCCAACCAGCGACCACCCTGTATACTAACACTATCTTACACACTAGGGACAATTTACAATTTACAGAAGCCAATTAACCTATAAACCGGTATATCTGGCGTATGGGAGGAAACCGGAGCACCGAGAGGAAACACACACATCACGTGGAGAACGTGCAAACTCTGTACAGACAGCATCTGAGGTCAGGATCAAACCCAGGTCCCTGGCGCTGTAAGGCAGTAAAAATGCCCCTGTCCCACTTAGGAAACCTGAACGGAAACCTCTGGAGACTTTGCGCCCCACCCAAGGTTTCCGTGCGGTTCCCGGAGGTTGCAGGTGGTTGTCGGAGGTTGCAGGTAGTGGAAGCAGGTAGGGAGACTGACAAAAACCTCCGGGAACCGCACGGAAACCTTGAGTGGGGCGCAAAATCTCCAGAGGTTTCTGTTCAGGTTTCCTAAGTGGGACAGGGGCATAACTCTTCCGCTCTGCTGCCGTGCCACCCACTGTTCCATCGTCTGTGGCGAGCATGGACTGACAAAGTTACAGGTCAGGACCCTTCTTCAGACAAGTCAAGTCAAGTCAAGTTTATTCGTCACATACACATACGAGATGTGTAGTGAAATGAAAAGTGGCAATGCTCGCGGACTTTGTGCAAAAAGACAAACAAACAAACAACCAAACAAACTACAAACAGAATGGAACAGAATCACATATTATTTTACATATTAAATATTGTGGGCGGAAGGAAAAAGGGGAAAAAACAGCAATTTAAAAAAAAAAAGCAGTAGAGTGGTTCAGTAAAGTTAGTCCCTGGTGAGATAGGAGTTTACAGTCCTAATGGCCTCTGGGAAGAAACTCCTTCTCAACCTCTCCGTTCTCACAGCATGGCAACTGAGGTGTTTGCCTGAACGTAGCAGCTGGAACAGTCCGTTGCAATAAATTCAATCTATTGAATTGAATTCTGCTGGGAGACACGAACCGACTCAAGTCTCAGCTTTTCTGCAGAGTTTCGTTCAAGTCTAAATAACTATTATTATTCTTCATAAACTCTGAAATAAAAATTTAGTGCATTTTTCTTTGCTTAAGGACAGCAGTAGAGGGGCGGGGGAGTGTGGTTATTGTGGATCAATTACATTGCTGTAGTTATTGGATTTTGTCCCACAATTATGTACCTTTTGTAAATTTCACATCATTGATCAACCACTCTGTGAGAGTCATTGCGTGACTCTCTGCGTTAGGCATGTTAATTTTACACATTATTGTTTGGTAAACTACATGAATTAACCAGTTAACATTGAGCAACTTTGGACGGCTTGATTGTAATCATGTAAAGTCTTTCTGCTGACTGGATAGCACGCAACAAAAAAGCTCTTCACTGTACCTCGGTACACCTTCTTCTTCTTGCGTATGGTGTGCACAGCCTAAAGTCTCGGTACACCTGACAATAAACTAACCAATAAACTCAACGAGTCTAGGGCATAGCTTATGGTGAGAGGGGCAACGTCTAAAGGATGTGTGCAGGGGAAAGAGAGTTTTTACACAGAGTGTGGTGAGTGCCTGGAACGCGCTGCTAGGGGTGTTGGTGGAGGCAGATACGACAGTGGCGTTTAAGAGGCTTTCAGAGAGGCAAAGGATTTATATGGAATGGAGGAATATTGATTACGTGCAGGTTGAGATTAGTTTAAGGTAGACACAAAATGCTGGAGAAACTCAGCGGGCGGGGCAGCATCAATGGAGAGTAGGAATTGGCGACGTTGCGGGTCGAGACCCTTCTTCAGACTGATGTCAGGGGAGGGGATAGGACAAAGAAAGAAAGTAGGCAGAGATAGTGGGTCTAGTGAGAGGACTGGGAAGAGGGAGGGGAAGGAGAGAGAGAGAGCAAGGGCTATTTGAAGTTAGAGAAGGTGGGAGACAGTGAGAAAGGGAGGGAAGCATGGAATGCCAACGTCCCGGGTGTTGTACCTCTTGTGAACAGGTTCACCCACTTAGAAGCTGTCGGGACAGAAGACGTTTTTACACTGAGCGGCGGACTGGCTTGCGATGCGAATAGGGCTGTTGAGCCAAAACCAAAAAGGCCTAAGGCAGGCAACGCCATTGTAGTGGGAGACTCCATTGTGAGAGGTACGGACAGGGGTTTCTGCGGCAACAGACGGGATGCGAGGATGGTGTGCTGCCTTCCTGGTGCCAGGATCCAGGATGTCACGGACAGAGTGCAGAAAATCCTCAAGGGCGAAGGTGAACATCCGGAAGTGGTAGTGCATGTCGGCACAAACGATGTCGGAAAGAAGGGGATGAATATTCTGCAGCGTGACTTTAGAGAGCTCGGAAAAATGCTGAAAAGCAGGACCTCCAGGGTTGTTATCTCTGGTTTGCTTCCAGTTCCTCGTGCTGGCGAGAGCAGGAACAGGGAGATACGGGACCTGAACGTGTGGCTGAGGACAGGTGTGGGACCAGCATTCTGGCAGGCAGGTTTGCCACTGCTACACGGGTGGTTTTAAACTGAATAAGGGGGGTGGGGTGTCGAATGGGATAGTGGAGGATGGAGTTAAAGGGAAAGGGTTTCTTAAATGTGTAAGCGTAGAGACAGAGGGGTGTAAAATGAGGGTAGAAGCGATAGGTAGCAAGGTGAAAAGTAAAAGTGGCAGGCCGGCAAATCCAGGGCAAAAATCAAAAAGGGCCACTTTTCAGCATAATAGTATAAGGGGTAAGAGTGTTATAAAAACAAGCCTGAAGGCTTTGTGCCTCAATGCAAGGAGCATTCGTAATAAGGTGGATGAGTTGAATGTGCAGATAGCTATTAATGACTATGATATAGTTGGGGTGTCGAATGGGATGTCGGTCAATAATCTGTTTCCTGAGATGGAGATGGTGAGATCTAGGAATGGTATGGAGATGTCGGAGATGGTCCAAGTGAATTTGAATGCAGGATGAGATTAGTTTAACCATATAATCATATACGCATGGACATTGTGGGCCGAATGGCCTGTTCCTGTGCTGCACTGTCCTATGTTCTAAAGGCTTTGACTGCTGCTGAAGGTGGCGGTGGAGGTAGTTACAGATAGAGGAGATTAGTTTAACTTGGCATCATGTTTGGCACGGACATTGTGGGCTGAAGGGTGTGTTCCTGTGCTGTATTGTTCCCTGTTCTATGTTCTGCCTGGGTCCATCTGACCATGGTTTATCCATCCGTTTCTTGATTTGTGAGCTAGGCCTCCCAGCCAGAGCTGGCATCAACCTTCTTCAAACAAAGCGTTGGCATCATATTTTTGATGTTCCATGTGCGGCGGCAGAAGAAAGAAAGAAAGAAGAAGAACCTAGTGGGCCTCAGGGAAAGTTGGGAAGCCGCTGAGCTCGGCCCTGAAGACAGGAGAGTCGAGGAGGAGTGAGCTGGTGGTGACGTCAGAGTGGGCCGGTAGGAGAGGGAACGGAGTATTGCCTCCAGCTCCTTCAAGGTCGGCTGCAGGGAGCGCACTTCGGGAAACAGAGGCAGTTGGGCGAGGAGAGGGACAATGGTTCGCGGGCTGAGCCGGTCGAGGGTGACAGAGGAGGCCCTGCAGCAGCCTGGGCTTTACCTGGCTGGCCTTACCTGGATCCAATACATGCAGCATATGGACTGGACTGTAGACTTTGGACTTTTTCTTTTGTAAATTACGCCAAAATATGGTGATAGGTGCAAGAACTTTGCTGTGCAGTGCATATGTGACAATAAAGAACCATTCAACCATTGTAGCCTGTAGGAGCAGCAGTGGTCATTTACTTGGTGTCGTTTCGACAAGGTCCCACATAAGAGATTAGTATGCAAACTTAAAGCACACGGTATTGGGGGTTCAGTATTGATGTGGATAGAGAACTGGCTGGCAGACAGGAAGCAAAGAGTAGGAGTAAACAGGTCCTTTTCAGAATGGCAGGCAGTGACTAGTGGGGTACCACAAGGCTCAGTGTTGGCACCCCAGCTATTTACAATATATATTAATGATTTGGATGAGGGAATTGAATGCAACATCTCCAAGTTTGCGGATGACACGAAGCTGGGGGGCAGTGTTAGCTGTGAGGAGGATGCTAGGAGGCTGCAAGGTGACTTGGACAGGTTGGCGGAGCGGGCAAATGCATGGCAGATGCAGTATAATGTGGATAAATGTGAGGCTATCCACTTTGGTGGCAAGAACAGGAAAGTAGACTATTATCTGAATGGTGGCCGATTAGGAAAAGGGGAGATGCAGCGAGACCTGGGTGTCATGGTACACCAGTCATTGAAAGTAGGCATGCAGGTGCAGCAGGCAGTGGCCTGCTCCTGCACCTATTTTCTATGTTTCTATCTTTCGCAACTCTTAATTGCATTCAAATGGTATTTCTTTCCATGCATGGTTTTGGTTAGAATGAATGCTCTTCTTTCTCCACAATGTTTATCTTGCATGTATTACCATTAATACAATTATAGATTAATTGGGTGACTTCTTATTTAGTAACAGGAAATTGGTGCTCTTCTCAAAATGTTTAATTATTTACAAGCATGAATTGAATTGAAAGGTACGGCATGGAAACAGGCTCTTCCCCCACCAACTCCACATGGACCATCGATCACCCGTTCACACTAGTTCTATGTTATCCCACTTTTGCATCCACTTGCTACACACTAGGGGCAATTTACAGAGGTCAGCTAACCTACAAACCAGCACGTCTTTGGGATGTGGGAGGAAACCGGAGCACCTGGAGGAAACCCACGCGGTCACAGGGATAATGTGCAAACTCCACACACTCAGACAGCACCCAAGGTCAGGATCAAACAGGGGTCTCTGGCACTGTGAGGCAGCTGCTACACCACCTGCGGCACTATTTCTCCTCACCTGTTGGAGGATTTTGAGAGGATTTTGCTGGTTAAAATATAAACATTCTGTGCTGATAGACCATTCAAGATTAACTTCACCTGATTGAATTGTACTGATGTCACCTTCAGCGATCCTATTAAAAAGGTTCATTAATTCCTGATGGGCCATTAGATATGTACTCAGAACATACTGACTTAATCATAGTGACGTGGGAATTGACGTCAGGACTGTCTTTCCCAACAAGGCATCACACTTTTGAAGTGTTGTAAATCCAGCCTGATTTAATTTACAGTCAGCTAATACAACAATAACTTGCATTTTTAACATTGTACTTGTGCCCATGGCACTTCACAACAGGATAATTGAAAGATAAATGACGCCAGGCACATAAGGAGCTGACAGCACCAATAACCATGCCTAGTTTAGTTTAGTTTACTGTCACGTGTACTAAGTTGCAGTGAAATGCTTTTTTATTGCGTTCTAACCAGTCAGTGGAAAGACTATACATGACTATACAATCGAATAGTCCTGTGACTGCCTGGGATTCCTCTGGGTGCTCTGGTTTCCTCCCACATCCCAAAGACGTGCGGATTTGTAGGTTAATTGGACTCTGTAAATTGCTCATAGTATGTAGGGAGTGTATAAGAAAGGTAACACAGAACTAGTGTGAATGGGTGATCGATGGTTGGCGAGGCCTTGGTGGGCTGAAGGGTCTGTTTCCATACTGTATTGCTAAACTCGAAACTAGTTAATATTTTTCTTTGGCAGACAAAAATGCTGGAGAAACTCAGCGGGTGAGGCAGCATTTATGGAGCGAAGGAAATAGGCAACGATTCAGGTCGAGACCCTTCTGAATCTCATTCCCTGTTCACTGGGAGAGATTGAACTCATTCTGTCATGTCAATCTTAACGTATGGAACAAGAATTAAAAAGAAGAATTATGTTTCAGATTAAAGTTCTTGAAGAGCTTGTATCATCATTTAAGTAAAGGCTTAGTTTCGAGATACAGTGAAGAAACAGGCCCTTCAGCCCACTGAGTCCGTGCTGACCAGCAATCACCCTGTACACTAACACTATCCGACACACTAGGGATAATTTACAATTCTTATCAAAGCCAATTAACCTACAAATCAGTACGTCTTTGGGAGTGTGGGAGGAAACCAAAATATCCGGAGAAAACCCACGTGGTCACATGGAGAAAGTATTTGAAAGGGAATTCAACTACAATGTGCATTTATGTAGTGCCTCTGGTGTGATCATTATACACTATCCAGGCTCAAAAGGGATTACCAGACTCTGTACAGACAGCACTCGTGGTCAGGATCAAACCCGGGTCTCTGGCGCTGTGAGGCAGCAATTCTACCGCTGCACCACCGTGCCTCCACCATGTTTAAAGCTGCAGGCATGAAGGGACATTTGCTGTTGCCAAGTGTACAATTTTCCATCCATTTAAAATAAAACGTGAGCAGTGAAGAGGAAACACCTTTTGATGTTTAAACAAGAGATGGATTTTCTGACGGGTAGCTCACTTTTCGCAGCATATGGCCACTGAGTGTACACATTCTTGATTATCGTGAAGACATGCGGCACTAAGTGTCTGCAAATATCCTGTGTCAACTGAAGTCTCTACAAGGTCTTAAGAATGACTAAAGCTGCTGTAAAGTTGGCCAGTTTAAAATCATCTTTTGACCACGTGGATTTTCTCCTGGTGCTCCGGTTTCCTCCCACAGTCAAAGAAACATAGAAACATAGGTGCAGCAGTAGGCTATTCATCCCTTCGAGCCAGCACGACCATTCGATATGATCATGGCTGATCATCTAAAATCAGTATCCCGTTCCTGTTTTCTCCCCATATCCCTTGATTCCTTTAGCCCAAAGAGCTAAATATAACTCTCTCTTGAAAACATTCAGTGAATTGGCCTCTGTTGCCTTCTACAATACAATACAATACAATACAATACAATACAATACAATACAATACAATACAATACAATACAAATTTATTGTCATTTGAGCCTCAGTGAGACTCAAACGAAATTTTGTTTTGTGATAGAGAATTCCACAGATTTACAACTCTCTGGGTGAAAAGGTTTTTCCTCATCTCAGTCCTAAATTGCCTACATCATATTCTTAAATTGTGACTCCTGGTTCTGGACTCCCCCAACATTGGGAACATTTTTCCTGCATCTAGACTGCCCAATCCTTTAAGAATTTTATGTTTCTATAAGATCCCCTCTCATCCTAAATTCCAGTGAATACAAGCCCAGACGACCCATTCTTTAATCATATGTCAGTCCCGCCGTCCCGGGAATTAACCTGGTGAACCTACGCTGCACTCCCTCAATAGCAAGAATGTCCATCCTCAAATTAGAAGACTAAAATTGCACACAATACTCCAGGTGCGGTCTCACCAGGGCCCTGTACAATTGCAGTAGGACCTCCTTGCTCCTAAACTCAAATCCTCCCACAATGAAGGTCAACATGTCATAAGAAACATAGAAATATAGAAAATAGGTGCAGAAGTAGGCCATTCGGCCCTTCGAGCCTGCACTGCCATTCAATATGATCATGGCTGATCATCCAACTCAGTATCCTGTACCTGCCTTCACTCCATACCCCCAGATCCCTTTAGCCACAAGGGTTGCATCTAACTCCCTCTTAAATATAGCCAATGAACTGGCCTCAACTACCTTCTGTGGCAGAGAATTCCACAGATTCACCACTCTCTGTATGAAAAAAGTTTTTCTCATCTCGGCCCTTATCCTTAAACTGTGACCCCTTGTTCTGGACTTCCCCAACATCGGGAACAATCTTCCTGCATCTAGCCTGTCCAACCCCTTAAGAATTTTGTAAGTTTCTATAAGATCCCCCCTCAATCTTCTAAATTCTAGCGAGTACAAGCCGAGTCTATCCAGTCTTTCTTCATATGAAAGTCCTGACATCCCAGGAATCAGTCTGGTGAACCTTCTCTGCTCTCCCTCTGTGGCAAGAATGTCTTTCCTCAGATTAGGAGACCAAAACTGTACGCAATACTCCAGGTGTGGTCTCACCAAGACCCTGTACAACTGCAGTAGAACCTCCCTGCTCCTATACTCAAATCCTCTTGCTATGAATGCCAACATACCATTAGCTTTCTTCATTGCCTGCTGCACCTGCAAGCTTACTTTCAGTGACTGATGTACAAGTACACCCAGGTCTCGTTGCATCTCCCCATTTCCTAATCTGACACTACTCAGATAATAATCTGCCTTCCTGGTCTTGCCAGCAAAGTGGATAACCTCACATTTATCCACATTATACTGCATATGCCATTCATCTGCCCACTCACCCAACCTATCCAAGTCACCCTGCAGCCTCATAGCATCCTCCTCGCAGCTCACACTGCCACCCAGCTTTGTGTCATCCGCAAACTTGGAGTTGTTTATACACTCGAAAAATGTATAGGATTGTAGGTTAATTGGCTTCTGTAAACTGTATATTGTCCCTAGTGTGTAGGATAGTTAGTATTGGGTGATCGCTGGTCGGCGCAGACTTGGTGGGCTGAAGGGCATGTTTCCATGTGTATCCTTTTAAGTCTAGTCTTAACCCTATGATTGCAACTTTTCAACTGTTCATGGTCACAAGATGTCAAAAGCCAAAGATTGAGAGATGGCAAGAATGTTTGATAGTCATATAATTGGACAATGGAATAATCAAATTCTTATTTGCATCAGCATAACTGACCTGTAAACACAGTGCTCATAAATAACATAATGAAAAAAAGTCAATGAAAGTCAATATTAGTGCAAAAAGCCTGAAGTCCTGAATGCAACCAAGACAATTAATTGTTCATCGTTTATTTAATGTTCTGAAGTGTTTAAGAGCCTGGAAGAAGCTGTTCTTGAACCTGGAGGTCATGGGAATGAGAGCGTGGACAGGATGGTGTGCTGGCTGCCTTTTTGAGGCAGCTCCTCCTGTAGATCCCTTCAATGGTGTGGAGGTCAGTACCCATGATGGAGTGGATGTCTTCTTGGGCATATTTCCATCTGAAAATATGGCGCCGATGCCAGGTGAGGCGGCCGATCTCGACCTCATTGGACGTCCGTGCCGATCGGCGGGTCGAATCTGCCCCGTGCGGCCGGGGCTCTGGAACTCCGGCCCAGCCAGAGCCGGCTGATCCATTCCCATAACTGACTTCCGCGGCCGACTTTGCGGATCGGTATCTTGGCTCCCTCAAGGCCATGACCTCTGTTGGTACTGCAAAACGGATAACACGCCAAGGCTCAGGAACCAAGAGTGCTGGAAAATCGGTGGTGGATCTGTATTTACAAGCAAAAGATTGTTTGTTCTGGAAGTAACTCATGATGAAACGTACTTAAATTGTGTTTGATTAGTTTTCTATAATGAATAAATGTGGGACAATAATGTTTTTTACTTTATGCAATGACAGTGGAATTATCCGCCACAGGAGGAAATGATGCAACAGGTTAAATATAAATAGACTATTTCTATAATTTAATGAGATATGGAACATAAATACTTTGCTCCCGGGCTGTGATGCTGAAATTACACAGGATATTTAGCTCCACTGAATCAGCCTTTGTAAACAATTTTATTATACATTGAAGCTCTATTACACTTGGAGTAAAGCAAGTGACTGGAGTGATTCTGCAATGTTGTGAAAAGTGCATGTACATTTATGTGGGTTAATATTTACACTGGCTTAATGATGAAATGATCTGGAAATTGTCGCTTTGGTTTCTAAAACAACCCAGGTAGAAGTCATAAGCAATTTGTTGAATTTCTTTAATTTAATAAGCAGTTAAGTAACTGTCAGAATTCATCAGGGGTTTTGTTGCTGATCTGTGTAATGATAAACTTACATCTTCATCATTTATTAATCAAGGGCCTTTTTCACTCCAGTCATTCCTTCTTCTCCCTGCTCCCATCTGGCTGAAGATACAGAAGCACCACCAGACTCAGGAACAGTTTCTTCCCCTCTGTTATCAGGCTTCTGAACAGTCCTTCCATAAACTAGGGCACTGTCTGATTCACCTCTACCCAATTGTGGCCATTGGACTTTGTATCTGGAACTGTTGAAAAGCTATAGTCTGCTCTCTGGTAGTTTTCTCTTTGCTCTACCTGTTGCATTTGAGCTTGGGTCGATTTCACTCGTATACTATTGTCGGATTTAGACTTTAGAGATGCAGTGTGGAAACAGGCCCTTCAGCCTGATAAGTCCGTAGGATCCCTATACAGTAGCACTATCCTACAATATAGGGACAATATTGCCGAAGCCAATTAACCTACAAACCTGTACGTCTTTGGAGTGTGAGAGGAAGCCGGAGCACCCAAAGAAAACCCACGTGGTCACAGGGAGAACGTACAAACCATACAGATTGCATTTGTAGTCAGGATCATTGTGTGTTTGTGTGTCTGTATAAACATACATACAAAGACAAAGATAAAAACAATGCCCCCATGTCTATGTAGTCTGGAGCTTATATGTAAGTTAGTGTTTAATAGCCCGATGGTAGGGAAGAAGCTGCTCCTGAAATGAGAGTGTGGCCAGGAGCGAAATGAGAGTGATGCCAGGCTGATGTGGGTCTCTGAGATGCTGGCTGCTGCTCTGGGGGATCGACTCCTGTAGATCCCTTAAATGGTAGGGAGGTCAATACCCATGATGGACTGGGCAGTGTGTGGTGGGGAGGTCAGTACCTGTGATAGACCGGCTAGTGTTCTTCGCTTTTTGCAATCTTTTTCGTTCCTTGGGCGTTCATGTCGCTGAACCAGGCCATGATGCAACCAGTTAATATTGATTGATTGATTGATTGATTGATTGATTGATTGATTGATTGATTGATTGATTGATTGATTACTTTATTAATCCCCTTATTCAGGGGAAATTCTGATGTCCTTGCAGCACACTAATAAAAATACAACACAGTATTCATAAAGAAATTCAACACCAAAACATCCCCCCACAGTGATTCCCACTGTGGGGGAAGGCACAAAGTCCAGTCCCCATCCTCTTGTCCACACATAGTCGGGCCTATTGAGGCCTCCACAGTCGCCGCCACGGCGCCCGATGTTCTCGCCGGGTGATGGTACTCCGGCGTCGGCAGAATATGCTCTCTACCCTACACCTGGAAACCCTTCCTTACCATAGAACTGTCCAAAAGTCTTGAGATTTATAATCATCATTCACTCTTTATATTTAAGAAAGAACTGCAGAAACTGGAAAAATCGAAGGTAGGCAATAATGCTGGAGAAACTCAACGGGTGAGGCAGCATCTATGGGAGCGAAGGAATAGGCGATGTTTCGGTTCGAGACCCTTCTTCAGACTGATGTGGAGGGGGGGGGGGGGGCGGGAAAAAGAAAGGAAGAGGCGGATACAGTAGGCTGTGGGAGAGCTGGGACGGGGAGGGGAAGGAGGGAGAAAGCAAGGACTACCTGAAATTGGAGAAGTCAATGTTCATACCGCTGGGGTGTAAACTACCCAAATGAAATATGAGGTGCTGCTCCTCCAATTTGTGGTGTGACTCACTATGGCCATGGAGGAGGCCCAGGACAGAAAAGTCTGATTCGGAATGGGAGGGGGAGTTGAAGTGCTGGGCCACCGGGAGATCAGGTTGGTTATTGCGAACTGAGTGGAGGTGTTGGGCGAAGCGATCGCCAAGCCTGCGCTTGGTCTCACCTATGTAAAGCAGTTGACACCTGGAACAGCGGATGCAGTAGATGAGGTTGGAGGAGTTGCAGGCGAACCTCTGCCTCACCTGGAAAGACTGCTTAGGTCCTTGGATGTAGTCGAGGAGGGGGGGGTTAAGCGACAGGTGTAGCATTTCCTGCGGTTGCAAGGGAAAGTACCGGGGGAGGGGGTGGTTTGGGTGGGAAGGGACGAATTGACCAGGGAATTGACGAATTCACTCTTTATAAATTTCTTTAACAATACCTTTAATATGTCAACTTCTAGGCCCATGCCAAGACGTGGCACATCTACAATGACCGTTTCCGTCAGTCTCAGCAAGGTTACGTGTCAATTGCTTTGGCTTCCCACTGGGTTGGGCCAAGGAATGGCGACATTAATCCGGAAACAGTGCATCTATGTCAGTGCTCCATCAACTCAGTACTGGGCTGGTTCGCCAAGCCGATATTCGTGGACGGCGATTATCCAACCTGCATGAAAGACAACCTCAAATCGTTGCTGCCAGCATTCGACGATGCAGAAAAATTGAAAATAAAGAACACCGCAGATTTCTTTGCTCTTTCATTTGGACCTCTGAGCTTCCGACTATTGGACTCAAAGCTGCTGTTCAACCAATCAAAGAAATACCAACTGAGGCAACTTCTCTCTTGGATTCAAATCGAATACAACAATTCAAAAATACTAATTGTCGAGAATGGCTGGGATGACAGCAGCAGTAACACAAAAACAGCAGACGTTTATAACATGTACGCCTTAAAGAACTTCCTCATGGACGTGTTGAAAGGTCAATTTATTATTATTATTATTATTATTAATATTATTAGTTTATTTTTGTCATACGTACCAAGGTACAGTGAAAAGATTGTTGTTGCATGCTATCCAGCCAGCGGAAAGACTCCAGAACCGTGTGCCTTTTTTTAGAAGATAATAATGTTTACTTATTCAAGAAATAATGAAGCCTACTTTATTTTGTTACATTTTAAAATGCAAATATTTAAAAATCAACCCTAAAATTTTAAACATTGATCTTTTAGGTAAAAGTGTGTCAAAACGTTGTTATTGGATTAGTTACAGTTATAAAACTTTGTTTACATTGGCCAGCACAGAGGTTTCTAAAAGATTCACAAATTGTGTTAAGAATAGGTCTCGAGCTAATCAAAAGATCAAGTTATTTATTTTTGAAAGGAGATTAAGTCCATTAAAAAAGCCATGGTCATACATCACGGAAACAGGCCCTTCGACCCCTCAAGTCCATGCCGACCATCAATCATCCGTTCACACTTATTCTATATTATCCCACTTTCTCATCCAGTCCCTACACACCAGTGGCAATTTACAGAGGCCAATTAACCTATAAAGCCGCACGTCTTTGCGATGTGGGAGGAAACTGGAGCACCCGGAGGGACCCACACGGTCACAGGAAGAACGTACAAACTCCTTACAGACAGCATCCACAGTCAGGATCGAACCATGGTCTCTAGTGCTGCGAGGCATCAGCTCTATCCCCTGCGCCACTGTGCCACCAGTGAATTCCTGTGCACAATTTCGCCATTAACATTTTGTCCTTGTGTTTTCACAGCCATTAAGTATGATGGAGTTGATGTTATAGGATACACTGCCTGGTCGTTGATAGATGGGTTTGAATGGGACGTTGGCTACAGCAAATGCCGAGGATTGTTCTACATTGACTTCCAAAGCAAGAGAAAGGAGAGGTTGCCAAAGTCATCTGCTTTGTTCTATCGTCAAGTGATCCAAGACAATGGGTTTCCACCAGTCCCAGAAAACAAGCCCATCATGGGAACCTTCCCCCAGAGTTTTATCTGGGGTATTTCTGAAGATGTCATACAGGTATTGCTTTTTATATTGAGGTCCTTACTTGATAAACAAGATACGTGAAGGAACAAGGAACTGCAGATGCTGGATTCATGAGCAAAACACAAAGTGCTGGAAGAACTCAGTTGGTCAGGCAGCATCAGTGGAGGGAATGGACAGATGACATTTTGGATTGTTTAGGATTAGTTTATTATTGTCGGGGTACAGGGAAAAGGATTTTGTTGCGTGCTATCCAGTCAAAGAAAAGACTACATAGGATTACTAGCAAGCCGTCAACAGTGTACAGATAAGGGATGAAGGATGCACCGTTTAGTGCGAGATGAAGTCTGATTAATGACAGTTCAAAGGTCTCTGAAGAGGGGATGGGAGGTCGAGCCCTCTCTAGCTGGTGGCAGGACGGTTCTGTTGCCTGACAGCAGCTGGGAAAAAAATGTCCTTGAATCTGGAGGAATGCCTTTTAAAACTTTTGTACCTCTTGCCTGATAGGAGAGGGAAGAGGAAGGAGTGATCTGGGTGAGACTGGCCCTTGAATATACTGGTGGTCTTGCCCACAAAGCGTGAAGTGTAGATAGAATCAATGGAAGGGAGATTGGTTTGTGTGATGTGCGATTGGAACCCTTCCTAAGATTGATGGAGTGGGGGGAGAAAGCTGGAAAAGAGTGGTGGGGGTGGGACAAAGCCTGGCAGGTGATACAGGTGGGGGGGGGGGACGATTGGCGGATGGGTTTGCGGTTTACGAGTCTGGATTAGAATATGGTTGAAGAGCAGGAGACCAGATGGAATCACAAGTTGTGTTCCCTAGCTGGACTAAAACACATTTCGAGAAAGTAGCTTGTTTTAATTTAAATATTGGCTAATCCATTGCGTGTGAATGTGTCAGAGATGTGACAAAGGGAAGTAAGTCACCATGAGTCAAGAGTGTTTTATTGCTCTATGTACCGTCGACACAGTAAAACTCTTACTTGCAGCAGCACAACAGGTTGGTAAAGTCAATAAATAACACAATAAGCAAACAGTAAAAACATTCAATAAATAAACAACTTCATATCATGTAAAAATCAAAACAAAGCCTAAATTCTCTAGTGCAAACCAGGCAGTTCACAGTCGGGAGTTCAGTTGGAGTTTGTAGTGTTCAATAACCAGATGGTTGTTGAGAAGAAGCTGTTCCTGAACCTGGAGGTCACGGTTTTCAGACTCCTCTACCTTCTTCCCCATGGCAGGAATTAAATGAGAGCAATCTAATAGTAATTATCAGTATTATGAGGTAATCTGACCATAATGGAGCAAAACCGAAGTCCGTAGTACAATCTAAACATAGGTCATAGCAGATCATAGTTGCTGAGGTTAGTGTGTGTATTGTGTTCTTATGGTTTACAATTCACGATTGCAGTGTTCTTATACCCATTTGTTGTTGGGGAGAAGCTGTTCTTGAACCTAGATGTCGCAGCTTTCATTTTCCTGTACCTTCTTCCTCTTGGTGTAAGTGAATTGAGAGTATGCGTCAGGGTGGTGTGGGTCTTTGATGATGTTAGCTGCCTTTTTGGGGCAGTGCTTCCTTCAATGGTGGGGGGGGGGGGGGGAATCAGTACCCATGATGGACCGGGCAGTGTCCACTCCTCTCTGAAATCTCCTTCATTCCTGGGTGTCTGCGTTGCCGAACCAGGTCAAGATGCAACCAGACGGTGTGGTCTCTACTGTGCACCCACAGAAGTTTGATAGAGTGTTTGTTGCCAAACCAAATCCCTCAATCTCCTCATCAGTAAGAATTTGTGAGGAGCAAGGTTGGTTGTCCTATGTTAAGTAAACCATCATATTCAACTGGTGTTTGGAGCCACACGTTCAACCTGTAGAAGGAATGTATAAGAAAAGACACAAAGTGCTGGAGTGACTCAACGGGTTAGGCAGTATCTGTGGAGAACATGGATAGATGATGTTTCGGGTCTGGACCCTCCAAATGTTATTCTGACCACATTCGATCCTGACTTCATGTGCTGTCTGTGTGGAGTTTGCTCGTTCTGTGTGTGGCCGTGTTGGTTTCCTCTGGGTGCTGCAGTTTCCTCCGACTTCACAAAGACATGCGGGTTAATTGACCACTGTTAGTTTCCCCGTGTATATAGGGAGTGGATGAGAAAGTGGGATAACATAGAACTAGTATGATGGGTGATCGCTGGCTGGCATGGACTTGTCATAAGGTCATGTGATAGGAATAGAATTAGCCCATCAAGTCAATTCCACCATTCTATCATGACTGATCTATCTCTCCCTCCTAACCCTATTCTCCTGCCTTCTCCCCGTAACCTCTGACACCTGTACTAATCAAACAGCATTTTTATAAACTCCAGCGAGTACAGGCCCAGTGCCGACAAACTCTCATCTAATCATTCCTGGGATCATTCTTGTAAACCTCCTCTGGACTCTCTCCAGCGCCAGCACATCCTTCCTCAGATATGGCGCCCAAAATTGCTCACAATATTCCAAATGTGACCTACCAGCGCCTTATAGAGCCTCAGCATTACTTCGCTGTTTTGTATACAAGCCCTCTTGAAATAAATGCTAGCATTGAGTTAGCTTTCTTTGGTGGGCCAAAGGGCCTGTTTCCACGCTGTATCACTAAACTAAGCAGTTATAACACATGTCATAAAAAAGCATGGAATGGCAAAAGGGTCCCAAGATGTCACATGGTACTCTGAGAGAGAGCACATATTCTAACAAGAACAAAAAATATTGAACGTATTTTAAGAGGCTTTTAGGCATGTGGATACGCTGGGAATGGAGGGATATGGATCACAGGCAGCCAAAGGAGATTAGTATAACATAGTATCATGTTCGGCACCGACATTGTGGGCCAAAGGGCCTGTTCCTGTACTGTAGTGTGCTATGTTCCATGTTTTAGTTTAGTTTAGTTTAGAGATACAGTGTGGAAACAGGCCCTTCAGCCCACCGAGTCTGTGCTGACCAACGATCACCCCATACACTAGCACTATCCCACACACTAGGGACAATTTACAATCTTCACCGAAGCCAATTAACGTACAAACCTGCATGCCTTTGGAGTGTGGGAGGAAACTGGAGCATCCAGAAAAAACCTACGCAGGTCACGGGGAGAACATGCAAACAACGTACAGACAGCACCCGTGGTCAGGATCGAACCTGGGTTTCTGGCGCTGAAAGGCTGCAACTCTACCGCTGCGCCCGTTTTGTACTCAACATTGGAACAGCTAATCAGAGCCTAATCGATTTGCAGATTATCTCTTAAAATAATTCATTTTTGATGCAAAATTGGGCTGTAGGGCTGGAGGTGGGTCAAGCAGCATCTGTGGAGTGAAAGGTTGGACATTTGTTTTTAAAGTACAGTGGAGGGGTGTAGAAACAAAGAACTGCAGATGACAGTATACAAAAGGGTAAAGAAGGGTCCCGACCCAAAAGGTCGCCTATCCATGTTCTTCAGAGATTTTGCCTGACCTGCTGAGTCATTTGCTTCTTGCTTTTGCTGCTTGAATTTTGCTTCTTTTATGATAGAACATGTCCCCCCCTGCCCTGCATTTAATTTCCCTCTAGTGGCCACCTTCATTATCACAACAGTCATAGATGATGACTTAATTACTTTGGATGAAGATATTCTTGGCAGATATTCTTCTATGTGTCCTCAATATGTGCTTGTAGCGTGTTTATTTTTGATCTAGATATCACCAAAAGATTAGAAATTGCATTCAGTATGAAGCAGGTTAAAAATTAATTCACGATATAACTAGTTAATGTTCTTTAAGTTATAACAATTTTAAAAATTCTGCAGTCCATAGTTGACTACATATTTTCTAAAAAATAGTTTATAATAAATCTCTATTTGTTTTCACTTGAATTTTAGTTTCAGATAACTTTGGGCATCACTCGAGAATGGATATTTTTCCACTGAGATTGTTAATATTTAATTGTCAATTTTACCGAAAATGGAACATTGACATTCTCACTTGCAGCAACATAACAAGTCTATAAACACAGTACTCATAGATAACACAATAAACGGAAAAAGTTCAATTAAGTAAAATAAAACAATGTCAGTGTAAAACAAAAGCCCGAAGTTCCTAGTGCAACCAAGACAGTTCGTAGTTCATAGGTTAGTTGGTGTTTGTAGTGTTCAGGAGCCTGATATATAACCCAATCATCCGTGGGATAATTCTCGTAAGCCTCCTCTGGACTCTCCAATGCCAGCACATCCCTCCTCAGATATGGGGCTCAAAACCGCTCACAATATTCCAAATGTGGTCCTGACCAGCGCCTTATAAAGCCTCAGCATTACACCCTGGCATTTATATTCTAGTTCTCTCCAAATGAATGCTAACGTTCGTGAATGATCCCGGGGATGTTTGGGTTAACATTTGTTGAGAGTTTGATGGCTCTGGGCAGTCACGGTGGCGCAGCAGTAGAGTTGCTGCCTTACAGCAAAGCGCAGCATTGGAGGCCTGGGTTCGATCCCGATTACTGGTGCTGTCTGTACGGAGTTTGTACGTTCTCCCCGTGACCTGCGTGGGTTTTCTCCGAGATCTTCCTCCCACATTCCAAAGACGTACAGGTTTGTAGGTTAATTGGCTTGATAAATATAAAAATTGTCTAGTATAAAATTGTCCAACTTCCAGTATAGTCCATGGTGGACTCTTGGGAAGCTACAAGGTACAAGGTCTGTACTCGCTAGAAGGATGAGGGAGGATTTCAATGAAACACGGAATAAGGAAAGGTGTAAATAGAGTTGATGTGCAGAGGATGTTTCCACTAGTGGGAGAGTCTAAGACCAGAGGGCACAGCCTCAAAATAAAAGGACCATTAGAATTAAGACGAGGAGGAATTTATTTAGTCAGAGGGTGGTGAATCTGTGTAATTCAATGCCACAGATGGCAGTGGAGGCCAAATCATTGGCTATTTTTAAAGTGGAATTTGACAGTTTCTTGTTTAGTAAGGGTGTTAAAGGTTATGGGGAGAATGCAGGAGAATGAAGTTGAGAAGAAAAAAAAAGATCAGGCATGATCGAATGGCAGAGTAGACTAGATGGGCTGAATGGCCTAATTCTGTTCCTACGTCTGATGGTCTTATGGTCCTATGATGACTTTATCGCTCAGTGTGAACCAGAGTGCACGTGACCCTTTCCAATGCAAACCTGTCAGGCTGCAACACAATGCAGTCATTCTTCACAAATTTTGCTGCAATGTGTAAGAACAAAGGTTTAAACCAAAATGCTGATCAGACACATTGGACGTCAAAGATTTAAGGTGACACTTTAGCATTGCAGTATGAAAATTGAGTTTAACAATGGATTGCTAAATTATAAATTTTTCTACTTGTAAATAAGATGGCCAATGTCCATTCTGCTGCCATCGCACAATGCCTGGACATGGAGCAGTGGAAGTCCCATCTTGTTCACTTGGTCCTTTTCAATAACTGACTTGTATTTTATGTCTCCCACCAGGATGGAAGTCCAGTCAACAAGAAAATCACTTCTTTGTAAAGAATGCATCAGGTAGATCCATGAGTGTCCACTGATATCTGAACTCTCCTTGGTCCACCTGATCCCCGTTGCTCACTTCTTCCTTTGAGTACTTTGGCTTTGATATTCCTGCCAGCAATCCTTAAATGTGAGATTGGTTCACATCATTCAGTCCAAAACATTATTTTCTCATTCATTGCAGTAGAGAGTACAATAACTGGATTGACACCTGGAAGTATGATGTTGTGGCGATCAGTGAAACATGGGTGCAGGAGGGCTGTGATTGGAAACTAAATATTCCAGGATTTTGTTGCTTCAGGTGTGATAGAATTGGAGGGGCAAGAGGTGGAGGTGTTGCATTGCTTGTCAGGGAAGATATTACAGCAGTGCTTTGGCAGGATAGATTAGAGGGCTCGTCTAGGGAGGCTATTTGGGTGGAACTGAGAAATGGGAAAGGGGTAGCAACACTTATAGGGGTGTATTATAGACCGCTAAATGGGGAGCGAGAATTGGAAGAGCAAATATGTAAGGAGATCACAGATATTAGTAGTAAGCACAAGGTAGTGATTGTGGGAGATTTCAATTTTCCACACATAGACTGGGAAACACATTCTGTAAATGGGCTGGATGGTTTGGAGTTTGTAAAATGTGTGCAGGATAGTTTTTTGCAGCAAAACATAGAGGTACCTACTAGAGAAGGGGCGGTGCTGGACCTCCTGTTAGGAAATGAGACGGGTCAGGTGGCAGAGGTATGTGTTGGGGAACAGTTCGGGTCCAGTGATCACAATACCATTAGTTTCAATATAATTATGGAGAGGGTCAGAACTGAACCTAGGGTTGAGATTTTTGATTGGAGAAAGGCTAACTTTGAGGAGATGCGAAAGGATTTAAAAGGAGTGAATTGGGACATTTTGTTTTATGGGAAAGATGTGGAAGAGAAATGGAGGACATTTAAAGGTGACATTTTAAGAGTACAGAATCTTTATGTCCCTGTTCGGTTGAAAGGAAATAGTAAAAATTGGAAAGAGCCATGGTTTTCAAGGGAAATTGGACGGTTCGGAAAAAGAGAGAGATCTACAATAATTATAGGCAGCATGGAGTAAATGAGGTGCTTGAGGAGTATAAAGCATGTAAAAAGAATCTTAAGAAAGAAATTAGAAAAGCTAAAAGAAGATATGAGGTTGCTTTGGCAAGTAAGGTGAAAGTAAATCCAAAGGGTTTCTACAGCTATATTAATAGCAAAAGGATAATGAGGGATAAAATTGGTCCATTAGAGAGTCAGAGTGGACAGCTATCTGCAGAGCCAAAAGAGATGGGGGAGATATTGAACAATTTATTTTCTTCGGTATTCACCAAGGAGAAGGATATTGAATTATGTGAGGTAAGGGAAACAAGTAGAGTAGCTATGGAAACTATGAGATTCAAAGAAGAGGAAGTACTGACACTTTTGAAAAATATAAAAATGGATAAGTCTCCAGGTCCGGACAGGATATTCCCTGGGACATTGAGGGAAGTTAGTGTAGAAATAGCAGGGGCTATGACAGAAATATTTCAAATGTCATTAGAAACGGGAATAGTGCCGGAGGATTGGCGTACTGCGCATGTTGTTCCATTGTTTAAAAAGGGTTCTAAGAGTAAACCTAGCAATTATAGACCTGTTAGTTTGACATCAGTGATGGGCAAATTAATGGAAAGGATACTTAGAGATTATATATATAAACATCTGGATAAACAGGGTCTGATTAGGAACAGTCAACATGGATTTGTGCCTGGAAGGTCATGTTTGACTAATCTTCTTGAATTTTTTGAAGAGGTTACTCGGGAAATTGATGAGGGTAAAGCAGTGGATGTTGTATATATGGACTTCAGTAAGGCCTTTGACAAGGTTCCTCATGGAAGGTTGGTTAAAAAGGTTCAATTGTTGGGTATTAATGGTGGAGTAGCAAGATGGATTCAACAGTGGCTGAATGGGAGATGCCAGAGAGTAATGGTGGATGGCTGTTTGTCAGGTTGGAGGTCAGTGACTAGTGGGGTGCCACAGGGATCTGTGTTGGGTCCACTGTTGTTTGTCATGTACATCAATGATCTGGACGATGGTGTGGTAAATTGGATTAGTAAGTATGCAGATGATACTAAGATAGGTGGTGTTGTGGATAATGAAGTAGATTTTCTAAGTCTACAGAGAGATTTAGGCCATTTGGAAGAGTGGGCTGAAAGATGGCAGATGGAGTTTAATGCTGATAAGTGTGAGGTGCTACATCTTGGCAGGACAAATCAAAATAGGACGTACATAGTAAATGGTAGTGAATTGAGGAATGCAGTTGAACAGAGGGATCTAGGAATAACTGTGCACAGTACACTGAAGGTGGAATCTCATGTAGATAGGGTGGTAAAGAAAGCTTTTGGTGTGCTGGCCTTTATAAATCAGAGCATTGAGTATAGAAGTTGGGATGTAATGTTAAAATTGTACAAGGTATTGGTGAGGCCAATTCTGGAGTATGGTGTACAATTTTGGTCGCCTAATTATAGGAAGGATGTCAACAAAATAGAGGGAGTACAGAGGAGATTTACTAGAATGTTGCCTGGGGTTCAGCAACTAAGTTACAGAGAAAGGTTGAACAAGTTAGGTCTTTATTCTTTGGAGCGCAGAAGGTTAAGGGGGG
The DNA here is from genome assembly GCF_010909765.2 of Amblyraja radiata. NCBI lineage: Eukaryota > Metazoa > Chordata > Chondrichthyes > Rajiformes > Rajidae > Amblyraja > Amblyraja radiata. The sequence continues at coordinate 54,711,777 of NC_045961.1, forward strand.
ACTTGATAGAGGTCTTTAAAATGATGAGAGGGATAGACAGAGTTGACGTGGATAAGCTTTTCCCACTGAGAGTAGGGAAGATTCAAACAAGGGGACATGACTTGAGAATTAAGGGACAGAAGTTTAGGGGTAAAATGAGGGGAAACTTCTTTACTGAGAGAGTGGTGGCTGTGTGGAATGAGCTTCCAGTGGAGGTGGTGGAGGCAGGTTCGATTTTATAATTTAAAAATAAATTGGATAGTTATATGGACGGGAAAGGAATGGAGGGTTATGGTCTGAGTGCAGGTAGATGGGACTAGGGGAGAATAAGTGTTCGTCACGGACTAGAAGGGCCGAGATGGCCTGTTTCCGTGCTATAATTGTTACATGGTTATATGGTTAACTGGTTGCATCATGGGCTGGTTTAGTAACTCAAATTCCAGCAACAAAGGAGATTACAAAAAGTGGTGGCCACTGCCCAGTGTTTGTGCATTGACTACCCCACCACACACTGCCCGTGTCAATCACAGGTACTGACCATCCCACCACACTCTGCCCCACACTCCTGTTTCCCCCAGCATCAAAGGGATTTACAGGAGACGCTGCCTCAAAAAGGCAGCCAGCATCATCAGAGACCCACACCATCCTGGCCATGCTCTCATTTCACTCATTTCACAGTGACCTCCAGGTTAAGAACAGCTTCTTCCCAACAACCATGTCTCTTAAAACACTACTAACACCAACTAAACCTTGAACTACAGACTATCTTGGTTGCACTAGGGACTTTGTGCTCTTTGCAATAATAATGGTGTTTCTTCATTTCTTTCTTCATATCTATGTGTACTGTGTTTACAGATCTGTTATGCTGCTGGTGCTGCAAGTAAGGATTTCATTGTTCCGTTTCAGTTCAATTAAACACTTTTGACTTGACATTAAATTCATTGTGGCGACGTGAGCCTTGCTGGACAGGCCTGTTCTGAGTGCCCAGAGGATATGAGTCAACAATGGGTTGGATCGGATCAACATGAAGACAGGCCCTTCAGCCTACTGAGTCCACGCCGTGCACCTGTCACACTTGTGGCATGTTATCCCACTTTCTCATCCACTCCCTACACACTGTGGGCAATTTGCAGAGGGCCACTTATATTCTAGTTCTAGTTAACCTACAAACTCGCACGTCTTTGTGATGTGGGAGGAAACCGCGGCACCTGGAGGAAAGCCACAGGGAGAATGTACAAATTCCACACACACAGCAGCTGAGGTCAGGATTGAACCCGGATCTCTGGCGCTATGAGGCAGCAGCTCTACTAGCTGCGCCACTGTTTAGTTTAGTTTATTGTTACGTGTACCAAGGTACAGTGCAAAGCTTTTGTTGCGCGCGATTCGGTTAGTGGAAAAACTATACATGATTACGTTCAAGCCGCCCACAGTGTGCAGATACATGATAAAGGGAATAACCTTTAGTGCACGGTAAAGTCCGATTAAACATAATCGAAGGGTCAGTCCTGTTAATGTTGTTAATCTTTTCAATAATTCAGATGAAATTCTAGATAAAAACACTTTCTTTGTCTTCACTTTGTCTTCAATTTTCAGGTGGAAATGTCGCCTACAACTCCTCAGTTTATAGATCGTAATATTTACCAATGGGATATTAATGGCACGGGGAAGCTGGTGAAAATTAAAGGTGTCATTGGCCCGATTCGCAAAGCCCAGTGCACTGACTACACCTCCATCAGACAAGAGATCCACTTGTTGCAAGATACACACGCCACCCACTACCAGTTCTCCCTCAACTGGTCCCTCCTCCTGACCACGGGAGAGTCTACACAGGACATCCGTGCAAACCTTCGTTATTACAAATGCTACATCAGTGAGCTCCTTCGGGCTAACGTGACTCCGGTGGTGGTGTTGTACCATCCAACCCTGGAGGACCAGCAGCTCCCCTCAGCCTTGGAGGCCAAGGGGGGCTGGATGAACACAGCGACTATGAAGGCATTTGTGGAGTACGCCCGGTTTTGTTTCACGCAGCTGGGAGACAAGGTGAGACTCTGGATAACCATGAGTGAACCAAATGACATCAAGCACTTGGAGAGGTACAGAGCCAACTTCACCATCGTGGGCCACAACTTAATCAAGGCCCACGCCCTAGTTTGGCACCTCTACAACAACGAATTCCGCAAGACGCAGGGAGGAGAGGTCTCCGTCTCTCTTCACGCTGATTGGGTTGACCCTGCCGACCCGTTCTCCCGCGACGACATTGAAGCGGCTGCCAGCACCTTGGAGTTTGACATCGGCTGGTTCGCAGAACCCATTCTGGGCAACGGGGACTATCCTTTGGTCATGAGGGACGGCCGGAGTCAAAGGCAACACCTGATCTGGCGCGACACCTACCTGCCCCACTTCACCCGCCAAGAGAGAGAGTTGGTACGAGGCTCCATGGACTTTGTGGCCCTGAATCACTACACCACACACCTTGTCCATCTGGAGGAGAACACCAATCCTCAGGATGGCTCTGAGCTCAAAGTGCAACACCTGAAGGACGCCACTTGGCTGGCATCGCCAGACGGAAAAGCAGTTGTACCGTGGGGTTTACGGAAACTATTGAGGTGGATAAAATCAAAATATGGCAACGTTCCCATCTACATCACCTCGAACGGAATTGATGATGATTCTCCCTCCAAGGACAAGCTGCGAGTCTACTACATCCAGAGTTACATTAACGAAGTTTTAAAAGGTAGGCCCTTTTTAAGGTGGACACAAGCAACTGCAGATGCTGGTACACAAACAAAAACACAAAGTGTTGGAATAACTCAGCGGGTCATAGAAACATAGAAACATAGAAAAAAGGTGCAGGAGTAGGCCATTCGGCCCTTTGAGCCTGCACCGCCATTCAATATGATCATGGCTGATCATCCAACTCAGTATCCTGTACCTGCCTTCTCTCCATACCCCCTGATCCCTTTAGCCACAAGGGCCACATCTAACTCCCTCTTAAATATAGCCAATGAACTGGCCTCAACTACCTTCTGTGGCAGAGAATTCCACAGATTCACCACTCTCTGTGTGAAAATTTTTTTTCTCATCTCGGTCCTAAAAGATTTACCCCTTATCCTTAAACTGGGACCCCTTGTTCTGGACTTCCCCAACATCAGGAACAGACAGCATCTCGGGATAACATTGATAGGTGATCTTTGAGACTGGAGATGGGTGCCTGACCTGAAGCGTCACCAATCCATGTTCTGCAGGGACACTGCCTGACCTGTTGAGTTACTCCAGCACTTTGTGTCTTTCCTACAGAATAATTGATCTTCCTTTTCTTTATCGTCATCGTAAATTCCCCCATTTCTATTTGTCTGATGCTGTTTCTTGCGTGTTTCGTCTCATCTTCTATCTTACCTTTGTTTCTCAGGTGTACTGCTATTTGTCAACTTTTGGAAACTCTCTCTTGGATTTCTATATCATCATCAATTTCTCCTCTCAGCCACATTGAGCCTTAAAGAAATACAAATTTTCCAACAAACTATGTGTTATTTCTTTACAGGCAATAACCTGTTGTACCTTATTTTTCCCATTCAGCCACTGCCATCCACAGCCAGCTCACACTAATCATTCATTCATAGCTTATAGACCTATATTTCAGACCTGGATTTCAGGTTGAAAACAAACACAATGTAAAATGTTACTATATTACGATCACTCTTCCCTATAAACCTTTTGACAACAATTGTCAATTAATCATTGCGTATAAGATTATGTCTTATATCGTATAAGATTGACTCTTCCTCCTCTGAGGATAAGAGTCAGGAAGACCTAAGGTACACAAAAATGCTGGAGAAACTCAGTGGGTGCAGCAGGATCTATGGGGCGAAGGAGATAGGCAACGTTTCGGGCCTAAACCCTTCTTCAGACCTGATGGTTAGGCAACACTTGGAATATTGTGTGCAGTTCTGGTCGGCCCCATACATGAAGAATGTGGAGGCTTTGGAGGGGGTGCTGCCTGTATTAGAGGGTATTGGTTACAAGAGGTTAGACAGACTTGAATTGTTTACTGTGCAATGTTAAAGATTGAGGGGAGACCTTATAGAAGTATATAAAATTATGAGAGGCATAGATAGGGTGGAGAATGTGGAGGACAGACCAAGGGTGCTGTCTGCATCGAGTTTGCACGTTCTCCCTGTGACTGCATGGGTTTCCTCTCCAGTTTCCTCCCACAGTCCAAAGACGTGTGGGTTGGTAGGTTAGTTGGCCTCTGTAAATTGTCCCTAGTGTAAGGGGGATGCATGAGAAAGTCAATTCAAAAGCCTGCAGGTAATTACATATATTGAGGTGCATTGCCCTGAGCAGGAGTGGATGAGAAAGTGGGATAACATAGAACTAATGTGAATAGATGATCGATGGTCAGCATGGACTCGATGGGTCGAAGGGCCTGTTTCCATGCAGTATCTCTAAACTAGACAATGGACCAGAATTCAGGCATAGTTACAGACCTCATGACGTTTATTTTGTTTTTTGTTTGATTCCTTACACAGCCTTAAAACTGGACGGAGTAAATATCCATGGCTATTTTGCATGGGCTTTAAGAGATATTGATGAGCCAAACTATGGCCTCTACAACTCCAATCAAGCTGCAAAGCTGTCCGTTGAATATTACAAGTTGATTGTTGATAACGGGGGATTCCCTGCATCAACATCACCCCGCGCCAAATGCCATCAAGGCTGCAATCCTTTCTACCTGAGGAAACAGCTGTTAGTTTTCACATTCTGCACTTTAAGTGTTTTTACAGCAACAATATTTTTGATTATTTATTATTCTTCAAAAAGATGCAGAAAATATAAGTAATCACATTTATTTTAAGGAAATGTGGAGAAATTAGCCATTTGTGTGTTTACAAAAAGAGTGATATTTAAATAGTGCTCTGTTTAGTGAGCTGCTTGGTACTAGTTTGGGGTTGCAACCTTTGATTTTCTTAAAAGTATTCCCATCTCAAGGTTTTAGCTACATGACTGTGCCTGTACAACGATCACCCCACTCGAGTCTGCAGGTAAGGTGAGAGGAGGAATATTGAGGTGAGAGGGGGGAAAGGTTCAATGGAGATGTGAGGGACAGGTTTTTTTACACTGAGGCTGGCGGGTGCCTATGGCTGACAGAGGTGGTGGTGGAATAGGTCTGATAGTGGTGTTTAAGAGGCTTTTAGATGGGGCACATGGAAGTGCAGGGAATGGTGGGGTATGGATCATGTACAGGCAGAGGTCAGTTTAACTAGGCATCATGTTCGCCATGAACATTGTGGGCTGAAGGGCCCGTTCCTGTTACATAGAAACATAGAAAATAGGTGCAGGAGGAGACCATTCGGCCCTTCGAGCCAGCACCCCCATTCATTGTGATCATGGCTGATCGTCCCCAATCAATAACCCGTGCCTGCCTTCTCCCCATATCCCTTGATTCCACCAGCCCCTAGAGCGCGATCTAACTCTCTCTTAAATCCATCCAGTGATTTGGCCTCCACTGCCCCTGTGGCAGGGAGGGAATTCCACAAATTCACAACTCTCTGGGTGAAAAAGTTTTTTCTCACCTCAGTCTTAAATGACCTCCCCTTTATTCTAAGACTGTGGCCCCTGGTTCTGGACTCGCCCAACATTAGGAACATTTTTCCTGCATCTAGCTTGTCCAGTCCTTTTATAGTTTTATATGTTTCTATAAGATCTCCCCTCATCCTTCTAAACTCCAGTAAATACAAGCTTAGTCTTTTCAATCTTTCCTCATATGACAGTCCCACCATCCCAGGGATCAATCTCGTGAACCTACGCTGCACTGCCTCAATCACAAGGATGTCCTTCCTCAAATTAGGAGACCAAAACTGTACACAATACTCCAGATGTGGTCTCACCAGAGCCATATACAACTGCAGAAGAACCTATACTGAAATTCTCTTGCTATGAAGACCAACATTCCATTATGTTGCTATTGTACTATTCCATGAGTTCTCTATGAATTCTATGAAGACACTCCGAATAATTCCCCCAAACAACCACACACTGCAATAGCTTTGGTACATGCACAAATGAACCTAATCATAGTCATACAGCATGGAAACAGACCCATTGGCCCAACTCGTCCATGCCGTCCAAGATGCCCTATCTAAGCTAGTCCCATTTACCCGGGTTTGGCCCATATCCCTCTAAATCTTTCCTATCCATGTACCTGTGACATATTTTACATCTCCCCTAATTCTTGTCTCTTGAACAAGAGAAGTCGTTAAAAGTCGTGAAATGTTGATTCAATGTCGTGGTGTTACACTGTGATGTAGACTTAACGTTACTCCACCAACTGCACAAAGCAAGTACTGGCAGTCTCAGTAGGGTGGCACTGTGGAGCAGCAGGTAGAGCTGCTGTCTCACCACTTTCAATGAGACCCGGGTTCGATCCTGACCTCAGATGCTGTCTGTGAGGAGTTTGCACATGCTCCGTGTCACCGTGTGCATTTGCTCCCACATTCCAAAGACGTAAGAGTTTGTAAGTTAATTGGCCTCTGTAAAGTTGCACCATTGTGTGGGCAGTGGATGTGGAAGTGGGATAACATAGAACTAGTGTTAGCGTGGACTAGTGGGCCGAAGGGCCTCTTTCCGTGCTGTATCTTCCATCAGTCAATCAATAATCTTCTTACTGGGCTAACTCTGGCTTCAAATTAATTCTCTGGTTAAAATCAATGAACTCAGGACAGGAGACACAAGGATCTACAGATGTTGAGCAAAACATAATGTGCTGGAGGAACTCAGCAAGTTAGGCAGGATCTGTGGAGGGAATGGATGGGTCCCCACCTAAATCATCGTCTGTCCATTCTCTGCATGTATGCTACCTGACCAACTAAATCCAGGACAGGAATGGAGGTAAGATGTAGATATCTTATAATCTTCAAGTCTCGGTACTATATCAGGCAAACGAGTTATGTGACACCTTCTCTCACTGCTCCCCCTCTGTGATTCCTGCTGATGTCCCACCATGTACTGACCTGGATTCACTTCCACAGCCATATGCGTTTCAACCTATTATCTAGCCCTTCCTCTCTTCAAACTCCCCCCCCATCCCCCCACCCCCACCACACACACACACAATCAGTCTGAAGAAGGGTCCTGACCCGAAACATCACCCATCCATGTTCTCCAGAGGTACTGCCTAACCCACTGAGTTACTCAGGCACTTTGTGTCTTTTTTTAAATAAACCAGCAGCTGCAGTTCCTTGTTCCACTATTCTTCTAATGAATGTATCCTCAAGTGAATGACCACTCATCTCCCCAAATTCAAAGTTTGAATTAAATCTGACAATTATAAACTTAATTTGAAACCACATTGCAGGATTACAATTACCAAGAACAATCTACCTTTCATCTCTTATCTAAGGGTGACAGAACAGTAGAATTGCTGCCTCACAGCGCCCGAGACCCGGGTTCCATGCTGACTATGGGTGCTGCCTGCACGGAATTTGTACGTTCTCCCTGTGACCGCGTGGGTTTCCTCCCACACTCTGAAGACGTGCGGCTTTGTAGGTTGATTGGCTTCTGTAAATTATCTCTAGTGTGTGGGATAGAACTAGTGTTGGGGTGATCATTGGTTGGCGTGGATTTGGTGGGCCGAGGGGCCTGTTTCCATGTTGTATCTTATAACTAAAACAATGGAGCGAATGTCAAGAAAGGTGGGTTCAGACTCAAGTACCAACGTTGCTGTCATCCTTTCAAATTGGGGTAATGGGAGTGGTGGATAGGCACATGGATATGCAGAAAATGGAAGGATATGGAGTTTAATGCTGATAAGTGTGAGGTGCTACATCTTGGCAGGACAAATCAAAATAGGACGTACATGGTAAATGGTAGGGAATTGAAGAATGCAGGTGAACAGAGGGATCTGGGAATAACTGTGCACAGTTCCTTGAAAGTGGAATCTCATGTAGATATGGTGGTAAAGAAAGCTTTTGGTGTGCTGGCCTTTATAAATCAGAGCATTGAGTATAGAAGTTGGGATGTAATGTTAAAATTGTACAAGGCATTGGTGAGGCCAATTCTGGAGTATGGGGTACAATTTTGGTCGCCTAATTATAGGAAGGATGTCAACAAAATAGAGAGAGTACAGAGGAGATTTACTAGAATGTTGCCTGGGTTTCAGCAACTAAGTTACAGAGAAAGGTTGAACAAGTTAGGGCTTTATTCTTTGGAGCGCAGAAGGTTAAGGGGGGACTTGATAGAGGTCTTTAAAATGATGAGAGGGATAGACAGAGTTGACGTGGATAAGCTTTTCCCACTGAGAGTAGGGAAGATTCAAACAAGGGGACATGACTTGAGAATTAAGGGACAGAAGTTTAGGGGTAACATGAGGGGGAACTTCTTTACTCAGAGAGTGGTGGCTGTGTGGAATGAGCTTCCAGGGAAGGTGGTGGGGGCAGGTTCGTTTTTATCATTTAAAAATAAATTGGATAGTTATATGGACGGGAAAGGAATGGAGGGTTATGGTCTGAGCGCAGGTATATGGGACTAGGGGAGAATACGTGTTCGGCACGGACTAGAAGGGTCGAGATGGCCTGTTTCCGTGCTGTAATTGTTATATGGTTATATATGGAACGTGTGCAGGCAGATGCAGGTATTGGCATCCAGCACGGCAAAGCACAGTCAACCTGTGATCAGGAGAGTTTCCCAATTTCCAACTTGCCTTCCCACTTAGTAAAGCTCAAGTTCAAGCTCAAGTT